>NC_059425.1:147110683-147421250 GCF_021028975.2 Sphaerodactylus townsendi | reverse complement strand
ACAGGTAATTAGCATTGCCACAGATGACTTTGGCAATCATCCATTTTCATAAAATTCAGAGTACTGGGCTCAAGTACCACAATCCTAGATGCAGGAGTTCTGATCCCATGCATCACTCTTTGCTCAGGTATGGATTTCACCTATAAAGGTGGTTTATATAGGCCAGCCTGTTTCTGCATCTTGACTATCCTTGGACAAGGATAATTACACTGACTATATTCATGTAACATTGAAAAATAAAAATGCCAACAAAACTAATGGGTTGCAGTATTGAGAAGGGGACTGCCTGATCAGTTCCCACAATCCTCACTCTTGGAGATCAGGAAAATATGCAAGAGAAGGAGTCAATAAGTATGATCAGCAAAGGCTTTATTACAAATGTCATGTTCTATCACAATGAGTGCAGAGATACCTTTTTTTTCTGTTTCCTTAATCCTGCTAAGTCTCTACCAGACAACTTTTCTTTTCCCAAACTGGAACATCTAGAGGACTACAATGGGGCTAGTGGAAGTACTGTCGTTCTTGAAGCACTGATTCATTCCACCTAGCAACTTTAAAAAAACCCACTTTTTCAGAAATTTGTTAAATGATACCTGCTCCTTAAAAAAATGAGAACTTCAAGCAGAGTTGGATTTTTCCTTTTAAAAATTCTTCTTCAGCCACCAAGATTGACAGGGTGTATTTATTTAAGGAAAGTGTTCAGCCTAAGAAGGTAAAGCCTTCTGAATTTAAAAGCAACTGATGTTATTGAGTTATTCATTCCAGATGATCTGTTCATATAACATAGTTCCTCAACAAGGTGCCCATGGGCACCATGGAGTCTGCAGACACCTTTCTAGTGCCTGTCAAATGTTTTTAGAAAGGGGGTGGGGCCAGGTATAGCTTCTTTCTAGCAGGACGTCTAATTGGCCGATGGAAATTTGATTAGCTGTTTCTTTTAGTTTTAGCCCAATTCCATAGGGCTCGTAAGACAAAAATATTCTGCCAGGAATATGGTTGAGGACAGTGATGGTCAGAAACTCCAAGTTGATCTCCCTCTTTTTTCTCTACCCTTCCTTTCCCCTGTTTTTGTGATTGGATTACTCTTGGGTTGTTTTTTTTTAATTGTATGGCTGGCAACTTAAACCATCCTTGTTTGTTTTAAATGGGGCTTTATTGGAAATTATAGTTTTAAATCCAACTTGTCTATGTTTATATTCAACTTGTATCTATTTATGTTATTATATGTTTATATTACTATCCAATAACTGCTGATGCAAGTTACCCTGAACCACCAGTTCACTGGGGGAGGGAGGGATATAAATAAAATTTTCAGTCATTCATTCAAAGTTGCTTTAGCAGCAGCTGCCACTACTGAATGACTAAAAATAAACTGTGGGTATGCAAGAAAATATTTTTAGACAATATCTTCACTTGAACGACATCCTGTTAAACCAAGCTTTTGCCTGAAATGTTCAAGAATAACTATTAGAGCTCTGCATGACCTCCTCCTTCAGGTTTTGTGGCTGGCTCTGTTTCATGTGACAGCCACTTTGTAGTTGGTTCTGCCTTTTGTGGCAGTCAGTTATTTTCTAGTTGTGCCAAACAACCATTATCAGAATTCTCACAGACTCACAAAGGGTGGGGACCCCTGTCTTGGAACGTGTGATTACAATAGTTACTGATGGACAGTAGGAAATAATAGATTTTCCATTAATTTGCTTGAAATCCCATCCTAAAATGTACTATCCTGACTTACAAGTTTTGTTTTTCTTTCTTTCTTTCTTTTCTTTCTTTCTTTCTTTCTTTTTTTCTAAACTCAGAGCTTTTTTTTGCTGCTTAGCATTCTCTTCTGAATGGTGGTGAGTTATTGTTGACCAAGACTGTCAAGCAAGGCCAAAATGGTCTTGCCTACAGGCATAGCATATGGGTGTGCAGACCACTGCTCTTCTTTCTTTTCTTAACACTTAGAATACCCACTCTGAAATGTCATTTGTCACCACTGATCTCCCATTCATTACTGGTAAGGTTGATAGCTCAACCTTATACTGACCACATTCTCTATAGGATATGATAACTAGATTTTATTTTTATTTTTCTTTATAGAGTTTGAATTAATTTTGGACCTAGCATAAGCCCAGACTCTAGGCTTATGTTTCAGATATTCTAATGTTTCAGAATCTCAGTGCTGAGTCACCACCGGATGTTTCCAAAAACATCCCCACAAATAGGTCCGGGCCACTGATTATGAATAGTGGCAAGGACCTAGGTAAGGGGGGGGTTCTCGGGTTCAACCCCCCCATTCATGTCCAAAGCTCCGCCCACCCGTTTGTGGGTTTTAAAAACATTTTAGTGTTTTTTGGTTTTTGGCCTGCAGGGAGCGCATTGTTTAGGCTAGCAGCACCAAACTTTCAGGGATTGTTTGGGGGACTCTCCTGATGATACTACACAGGTTTGGTGAGGTTTGCTTCAGGGGGTCCAAAGTTATAGACTCCCAAAGGGGGTGCCCCATCCTCCATTGTTTCCAATGGGAGCTAATAGAAGATGGGGGCTACACCTTTGAGGGTCCATAACTTTGGACCCCCTGAACCAAACTTCACCAAACCTAGCAGGTATCATCAGGAGAGTCTCTTACTGATACCACCCAGGTTTTGTGAAGTTTGGTCCAGGGAGTCCAAATCTATGGTCTCCCAAAGTGGGTGCCCCTATCCCCCATTGTTTCCAATGGGAGTTAATAGGAGATGGGGGCTACACCTTTGAGGGTCCATAACTCTGGACCCCCTGAACCAAACTTCACCAAACCTGGGTAATATAATTAGGAGAGTCTCCTAAAGATAACCTAAAAGTTTGGTGCTTCTACCTTAACAATTGAACCCTGACAGCAGGCACCCCCCAAATTTCCCCAGAGTCTCCTTTTAAATCCACCCCCTTCGGCATGGATTTAAAGGGAGAATCTGAGGTCCTCAGTTTAGAAAAAGAAGAAGAGTTTGGGTTTATATCCTCCCTTTCTCTCCTGTAGGAGACTCAAAGGAGCTTACAATCTCCTTGACCTTTCCCGCTCACAACAAACATCCTGTGAGGTGGGTGGGGCTGAGAGAGCTCTGAAAAGCTGTGACTAGTTCAAGGTCACCCAGCTGGCGTGTGTGGGAGTGCACAGGCTAATCTGAATTCCCCAGGTAAGCCTCCACAGCTCAAGCGGCAGAGCAGGGAATCAAATCCGGTTCCTCCAGATTAGAATGCACCTGCTCTTAACCACTATGCCACATTGAAAGTGATGCTGTTTCACGGTGGGTGATAATCCACCCCCAAACAGCAACACTTTCAATGTTGTTTAACTGGGGACCCCAGATTCTCCCTTTAAGGTGGATTTAAAAGGAGAATTTGGGCTCTCTAGTTTAAACACCATTGAAAGTGATGCTGTTTGGGGGTGGATTCCAGCATCACAGCGACTGCTGGGGGGGGGGGGGGACAGGACGCAAAACTCAGATTTTGCACCGGGCTCCATTTTCCCTCTATGCCTCTGCCCATAGGGGAGGGCAGAAAGAACTGCTGAGTGGGAGCCCAGCTGGTGGGGGGCAGGGGAGGGAAGGTGGGGGAGTCTGCCGTCCCTGACTTTGGAGAGCTGCTTTTATAAGCGCTAGGCTGGGGAAAGGGCTTGAGGAGGAGTGGCCATGCCCTAGGGGCGGGTGGGGGTGTGGCCCCCCGAAACCCCCCATAAAAAATCTATACCTACGTCCCTGGACAGTGGTAGATTGTTTTGTTACTTTTGGTGGGGCCTGAACCTTGAGTGGATCACCTAGCAGGTTGATCCTATGTTGGTTGTATGTTTTATCGGAAAACACAAGTGCCCCGTGGGATCTTGTTAGTGTTTGCAGGATTTGCAAGACACCTCTTCCAACAGGTTTTTAACTAGTCATTGTATATGTCTTGTAATTCTTGTATTATTTGCATCAGATCATTTCATTGTTGGGTTGCTGAATGCAGCTATGTTTCAACAGGAGATTTCAATGGTTGGTTTTAAATTGTGTCATATGTTTATTATTTAGTGCTTTTAAGATTGTCTATTGAATTGTATTTTATTTTGTTGTAAACCACTCCAAGTCTCACTTGTCATGAAAGTGGAGGGGAATAAATTTGATAAATAAATAATAGTATGCAGAATATTTCAGAGTACTAGCACCCTGCACATGGCTACACAGGAGCCATTTCTATGCATGATGGCTTTACACTGCAGGGGAGTAATATGAATAATTCAACTGCAAAATGCATTTGGCTTTTTCACTCAGTTGACATTCATCTTCTGGTGGGATGGCTACTGCATGAGAAAGACAGATGCAACTGGCTCCAGTGATGTAGTGTAATGTAATTCACATGTGCTCCAGTGTAGTATGGAATTCCACTTTGGTGAAGAAGCTTTTGCTAGCTTTAGACAAAGGATCTGTCCTGTAGCATATTGTTAACATCCATCGTTAAATTGATAGACACACCCAAGACTAGAGTGAGTTCAGAGTTCAGGAACCAACATAACGAAAAGTGCAAATAAATGAAGTGAGCTTCATGTACTCCTGAAAACTGATCAGCATACTGAAAGTGTAATATAGATATATACAAGCAAACATAGGAGGAGAAATCTCATTTCTCCACTCCCTCTTTCACCTTCTTACTTTTCTTCTTGGCTTCCCCCTGGAAGTGTCTTCAGCTTCTCTTCTTTTCTTCTATCTCTCTCTTCTACCAACCTTTTCCTCTCCCCCACCCCTCCCAGGAGCCTTTGCCCTTTCTCTCCCCCAATTTTTTCTGTTAACCTCCCCATCTCAGCTTTGTGTTTCTTCATTTTTGCTTCGCCCAAACCTGGAGCAACCCTATCTGACCCCAACAAAACCTCCCTCAAAGGCTAAAATAGGCCTGTAAAGGGGCTGGCCCCTGCCTTTTTATCACAGAAACCTAGCTTAGACTACTGTGGTTGCCTAGTAGCAGCCACAGAAGGTATTTGTTGCTTAAAGTTACAGGCTAACCATTTATCATTTTCAGATTAACGGTCCAATGTATTTTTAAAAATATATTTCACATTTTTCTGGAAGTCTGGGGAAATGTTCTGTTTTGTAGACAGATTTGTCTTGCTCTGTCACAACTCCAGTCACCGGATGTAAGTATCCTCAGATTTGGCTGACTTCACTATTAGTATATAGGCAAGTGGGGTGCCCACAAGACTCTCAGGGGGAGAATATCATCTCTCCTGTCCCATCACCTGGCACTGTTCCAGGATCCACCACCCATCTTAAGTCTGGCAGTGACACTGGTCCTTTCTGCACAACCAAAATAACACGCCCTGTGGATATTTTTGAAAACCCATCTCTTCATTTTTGTCCAGACAAGACAAAAAATAAAGCATCTGAGGTGAGAGTGACTTAATTCTCCCACCCAATAAAAAAAAGCTCTGACTTCTGATCCCCCCCCCCCCCCCGGGGTCCATTTTCTGTTGCTTAAAACTCACATTGCACCAGCCATTTGCTAAAGTTCCCTGGAATGTTTCCTGGAGGTTTCAAGCAGCAGAGGTTTCAAGCTGTCTTTGAAGACAGCTCCTTGATTTTTTTTTAAAATAGGCAAACTATACATTGCCAGAACCAGTAGAATCAGTCACTCTCTTTGGCTGATCTACTCCCCTTATCACACAGTGAAGGCAGGCAGCACTTACCATCAGCAATGTTTCTGCCCAAAGGCCTCTCAGAATGTCCTGACAAGTAGTTTAACCTCCTCCCTCTCTGCATCATGCAGTTACTTGTCCAATCAGACTGCAGGGGGCCATAGCCAATGAGGTGGCTCCCCTGTTCCTAGGCCTTTCTGTGCCTCATTCTGGAGGCACAGAACATTATACTTTGACCAAACTGTACTTTAAAAATACATATTGCTCTAAAGTCTGTCATAACTGCACATGCACAGACATTGCTTTTTTAAGTTTTTTAGGGAACCAAAGTTTGCAGATTTGTTTAGCATCTATTTTAGATGTAACCAGGGTATGCACCACACAAAGGCTAGAACTTTTCTGCCCTGGAAAGGCCACAGCTGGCTAACCAGTCAAAAGCTGGTAAAAGGCACACTTGGCCCCAGGTGCCATCTGCTTTTCCGGACTATGGACGTGTTCTTTGAAGGGGAGTCCAACCTCATCCATAATGGGTGACACTTTGAATCCTGGGAATTCTGCCAACCAGTACTACGTTCATCTTACCAGGATTAAGTTTATTGGACTGCATCCACTCCAAAACGGCCTCCTAGCACTGGTTCAGTGTTTATACAGCCTCCCTGGGATTAGCTGGAAGTACTACTATTCACATAGTGGTAACAGTCCAATCCAAATATCCTTATGACTTCACCCAGTGGTTTCATGTAGATGTAAGGGTCAAAAGTGTAAGGCTCAAGATGAATCACTGCAAGACTTCATAGGCCAAGAGGCTGCACAGCAAATCCCCAATACCATCTTCTAAAACCTACCCTCCAAGTATGGGCAGAACCACTGCAGAATGGTACCTCCCAAACCCAGTCCAGATGGGCAATCCAAAACTGTACCATGGTCAGTGATATCAAAAGCTGCTGAGAGGTCCAGGAGAATCCACAGAGTTCAACTGCCTCATTCCATTTCCTGGCACAAGTCATCCACCAGGGTGACCAAGTCTGTTCAGTCCCATAACCATGCCTAAAACCAGACTGGAAGGGGTCTATAAATCTCACACATGTCTAATCAAATGTCAAACTACTTCTAGGTCTAATTTCATAATGTTCTGAAGGAAAACAGGTTTTTCTAAAAATGACAAATAATGATAATATGCCCAGTGATTTTTCTTAAATTCCATACTACCCTTTATAGCTGTGCCATGTGCTTGCTTTTTAACAACAACAATCACAACCACAACTTTATTAGTGTGTGGTAACATTCCCAGTGATTAAGGTCATCAAAGTCATGGTAAGATTAAAATATATATTTTTCTGGTAAGAGATAAAGAGATATAAGGTGCTATTTTCTGGCCAAATAGTGACCAGGTATGCAACAGAGTGCTTACCAATGAGATTACCAAGGCTGCAACATTTACTCTGCTCCTTGTTTTTTTGGAGAGAAATCCAGTCATTCAATGAAACTTTAACGTATGTTTGCTCAATATGGGTTAAAGAATAGTTCTCTTTCAGTTATATCCATTTGATTACATAAGAGAGTCTAGTCATATGGTAATCAACAAAAATAAAGATTTAAAAAGTCTGTATTAGAATAGAATAGAATAGAATAGAATAGAATAGAATAGAATAGAATAGAATAGAATAGAATAGAATAGAATAGAATCTTTATTGGCCAAGTGTGATTGGACACACAAGGAATTTGTCTCCGGTGCATATGCTCTCAGTGTACATAAAAAAGAAAATGGGGGGGGGGGGGGGGGGGGGGGGGGGGGGTTTCCAGGGGGGGGGGGGGGGTGGGGGGGGGGGGGGGTGGGGGGGGGGGGGGGTGGGGGGGGGGGGGGGTGGGGGGGGGGGGGGGTGGGGGGGGGGGGGGGTGGGGGGGGGGGGGGGTGGGGGGGGGGGGGGGTGGGGGGGGGGGGGGGTGGGGGGGGGGGGGGGTGGGGGGGGGGGGGGGTGGGGGGGGGGGGGGGTGGGGGGGGGGGGGGGTGGGGGGGGGGGGGGGTGGGGGGGGGGGGGGGTGGGGGGGGGGGGGGGTGGGGGGGGGGGGGGGTGGGGGGGGGGGGGGGTGGGGGGGGGGGGGGGTGGGGGGGGGGGGGGGTGGGGGGGGGGGGGGGTGGGGGGGGGGGGGGGTGGGGGGGGGGGGGGGTGGGGGGGGGGGGGGGTGGGGGGGGGGGGGGGTGGGGGGGGGGGGGGGTGGGGGGGGGGGGGGGTGGGGGGGGGGGGGGGTGGGGGGGGGGGGGGGTGGGGGGGGGGGGGGGTGGGGGGGGGGGGGGGTGGGGGGGGGGGGGGGTGGGGGGGGGGGGGGGTGGGGGGGGGGGGGGGTGGGGGGGGGGGGGGGTGGGGGGGGGGGGGGGTGGGGGGGGGGGGGGGTGGGGGGGGGGGGGGGTGGGGGGGGGGGGGGGTGGGGGGGGGGGGGGGTGGGGGGGGGGGGGGGTGGGGGGGGGGGGGGGTGGGGGGGGGGGGGGGTGGGGGGGGGGGGGGGTGGGGGGGGGGGGGGGTGGGGGGGGGGGGGGGTGGGGGGGGGGGGGGGTGGGGGGGGGGGGGGGTGGGGGGGGGGGGGGGTGGGGGGGGGGGGGGGTGGGGGGGGGGGGGGGTGGGGGGGGGGGGGGGTGGGGGGGGGGGGGGGTGGGGGGGGGGGGGGGTGGGGGGGGGGGGGGGTGGGGGGGGGGGGGGGTGGGGGGGGGGGGGGGTGGGGGGGGGGGGGGGTGGGGGGGGGGGGGGGTGGGGGGGGGGGGGGGTGGGGGGGGGGGGGGGTGGGGGGGGGGGGGGGTGGGGGGGGGGGGGGGTGGGGGGGGGGGGGGGTGGGGGGGGGGGGGGGTGGGGGGGGGGGGGGGTGGGGGGGGGGGGGGGTGGGGGGGGGGGGGGGTGGGGGGGGGGGGGGGTGGGGGGGGGGGGGGGTGGGGGGGGGGGGGGGTGGGGGGGGGGGGGGGTGGGGGGGGGGGGGGGTGGGGGGGGGGGGGGGTGGGGGGGGGGGGGGGTGGGGGGGGGGGGGGGTGGGGGGGGGGGGGGGTGGGGGGGGGGGGGGGTGGGGGGGGGGGGGGGTGGGGGGGGGGGGGGGTGGGGGGGGGGGGGGGTGGGGGGGGGGGGGGGTGGGGGGGGGGGGGGGTGGGGGGGGGGGGGGGTGGGGGGGGGGGGGGGTGGGGGGGGGGGGGGGTGGGGGGGGGGGGGGGTGGGGGGGGGGGGGGGTGGGGGGGGGGGGGGGTGGGGGGGGGGGGGGGTGGGGGGGGGGGGGGGTGGGGGGGGGGGGGGGTGGGGGGGGGGGGGGGTGGGGGGGGGGGGGGGTGGGGGGGGGGGGGGGTGGGGGGGGGGGGGGGTGGGGGGGGGGGGGGGTGGGGGGGGGGGGGGGTGGGGGGGGGGGGGGGTGGGGGGGGGGGGGGGTGGGGGGGGGGGGGGGTGGGGGGGGGGGGGGGTGGGGGGGGGGGGGGGTGGGGGGGGGGGGGGGTGGGGGGGGGGGGGGGTGGGGGGGGGGGGGGGTGGGGGGGGGGGGGGGTGGGGGGGGGGGGGGGTGGGGGGGGGGGGGGGTGGGGGGGGGGGGGGGTGGGGGGGGGGGGGGGTGGGGGGGGGGGGGGGTGGGGGGGGGGGGGGGTGGGGGGGGGGGGGGGTGGGGGGGGGGGGGGGTGGGGGGGGGGGGGGGTGGGGGGGGGGGGGGGTGGGGGGGGGGGGGGGTGGGGGGGGGGGGGGGTGGGGGGGGGGGGGGGTGGGGGGGGGGGGGGGTGGGGGGGGGGGGGGGTGGGGGGGGGGGGGGGTGGGGGGGGGGGGGGGTGGGGGGGGGGGGGGGTGGGGGGGGGGGGGGGTGGGGGGGGGGGGGGGTGGGGGGGGGGGGGGGTGGGGGGGGGGGGGGGTGGGGGGGGGGGGGGGTGGGGGGGGGGGGGGGTGGGGGGGGGGGGGGGTGGGGGGGGGGGGGGGTGGGGGGGGGGGGGGGTGGGGGGGGGGGGGGGTGGGGGGGGGGGGGGGTGGGGGGGGGGGGGGGTGGGGGGGGGGGGGGGTGGGGGGGGGGGGGGGTGGGGGGGGGGGGGGGTGGGGGGGGGGGGGGGTGGGGGGGGGGGGGGGTGGGGGGGGGGGGGGGTGGGGGGGGGGGGGGGTGGGGGGGGGGGGGGGTGGGGGGGGGGGGGGGTGGGGGGGGGGGGGGGTGGGGGGGGGGGGGGGTGGGGGGGGGGGGGGGTGGGGGGGGGGGGGGGTGGGGGGGGGGGGGGGTGGGGGGGGGGGGGGGTGGGGGGGGGGGGGGGTGGGGGGGGGGGGGGGTGGGGGGGGGGGGGGGTGGGGGGGGGGGGGGGTGGGGGGGGGGGGGGGTGGGGGGGGGGGGGGGTGGGGGGGGGGGGGGGTGGGGGGGGGGGGGGGTGGGGGGGGGGGGGGGTGGGGGGGGGGGGGGGTGGGGGGGGGGGGGGGTGGGGGGGGGGGGGGGTGGGGGGGGGGGGGGGTGGGGGGGGGGGGGGGTGGGGGGGGGGGGGGGTGGGGGGGGGGGGGGGTGGGGGGGGGGGGGGGTGGGGGGGGGGGGGGGTGGGGGGGGGGGGGGGTGGGGGGGGGGGGGGGTGGGGGGGGGGGGGGGTGGGGGGGGGGGGGGGTGGGGGGGGGGGGGGGTGGGGGGGGGGGGGGGTGGGGGGGGGGGGGGGTGGGGGGGGGGGGGGGTGGGGGGGGGGGGGGGTGGGGGGGGGGGGGGGTGGGGGGGGGGGGGGGTGGGGGGGGGGGGGGGTGGGGGGGGGGGGGGGTGGGGGGGGGGGGGGGTGGGGGGGGGGGGGGGTGGGGGGGGGGGGGGGTGGGGGGGGGGGGGGGTGGGGGGGGGGGGGGGTGGGGGGGGGGGGGGGTGGGGGGGGGGGGGGGTGGGGGGGGGGGGGGGTGGGGGGGGGGGGGGGTGGGGGGGGGGGGGGGTGGGGGGGGGGGGGGGTGGGGGGGGGGGGGGGTGGGGGGGGGGGGGGGTGGGGGGGGGGGGGGGTGGGGGGGGGGGGGGGTGGGGGGGGGGGGGGGTGGGGGGGGGGGGGGGTGGGGGGGGGGGGGGGTGGGGGGGGGGGGGGGTGGGGGGGGGGGGGGGTGGGGGGGGGGGGGGGTGGGGGGGGGGGGGGGTGGGGGGGGGGGGGGGTGGGGGGGGGGGGGGGTGGGGGGGGGGGGGGGTGGGGGGGGGGGGGGGTGGGGGGGGGGGGGGGTGGGGGGGGGGGGGGGTGGGGGGGGGGGGGGGTGGGGGGGGGGGGGGGTGGGGGGGGGGGGGGGTGGGGGGGGGGGGGGGTGGGGGGGGGGGGGGGTGGGGGGGGGGGGGGGTGGGGGGGGGGGGGGGTGGGGGGGGGGGGGGGTGGGGGGGGGGGGGGGTGGGGGGGGGGGGGGGTGGGGGGGGGGGGGGGTGGGGGGGGGGGGGGGTGGGGGGGGGGGGGGGTGGGGGGGGGGGGGGGTGGGGGGGGGGGGGGGTGGGGGGGGGGGGGGGTGGGGGGGGGGGGGGGTGGGGGGGGGGGGGGGTGGGGGGGGGGGGGGGTGGGGGGGGGGGGGGGTGGGGGGGGGGGGGGGTGGGGGGGGGGGGGGGTGGGGGGGGGGGGGGGTGGGGGGGGGGGGGGGTGGGGGGGGGGGGGGGTGGGGGGGGGGGGGGGTGGGGGGGGGGGGGGGTGGGGGGGGGGGGGGGTGGGGGGGGGGGGGGGTGGGGGGGGGGGGGGGTGGGGGGGGGGGGGGGTGGGGGGGGGGGGGGGTGGGGGGGGGGGGGGGTGGGGGGGGGGGGGGGTGGGGGGGGGGGGGGGTGGGGGGGGGGGGGGGTGGGGGGGGGGGGGGGTGGGGGGGGGGGGGGGTGGGGGGGGGGGGGGGTGGGGGGGGGGGGGGGTGGGGGGGGGGGGGGGTGGGGGGGGGGGGGGGTGGGGGGGGGGGGGGGTGGGGGGGGGGGGGGGTGGGGGGGGGGGGGGGTGGGGGGGGGGGGGGGTGGGGGGGGGGGGGGGTGGGGGGGGGGGGGGGTGGGGGGGGGGGGGGGTGGGGGGGGGGGGGGGTGGGGGGGGGGGGGGGTGGGGGGGGGGGGGGGTGGGGGGGGGGGGGGGTGGGGGGGGGGGGGGGTGGGGGGGGGGGGGGGTGGGGGGGGGGGGGGGTGGGGGGGGGGGGGGGTGGGGGGGGGGGGGGGTGGGGGGGGGGGGGGGTGGGGGGGGGGGGGGGTGGGGGGGGGGGGGGGTGGGGGGGGGGGGGGGTGGGGGGGGGGGGGGGTGGGGGGGGGGGGGGGTGGGGGGGGGGGGGGGTGGGGGGGGGGGGGGGTGGGGGGGGGGGGGGGTGGGGGGGGGGGGGGGTGGGGGGGGGGGGGGGTGGGGGGGGGGGGGGGTGGGGGGGGGGGGGGGTGGGGGGGGGGGGGGGTGGGGGGGGGGGGGGGTGGGGGGGGGGGGGGGTGGGGGGGGGGGGGGGTGGGGGGGGGGGGGGGTGGGGGGGGGGGGGGGTGGGGGGGGGGGGGGGTGGGGGGGGGGGGGGGTGGGGGGGGGGGGGGGTGGGGGGGGGGGGGGGTGGGGGGGGGGGGGGGTGGGGGGGGGGGGGGGTGGGGGGGGGGGGGGGTGGGGGGGGGGGGGGGTGGGGGGGGGGGGGGGTGGGTGGTTGGGGTGGGGGGGGGGGGGGGGGGGGTGGGGGGGGGGGGGGGGGGGGGGGGGGGGGGGGGGGGTGGGGGGGGTGCGGGGGGGGCTGGTGGGGGTGCTGGGGGGGGTGGGGGGGGTGGTGGGGGGGGGGGGGGGGGGGGGGGGGGAGGGGGGGGGGGGGGTGGGGGGGGGGGGGGGGGGGGGGGGGGGGGGGTGGGGGGGGGGGGGGGTGGGGGGGGGTAGGGCGGCTTGACGCCGCCCTGGGGGAGGGAAGAAGAGTCAGGTCGCCGCTGCTGCGTTGCAGCAGCGGCGCCTGTGCAAACGGCGGCCTGGGGGCGCCTTTTTTGGCGCCCCCAGGCCGTCATAAATGGGCCGTGCGGAAACGGCCTAATACTCCAGGACAGGTATTATTTTTCCCTCCTTAGAAGTCTCACTTGCATTGTACCCAGCTTATAGAAAGAGCAATGAATTTAGCTATAGCTGATGATACCATGACAAGCACAGAGAGGCTGACAGTTAAAAAGTGGAAAGTTTACCCCAACGAACTGAACAGAAGGGACCACAGACTGTGGTAAAAGAAAGATAAATCAATAATTGGTGGTAGAAAGTACCATCAATTCACAGATGAAAGCCCATAGAGTTTTTGTGGCAAGAGACCTTTAGAGATGGTTTTCCATTGCCTACTTCCACTTCATGATCCTGATATTCCTTAGAGATTTCCTATCTAAATATTAGCAAGAGCCAATGTTATTTAACTTCTGAGATCTGATGAGGTCAGGCTAATCTGGGCCATCCAGGTCAGGGTTAAGACTTAAGTCAATAATTAGGTATGCAAAAAGAGAATCTGAGGAGCAGGTTGCTAAAAACATTGGTACAATAAACAATTCTTTAAATATATCCGAACAAAGAATCCAGCCAATGAAGCAGTTAAGCCAAGCTGGCTGACCAAAGAATAAGGGGATTGCTAAAGGAAGATGAGATGGCAGCAAAAGGGTAGCCCCATCTGCTATTAGCTCCCATTGACAACAATGGGGAATGGGGCACCTCCTTTGGGGGTTCATAACTTTGGTGCCGCTAGGATAAAAACTGTGCCCCCTACTGGCTGGCAAAGTAAAAACACACAAAAAAATTTAATGACCCACATATAAGTCAAGGGGAGCTGTTTCAGCATTAAAAATGTGCTGAAAAATTCGACTTTATTATTATTAGGTGAGAGTATATATATATATATATATATATATTATATATACATATTATATATATATATATATATATATATATATATATATATATATATATATATATATATATATATATATATATATGTGTGTGTGTGTGTGTGTGTGTGTGTGTGTGTGTGTGTGTGTGTGTGTGTGTGTTCACTATTATTTATCCTTAAATAATAGAAAGTTGTGTTAAAGATTAAAGGTTTGTTGATTTGTTCAAGCAATTTCATATTTGTTTGTTAAGCCACAGGGTGCTGTCATATATTATTTCCTAGGTCTCCAATGGAGATTGATGTGGCCAAGGATAAGTAGGTTACACAAACACCACAGGAGTTGGACTGGTTTATTTTTCCTGCCTCACCACCTGCTCTCCCCGCTCCACAGCTACAGCCAATCAGAGCGTCGGAAAAACAGAAATATTCGTACATCTATGTAAACTACGTAAACCTATGTAAACATACATAAACTACGTAAATGTAAATGTGAAAAATGAAAATATCCAGCAGCTCGTGCATAATTCACTGGAGTTCTTCTTTCCGGCCTGAACGTGCTGACAAGGCAGCCGTGCGAAGGGAGAAACAAAGATACAAACAACCCGATATGTTTGATCCCGGTTTTCCCTCGGGATATTATGTCCTTAGGGAAAACACCACAGTGGATTAACATTAAAAAGTTTTTGAAAACATAATAGAAAATAAAATTATATAAATACATGTATTATACATTCTACAATACTTAAAATTAATACTTATTCCTAACAATGTGAAAGTTTATAGCACCCTGTAGGAAATTAGCTACCCTTTCACACAGATCTGCGGAAGTATTTATTATTATTTATTTATTAAACTTTTATACCGCCCCATCCTCTAGGGGCTCTGGGCGGTGTACAGCATAAAACATGGTAAAACAAGTCACTAAAATCTTTAAAACAGCGGTAACAAACATTAATAGTAATCCATAAAATAGCTTAAAACTCATAAAACAGCAAAAAACCATAATACATAATAAAAGGCGTCCGACCCCAATTTAATAAAAAAAGGACGTCAAAACTGCAACAGAGGAGTCAGCTCAGTGCAAGATAGGGGTTAAGAACTTAGCCATCACGTCGAGGTTGGCAACCTTAAAGTGGCCACAGGCTCCACAAGGTTGGGGACCCCTGACTGAAGGATTCAGGCTTCAAATATCAATTTAGGGTTGAATTTAAAGATTAATATAAAAGAGTACCTTTGGGGATGTGCTTTATCTCTAGCACTGAGTGACTAGAGCTTAGACCTACACATTTGTTTATTAAACAACAAGTTTGATAGGCAGACTTTAGCATAAGCCCTCCTGGACACTGGTGGGGGATGGGGATGGGGTGAAGGGTTGCTAGAGATTTGGAGATAGAGCCTAAAGACAGAGACCTCAGTGGGATACAATGCCATAGAGTGCGCCCTCCAAAGCAGCCATTTTCTCCAGGGAAATTGATCTCAGAACCACCTTTTTTTTATACAAATGAATTGTCGCATAAATGGTACACAAAGCTGGCTAAATTTGCAAGTCGTGATTTGTGTCACATTCTCTTAAATGAAATGATAACGAATACACTGAGGAAAATGCTCATGTTAGAGCATATGTAAAATTTTCAGATAGGATACGAGGAAGTTAATTTTCCCCTTGTTATATATGGCTACTAGCTAAAGTAACAGACTGCACAGATTTTCTTTAAACTGTTATTGAGGAACCACAAATTACTGCTGATTGCACCGTAACTGTGCCAAGATGAAGTTCTAACTATAAAGTTGTATTGATTCTGGTTAGATATATGAAGAAGGGATGTTAAAGTACAATAGTAATCAATCGGGAAAAATAATCTAAGAGTTAATCAATGTCTCTGAATCTGGAATAATTAATTCCTGATGAAGCTATTACAAACACAATCATATCTAGCTGAGCTATCTAAATTTTACTCACTATCTTCCATTACTATGTTGATCACAGAATTGAATAGCACAGAAATCCAAATAGCTGTTGTTTCAAGCCTGGAATTTTTTTCCCATTATTCTATTTAATTGTCGGCACTGTAATTTAATGTAATGCTGCTTCGGTAGTGGCAATTGCAAAAATTTCTTGTAACAGTAACCCATTAAAGCATATTAAAAGTATTTATCATGGTTCTTGGGAGTACTGATAAACACTGTGCATGGGAAACTGGGATTTAACATAATTGCTGCTAATAATTCAGAATGGTCCTTTCTGCATTTATCTATAGGTAAACGCCAAAAACAACAATAATAAAATAATGCACTGCAGAATCAAAATCTAGTCTGCATGGAGATCAATGCAGATAAATAAAACATTCTGCATGATAAATCATTGCTGTGCAGAAATGCAGATGGGTTTGCAAGACCATCAAAGAGGGAGAAAAAAGATGATTCTCAAGAAACTCTAAATTTGCCAGCATCATATCATACCCAACCTTATCTCTATTTCACATCATTTTTTTCTCTAATGTTCCTCTTGCTTCAATTATCCTATTCTTGAGGACTCAGTGAACTTGGTGAAGGAAGCTTGACCATTGATTAAGTCTTTAAATCTTCAACTGTTTTTTCTTCATACTTGAATTCGCTAGATTCAATTAGTTACAATGCAAACCATGTTCCCAGCATAACTGGTTGCAAAACCATCTTTTGTGGTATGTTTCTACAATGACCTTGCTTTTATAGTCAGATAACCTTTGGACCAGAACAATCTATAATATCTAATCATGTCTCCAGCACCCCTGTTATAAACAGTACAAATGCAGTGATGAAACAATTCTGACACAGAGCATATTCAGTCTATGAAAGTAGCAGAATTAGCCAAATTAATTACAACCACCAGTCAGGTTGTCATAATGTTTTATTTGCAAAAGTGCAGAAGCAATCTCAAGACCTTTTTGCTCTGAAACAATTCTACCTGAACTTCAATGCATTCAATTTTCTTCTGTCTGTATGTACTCGGGTATTATTCTTTATTATTACTTTACAAGCCCCAGGGCAAAACCCTAGTATGGAAAAGAGGAACTGATTACTGGCTTGCCTGTAAACATGTCACTACGACTTTCAAATTTTGACTGAAAAAGTTTTAGTCATATAGACATAATATATTTTTAAAATAGGACTAAAATTGGGCTTAATGAATGGACAGCAGCTTCACAAAGTTTGTCCTAATCGACTATTCTGGATGTGTTTTTTATTATATTTTTATAACGATTAACTTTGACAAGAAGAATCAACTTGAAAACTTTAGAAATGTGAACCTTTCTCAGCCAGTTCTGATATACCAAATATTATTGGTAAACTGCAGAACTGTGAGTAGAAATGGATATTTTTAGTGCACTTAAAAGCTTTTCAGAAATAGGAATTTATCAGAAATTATGATGTCTCAAAGCTTGATTTAGACTTTTTTTGCTGACCTAAATATTTATTTGGAAATATTGGAAATCTCAGTATCATCAAGCATTTACCAATATATCATGACACATGTAGTTTAAAGTTTAGGTAAGAACTATAAGGAAAGGAGCCCCATGGTTCACAGTGGTAACTGCAATACTGCAGCTCTGCTCATGGTTTGAGTCTGATCCTGACAGAAGTCTGTTTCAGGTAGCTGGCTCAAGGTTGACTCAGACTTCCATCGTTCTGAAGTCAATAAAATGAGTAACCAGCTTGCTGGGGATAAAGTGTAGATGACTGGGGAAGGCAATGGCAAACCACCCTGTAAACATTGTCTGCCTAGTAAACATGATGGGATGTCACTTCTTGGGCCAGTAACGACGTGGTGTTTGCACAGGGGATTACTTTTACCTTTTTAAGAATTACAAGACCAAACCTCTTCTGTCTTTGTTTTTTTGGAATACCAGTCTGATTTTCCTAGCATTCCTTTCCACACTTAGAAATATGAGAGTCTATTCAAATATCAGGTTTGAAGAAGAAATGGATGCTTCACTTATTCCTGTTTTGTCACACCCATAATAAGGCAGCATTTTTCAAAGCATATTTCAAAGCATTATTATTATTTTCAAAGCATCTCCAAGCCTGATGCAGTTATTTGTAAGTATTCCCTTAAAATAGGGTTGCCAGCTCCAGGGTGGAAAATACCTGGAGAGTTTAGGGAGAGAGCCTGAGGATGGCAGGATATGTGGAGGAGAAGGACTTAAACCATAAAGTCCATCTTCCAAAGGGTCCATCTTCTTCAGGTGAGCAGATCTTTATTATGTGGAATCAGTTGTAGCAGTGGAAGATGGCAACCCTAACTTAAAACAATGTAATTTTCTAAAGAACGTGCCCTAGAGCATGTCTTTTTTTTTCAGAGAAGATTAATTGCCCTCTTTGTCATTTGGTTTTGAAAAGCCACCCGTAATTGTCCTGAAATGCTATGCCACTTGATGAACCATTTCAGAAGGAATCATTTAAAGTTAAGTAGATGGTTTAATCTCCACAACAAATCTTGATGCCTACCCTATAGGCAGAGATGAGGTCTGTACAAGAGGGATTCTAGAATCTGAGAATCAACAGGCAAATTGTGTAGCTGGCACTTGATGTTCCATCTCCCAGATAGCAACCAGGAAGATCCATTATAACAAACTCTTCAAATAGCCAAGGGAGACAATGATTAAATATGCACAGTGTTTCAACAGAACACCAACAACATGGGTTAACTGAAAAACTGATACAAAATTCACTCCATTCTATCGACTAGCCCTATGACATGTTGGAGGAAAAACCCACCTGTTCTCATCAGCTTGAATTTTAAGAAGGAAAGATCTATTTTGTTTTAGCCTACCTGATAAAACATTACCCAGGTTTGACTTGAACAGACACACACAGAATACCTGCTTCCTAAAACCAATCAAGGTAGCCTTACAAAATGAAAGTGGCAAATGTGCATTTATTTATTATTTATTTCCCCTGTTTGTACTTGCTGGGAAGTACGTGATGGGGAAAATGCCTTCACCTCCTTGCATTGGGAGTATATGCATTATTCCAAGAGACACATAAAAGCATTCCTGCCCCATGTCAACCAAAGCAGAAACATAGTCTGATTCACTGACCTACCTTCTTTTGAATGTTTGGGAAATGTTTGAAGCAGCCCCTTTTTTGCACTGTGCTACTCAATCATTTACATGATTACAGTGTAAATGTGTTCTGTTAACAATGATATATTATTTTCAAGTACACTATGATTGTAATGAGGCTCATTTTCTATATGAACTCATCAAATAAATGAATGGCAGATTCATGGAAAGAGCAATAAAAGCAATCGCTTCCATTTCATGTGCACAGCTTACTTGAAGATTTGATTTTCCTTTGATTGGATAACTGGCAGAGCGGTGAAGAGCATATACAAGACACCTGCTTCGCATGAAGTGTGTGATCCCATGCCATTTTCCTTTTATTGTTTTATTTTATTTTTATTAAAGGGTTTGGAATGAAAGGAAATGGCACCAGTCAATTTGGAAGCAAAGATCAGCAGTTAGTAAAGCTGTTCCTGTATTACTAACTGTAAGAATATCTTATAGCTAGTAAGTCATTCTGACCCAGGGCTGCCAACTTCATGAAGAAAAAAAGGCCTCATAGACACTTAATGCAATGTTGTCTATCTCTATCACATGAAAAGTTTCAGGTGTTCATTACCACACATGAAATCTCAAAGGGACAAGATTTTTTTAGGACTGTTGGCAATTCTGGCTTGAAGGCCAACAGTGTAACTGAGGGAACTGCTAATTTCTTTGCAGGCCCAAGAAGGAGACGTAAAGCATCAAGTTCCCCAGAGGAACTGAAATCTGTGATCTGGAGACCAATTGTGTCCCTTTCCTGTAGTGGCCAATCTTCCTCCCAGCACTCAATTATGACCTCCAGCCCTACAAGCCCCCCTCCCCCACTCCAAGTCCTTACCCAGCAAGGATACCCCACAACTCATCAAGTAGGCTGCATAGTATGGGATGCTCTCAGCAAGGCAGTTTGGTAGCAGGGAAAGCACAGAGAAGTTGAATGTTATGTAAGGACAGACTAAGGTGCTGGCAGAGGGAGCCCTCATGAGCACTGGAATGGCAATGGACGGGTCTCTGTTTTGCTTTTGTGCAGGTGAGGATTCAGCAAAGAGACCTCTGGGCACTGCTAGCGCCTTTTCCCCACCCACTATGCTCAGTCTGCTGTCCCAACTCACCTCCTGGAGTGAAGCCTTGCACCCAATCAGTCTTTCCAAGTTACACCTGTATCTCCATCCCACTTAGACACATGCCATGACAGGGAAGGCTCAGTTCATATCCCCATGACTCAGGCAGGTGCCAGCTTGAGTCATCAGACCTCATTGTGATTTGTAGTTCAATAAGTCTAGCTTTTGCCACAACTGTGACACTGTCTGGTTCTGAGTTCATGACAGGAGCTCCATTCTTCTTCTTGTCCCATTCTCTCCCCATCCCATCTGTGATTTTCCCTGAGTTCTCCCTGATGGCATGTCCAAAGGAGGCTCTTGGGTGCCTTGGCTTGCTGTGAATGGTTGTGAAAATGCTCCTGGTTCTTCATCATGGTCATCTGTCAAACATAGAAACAGCCCAGCAGCACCTCCAAGGCTCCTGGTTCTTCATCATGGTCATCTGTCAAACATAGAAACAGCCCAGCAGCACCTCCAAGGCTAACCTGACACCTCATTCCTCTCCACTCACTTCTCTGGCTACTGTGTGAATGGGGGATAGGCCAGTAGTCTGGCTGAATGAGCAACTGTTGTGTAGTGGTTAGAGTGCTGGACTAGGATCTGGAAGACCCAGGTTCAAATCTCCACTTGTACCATGGAAGCTAGAGGGGGCCTTGGACCAGTCATAAAGACTCAGCCTCCCTCACAGGGTTAGTGTGAGAATAAAACAGAGGGGTCAATATGATATAAAGTACAGTAGTAGCAGCTGCCAGGCACCGGAGGGGCTGCTGGATGTTACAAAGGACATCAGGTATGGCTAGGTTTGCATTGAGACTAAAAATGAATGACAAGATTGCCTGCTGGGAGCAATGGGAGATGTTGGAATGCCCACTGGATATACTTGATGCCAAGAATGCAAATCGACTTGCATGAGTGCCATTGAAATAATTTGTCCATACAAAAGTTACACTGGGCACAAATAGATTGCTGTATCTGTGCCCACAGATGGTGCCCACAGTAGAAATATTGTCATCCCAGTCCTAGAATACTTCTGCTTTATTGAGGCTATTGGGGGGTCTGTTGGCAATGCTGTATGCACACTCTAGCAGCCCCTGACTGCTCCACTGCTGATGGGGGCAGCCAAGTGATGGCCCAGGGTGATCTTAGCAGTATAGTTGAGCTTCCAGAAGGAACCCCAGAGGTGAGCGACAAAGACCCCTGACTTGGTGCACCCTCCTTGACATCTCCCTGTGCTCCTTCTGAGGTGAGAGCACCCTTTGCACTATGTGGGCTAAGGCCCTCCTTGGAGTGGAGAATTGCCAACTCTTTCATCTGTGCAAGAAGTTGTGACAGGACTTGGTCCCTGTAAAGCAGGAGAGTGGTGCTGCAGACTCAGGGACAAAATCCCTGACCATAGTATTTCTATACCCACAGCCCTGCTGGCTCCTGATTGGTTCTGCCTAGCTTGTCAGTCATGGTCCAGCTGTTGCAACTCAACACCCAGATGGGACTCTATGGCACAGTTGCTGGGGACGCTGATGCAGCTGCAGTCATAAAAACCCAACCATAGACTCTTTTCTTCTGGCCACTCACTAGTCAAACCCTTTAGAGAGCCTGCTAGCAATGTCACAATTAGACCAGCAGTCAGCTCCTGCAGCACAGGCAGCCTTATTGCACTGAATGAATTGCAATTTTGGTTTGAGAAGAAAAGAATAAACAGTTTGGCTGCAGCTGCCAACTTTGGTCTGCCTCCAAACAGGGTGAGATTGATAGAGGAGGAGAACTTACACTGGCTTAGTATTATGTCTAACTGAACTTATGCATTTAAGTTGCTGGAGAACAAATACTTTCTTTGTTCTACAGTCACTTTCCTCCTATAAATTGATCACAGAGGGAAATCTATTGCAGTGCAACAGAAGTAGTTTTACAAACTCATTTTTGCAGAGTACAAAGCATAACTTCAGACATTGTTGCTGCATGGTTTTGAAAAAGTTCAGATCAGAACTCCCCAGGAGTATAAAACAAGATTAAGGGCTGAATCCTACAATTCTGTCAGGCATACAATGCCCTCCTGCCAAGCCTTTCTGCAATAGAGAAAGACATCAGCTAAGAAAGAAATTCTTTCTCCCTTAGAGGAAGACTTAGCAGAAGAGAGTACTGCAAAGAAGTAGTCTTCCTTTTTATGATTTTATGACATCTTTCCTTAATCTTGGTGTTGAGATTTGTGTGCGTCTAGATTTTACCTAAGCAGTAAATTATCTTTGTCTATCATAGAGACAAAGGCAAGAAGCCCTCAGAGGAAGAAGACAATACTCACATAAAAGTATATTGAGTATATATGCCTGGGTCTTCAAACCAAGAATCATAATCACATTACATTTATGTATGTGTGTATGTACACACAAATATGCACACACACGTAACTGATTTAATGAAATCTGCTATTTCTTATTTGCTGTGCTCTCTTATTCAACTTTTGTTTTTGTTAATCAAAAAAACTTAAATCAAACTTAACATAAAACCAATCCAGCATGAAGCTGGAGGAAATTGGTGAGTATATAATGCTTCACATATAAAGTGAGAGTCAGTTGACAAAGTGCTCTACTAACATGGCCATTATACCCATTATGAGGGTTATAACCAGTAATTTGCCATGTCAATGCAAACATATTCAATGCCATTTCCCAAATATTTATGAAGACAAGTAGTCATGGTTAGTATGATCATCTGGATATCTTGTAGAATATAGGTATCGATACCCTAATTGTTACTTTCCCTAAAGAAAAGTCTCTGGGGTCTCAAAAAGCATTACACAATTTGATTTTATTGCAGCTGGGTAAAATGACAAAACATCTATTGGAGTTTTATCCCCAACTTCCTTGAATTTGATGATCTACCCAAAACACTGGTAGCCCAGTTTCTGGGAATCATTACTTGTAGGACATAGGATTTCAAGGGAGACAATTCTTCCAAATTGAGAAAGCTTATGAGAAAGCTCTATTTCAGAATCTGATGCAGATGCATGCAGGTTTTAATAATAAAAAAGTGAGGGTGAGCAAAATCCAAAGTCCATTTTAGATCAAAATGCAAACACAGCATTTGAAAGAAAATTAAATAACATTTTATGTGATTACTTTCCTCTCTTATGCCTTGCAGTATTATCCTCATTTTGTTCCATACATTCATTCTATCCTACACATTCCATTTCTTCTGAATTGTTAACTAAGAAAATGTTGACAATTAATGCTAGATTTGGAGTTCATACAATCTGCTGCTTTGAGTTCCTTCAGGTGATTTGTAACTCTCCCTTATCAATGTGTACTTGTACATCATAGAACACTGTTGGACTCTTCTGATTTGATTGACATATGATCGCATCTCACTGTGTGAAGTTTTGTTGATACGCACATGATGTGTGTCAGAACATGTGTTTAGATGGACAAAATCTAGATGACAGGTGGACCCTCCTTCCAGCAGGTGCCGTGTGCATAATTAGGGCTGTGTGCACAACTGTGTACCGTGTGCAAAGGCAGATAAGACATGGGCACCTGATTGGCACCTCAATTGTATATAGGGTAAAGTGTGCCTGGAAACACCTGTGGTCTGGCGGAGCACTTTGACAGTAGTTAGCAATAAACAGAACTGCACTGGTGACTGTGTGTCTTTCGGTTCTTGTTTGCATTGTATCCTGCAAGGTGACCTACTCGCGAGTAAGCCGCTGCTTCAACAATGTGCACATTAAAAAACACTCCAAGCAAAAAGAATCCTGATACACAGTATATAACAGACTTCTCTCTGTGATGCACCTCTGAAGATGCCAGCTACAGATGCAGGCGAAACATTAGGAACAAGATCTACCAGACCACGGCCACACAGCCTGGAAAACCCACCACAACCAATCCATATACACCTTACCAAACCATTTCATTTTGGGGTATTTGATCAATACAAGCTAGTATAAGTCACACAAGTGAAACACTGCATAAAAGAGAATTATGATGCAACCATAGGCAATTATTTTGTTTTATTATAGTTCATATTTGTGTTATTACTGAAATGGTGGAAAAGGCATGAAAGAAATGAAAGCTGCACAGAACTGGACATGTTCCACACTCTATATAAAATGGAGAAAGAATGGAACAGTGGATGACGCGTAGCGACACCTTACATGATTCCACTTTTGAAACCAGATCAGGAACTCAGAATTCTCAAACCCAAAGCAAAATTCAGATGAGGAAAATGAGAAGAGGACAGTTTTGCAAACAACCTTAGTACAAAGGCCCCTTCAGTTGCATATAACAATAGTCACTCATGTACATCATCATTGACTTGGTCAGGACTACAGTTGCTCCTAGAAAAAGCTACATGTTGTCTAAAATACAGGACACACAGCCTGCTCCCCTTACTGTCCCTATATTGCATGTCTTTTACAATGCCCAACCAGCACAGCTATTCCTGTCAGAAGATAGTATACAATATAGCAGAGTATAACCATCCAGAGTACCTTGTATAAGCAGGCCACAACAACCTCATTTAACAGAGTTTATGAAAACAATTCTTTATTTGCATGCATAAGCATGTATTTAATGACATATAATTAGTAACCAAAGTTTCATCTTGGAAGAGGTAGTTGTAAACATAATTAGTAGTGATTGCTAACTGGGTACATCACACATGAAGTTCCTGAAAATTAATGCCTATATATAATTCCACTTGTAATCAAATTTTACTTGTCTGTAAGATTTTAATTGCTCTCTTTCATCACTTTCTTCCAGACCAATTTAAATTGTTTTTAAAATGATAAGAAATTAAGGTAGGGCAGCCAAGGAAAAAGAATTGTGAGTCGATCAATTTAGTCTGACTGTGTTTAATCCTATCACTTTTACTCCTGAAGAAAAGACTTATTATTATATGTTTGATCCGCCAGCCCAGTGTAGGAATGACAAGCTTTAAAAGCATCATATGAGACAGCAGGGTAATCAGAGTTCTCAAGGTAGAGAGTCTGTTATTTTCACCTGTCATAAGATCTCAGTGAAACTGGCTGTGATCTTAAGATGGGCACATTTCCCTGCAGTATCCATTGCATTAAGCAAACTATACAGTTGGTTTTTCAAAAAAAAAATACACTCTGCAATTTAGTTACTAAAAGTTTTGATGTTCAGTGATTTTTTTATAAAAAAGATCAACATTCTACATGCAGCCACACATTTCCAGGCCAACCAAAAAGAGGGGAAAAATCTTTCCATTCTGTAGGCACAACCACTTTCAGAGGCAGCTAGAGGAACTTTTGTTGTTGCACACCATGTCACCATGCTTTTTTAATGCTTTCTGTCTGCACATCCAAGGGCTGGGAACAGCCTGAGGTGCCAGATCCAGGGCAAGACCTGAAGGGCAAGAGTAGTGCTGCAACTAGTGGAAGACCAGGGGAGGGACACATGGAGGGAGGGGGTTGTCAACAACTGCTTGCTGTGACTTCTGAAGAAACCCAGGAGTGATGTCACACATTTCTAGGATCCCGAGAGAGAGAAATGGGAGAGTAATATTTAAATAAATAATAAATGACTAAAAGTATTTCTCTCATATCTGACCTGCTACAAGCGAAGTAAGCGCTTGAACAGATATGAATTTGACATCGAGACGAAGCTTTTGGAATGGATGTTCTGAGATGAAAGTGGAGGATTGTCTAATTGCTCTGCCATTTCACTCATTCATTTAAACGAGTACTGCACACCAGAACATCCTACAAGGTTATGCCTGGAGCCATTATACTACATAGGTTCTCAAGGAAAATTAATGTTAGGGTCCAGTAAGTTGCCTTTACTCCACAGATGACAGCTGATGCGGGTCAACCGTTTGTCAAATAACTTTTATGTTTGGAGAGAGAAAAAAAACACCTCAACAATCCATAAACACCTACTACTAGAAACAGGATAATCTTCATGCATTTTAATCACAATTTTGGCAAGTAGGTTTTTGTTTAAGTACAATAGCAATATAAGACCAACACAGCATCAAATAGAGTGACAATGCTACAGAAAATGGCAGCTTAATGATCCATTTCTTTCTTAAACTGATTACTTGTTTTGCTATTCCACTGTTTTAACTGCTGAGATGAATGACAGAGGTGGAAGAGAAATAGAAGTAAACCAGGATTCTAGAATACAGTGTCTTATATGCCATTAAAGGTTAAAATGAAAACGAAATGAATACAGTGTCAGAAAAAACTCAGAGGAACTAATACACATTCTATGCCTGGGAAAAATAACAATATAGGAGACTTATAAGAATCAGTAGGCACTGATTCAGATTTAAAGCAATACCACATTAAAGAGCAATCCTAAGAAAGTCTATTCAGACTCTTACGCAGGTCTAGTCAGTGGAGCTAACTCCCAGGAAAGTGTTGTTGGGATTGAACTGTTCCTTTGCTAGACAGTCAGCTACAGGTGTAGTGATATAACCAAGATTAAAAAAAATCAAAGAAAAATCTTTGCCAGCCAAACAACAACTGCAGTGAAAAGCAGGTTTCAAGATGCTGCTACTGGGTTCCAAAGTCTATATCCCCTAATGCAAATTCAAGGAGCAAGTAAGACATGAGTGGTAAAATGTAATAAATCTTGTCTGAATTTGTTATTTTATTGGAGCTAATTTATATTCTGCCTTTCTTTTCCACAAGAAGCATTCAAAGCCACTGAATAATGGAAACACCATGAGGCTAAATTTTATGCACCAGCAGACTAAGGTGCTGGCAAAGACAGCTCCCGTGAGCCTTTCAAATGTGTGTGGTGGGGCGGGGGGGGGGGGGGGGCAAGGTGGTAACCAATCTTCATTGCTGGCAATTTTTCATTTTAATGTGGAAGCTTTGGATGGACAAAGCCTTCACCTTGAGTTTTAAAAGGTTTCCCTCTCTCTGCAGAGTACAGGCAAGAGAGGGAAAGTCAATTGCTCTCCAAGCAATGTGGCCTTTTGTAAATGATAAATGGAGATTTTGTCAATATGTAAGTAGTTCAAGTGCCATCAAATGTTTTGGGGGATGGAACCCAGTATGGCAATAATCACTAGTATCACAATTGCTGGTTTGTGCTATAATCTCCATTCTCAAATCTTATTTTGTCATCTTCTCCCATTATTTTTCTTCAAACCTGCTATCACCAGGTATTGCCCAAGCAATTATCCACAGTTTTGCCTCCTTTTCAACCACTGTTATGTCTGATATATTATGTACCAATACCTTATCTGTTTGTATTTGGAAGTCCCACAATATTTTGTCCCACTCATTTTCAACTACTTTTCCAACAGTATGTTCCCACCATTTTTTCCCTGCACTAGTCCTCTGCCTTCAGTTCTATGGGGTAGATATAATCTATCAAAATCACCATGAGGGTGTAATGTATAGTTTGTATAGTCATGAGTTTTCTTGTTTTTTGATCTACACTATCCAGTTAATAATTCTAGCAGTGTATTGTATAACAGGTACACTCCAATGTTAATTGCTTTAATGGCTTCAATTTAATTTTGTCTTCAATTGTTTTTTGGCTCTTTGAATATATTCTTTACAGATAACCTTCTTGACTTGTTCGTGCTTGATGTTATCTGACTGTAAAATGCCGAAAGATTGATAAGCTTTATTCTAATATTCCTGATGGTCTGATCATTCGACATTTCAATTCCATCAATGTTTGTACTTTTGCCTTGTTTTATTGCTACTGCAGCACATTTCTCTAAGCCAAACTCCACTGCAATATCTGTACTGAACATTCATACTGTATTTGTCAATGTTTGATTAGATAGATGACTTGAAGCTCTATGGGAAATCAAATGTGACATTTTATCAAAATTTTTTGTTGTTTGATTGCTGAAGTTCATTTTCTTCAGAATCACAGCAACTGTGAATAACAAGGGTGGTAATAAGTTCCCCTGGAAGATATTTCTTTTGATATTAACCAGCCCATGCTTTTCAATTCCAACCACCAGTTCTGTCTGTCACTGGTTTATTGTTTTTCCTGTAGGCCTTCTAATGTTGTCGCTGACACAAGTTGTTTCTAAACGTTTGATGATCCAACTATGGAGTAATGAGCCAAACACCATTTTATAATCAATCCAGACTATATGCCAGTTGGTCTTACAACTTTTGCAGTTCTCCACTCTCATTTTATCAATCAAAAGCTGTACCCTTTTGTACGCCTTTTTCTTACATTTCCTTTTTGCTCCAGTGGGAGGACGTAGTTTTTTCCAAACAGTTCTGACAATTATTCTATTAAGTAATCTGAACATTGTAGGTAAGCATGTTATTGGCCTTTAATTCCCTGGGTATGTGCCTTTTCGTTGGAACTTTTTGAATTAGATAGGTTTTACCAGCTATTAAACAACTGCTGATCTCTTCTTTTTGCAAAATTTGAACTGTCTGGCTATTATTGGATGCAAACTGGTCAAACGTTTGAGCCAAAAGCCATGTGCTTGATCTTTTCCAGGATATGTCCAATTCATAATTCATTCATCTTTTTACCATTTCTGTTGTTATTACAAGTTTTTCCATTTGATTTTTGCCAAGTTCCATTTCAAATTCTTTTATTCATCCAGCATTTTTGTTATAATTTTTTTTATATTTTCCCACAGGTCTTTCCAGAATTGAGTCATATCATGTTTGATTTTTCTTCTGTAGTATTTCTATTATTAATAATACTGTAGTACAATCGCCTCTCCTCTGATTGAAATAGGTAATTTTACTGAAATTGAATGATTATTACCTCACAGCAATGAATTTTCCAGGCTATTGTTGTTATTTTTTTATATACTGTTTCTAGTACTTCACTGTTTTTTTGTGTTTAACATATATGCTTTAATTAAATCTCTTTTGATCTTAACATTCTTCCATTTTTTGTCTTTCATATACTTTAGATTACTTGCTTCTAATCAAAATTTGTTAGCTTTGGTCTGATTTTCCACTTAGGTTCTGAACGTGATTTTGATTTTGGGTTTCTAATTTCAATACCCAGTTCTTCTATAACCATCACTGCTATACTATAAATAATTTGATTAATCAGTTCAGATGTTCAGATGAAATGATTAGTCAGTTCACATGAAATAGATGTTATTTTAATTAGTGCATGCACCTTGATGATATCTTTCATTATAAGTGCTAAATATTGTTAGGTAGTGCTTTCAGTTTTGACAATCTTTGTCTTCCTGCTGCTGATTGCGCATGCTTCATAATTTTCTTATTTAATTGTTCTTATTTAATATTTAGTTCTTGGTTTGTTTAAATACTGATATGTGCCACTGGTGGTATTATTATTTCCAGCAAGTTATTATTTAATATTGGGGTTCCATCCACTTATTTACTATTGTTTTAAATCTTTCATTTTCACAACTTCTTTGAATTTCCTCTAATTCTACATCACTGAACATCTTATTTCTCATGATGAATTGCCTTTGGTCTGTTAATCTTTGTTCAGTGCTCTTTGAATCTGGATAGTTTCCTCAGTTCAAACATTCATTTTGAGAGGCCTCACTTTGCTGGTTCTGATTTATAATTTAGACATTATTTTTAGACACAGTGTATTTTTGTTGCTTTTGTGATTGTTCTTCCAGTAACCCTGCAGGGCTAGGGCCTGGTTGCTCAGCCACAGCTCTTGAACCCTGTGGCCCACTTGTCAACAGATGCTCAGGGACTCTAGAATTGGTCACAGTCCTTGTTGACCTGGACAATAACTGGCCTGGTATGGGATTCTTTTTCTATTTTCTCACCATGGTACTATGTGGGTACACATAGTTGAGTCCTGTTTGGCATGGGGATATCCTTCTGGCACACATTGCCAACATTCTTTTACCTGTGCCCTGTCCCCCAAAGTCTCCCTGGAGTTCCAGACAGGTACCTAGCAACCTCTCCTGTTATACTATTATGATACAAGTATGTCTTCATTTGGGAAATATGGGAACAATAATGGTTATGATATCCTGCACACAGCCTAGTTCTATTTTTAATTTCCTAACTATGAATGGCCTGTATGTATCCTACTGTACCTACTATAAGTACTACAGATCCTTAAGTCTCATACATTAGATTAAAATAAAAATCTTTGAAATGTTGGACTAAAGTTCCCTCTTACACTGCAGTCCTGGTCTTTTCTATAGTAGCCCTGTGAGGTACACTACTCTCACTTTTTAAATCTTTAATCTTTACAAAGTATGTTGTGGACAACTGGCAACATAGAAAAAAGTAAAACGCCATTGAAGTTTGCTAGAAGGGTGTATTTATGGAAAATAGTGCATATGGAAAATACTGGCCAGCTGTGAACCTTGTTAATGGCTCAGGGCAGCAGGAGCCTCTCCCTGAAGCTTGGTTCGGCATGGGGCAAGCATGGCACTACCAGTGGCTCAACAGTGCCAAGATGGCAGGCAGAGCAAGGCGAGGTGCACAGACAGTTTGGCTGCAGTGGACAGGCAGGGATGGTGCCCCCCTTCAAGTGGTGACCGGAGCACATGCCACACCTGCCATACCTTAGATACACTACTGGCTAGTTCTAGGATTTTCAGGCAAGAAAGATCATCTGAACAATAGTGGAACTCATCTCCCCTCCCTTTAGGGATCATCTCTACCAAATTAGCAGTTGTGCCAGCATTAACTGAAGGGGGGGTGGCAGCAAAGAGTGTCTTTTTCTGAGGTTTTCAGCTCAGCTGTGCTGGTACATGATTTTTCCCTCCTCCACCCACCAATCAGCTGTCTTGGGAAATCATGAGTAGATAACTAAAGAGTCTGGAGCAGTTGTCTATATCATCGAAGTCTATTCGGTGATATTGAAGAAAAAAAATTATCTGCTTCAGCAGGGAAAGCTTTTAACTATCTATCCCAATTGCCGGACTTCTCCAGTTCAGTAGCCTATAGTATCAGAAGTAGGAAGAGATGCTAAATAAAGCAACCAGCAGTAAACAAAACTCTCTGGTCAAGTTATTTTCTTTCTATTTAGGGCTAAGTTTCCAGCTCTCAGTATTTTCTCCCACTCTTTCCGTTTTGGCTGCTGTGGCTTGGAATGTGGTTGAAAGCATCAAAGTTTGTGCTCCAACACAAAGGTTGGTGTAGTAGGTTTTCCCAATGTGAGGAAAAGCAGTGTTGTCAATAGTATGAAACAGATGCGTGCCTGCAACGTGGGACCTGTGAGAGGCCTTACAAAGTGTATGCAGATTGTTCTTGTGGACAAGCAGATTAAGATGTTAGACAGTCCTAGTATTATTGTGGCACCTTCCAGCTCTCCTCTTGCTGTGGCACTGAGGAGTACAACAGATGCTGATTTTGGAAACTTAATTGATTCAGTAAATGCAGTTTTGAAACTCTGCAGCAAACAGCAGATCATGATGTGTTACAATATTCCAGATTATCGAAATCCTTTGGAATTTTTAACACTACTCGCTCAGAAGAGAGGAATGGTGAAAAAAGGAGGTGTCCCTAACACAGAAGGTGCATCAAAAATACTGCTGTGTGACTGGACAGGTGCCAAAATGAGATATCATTCACAACCCCCTGTATTGTGGAGCCCATCACCACACCTTTCCAGTGAAGCTTTAGCAGCAGTGAAACAAACTTTTAGCTGTGAAGAACTGGAAGAAGATAACAAAAGCACATTGAAAGCTAGCAAATACACAAATTCAGCAAGTAGCATTGCATTTCAGTCTCCTGGCTTCACTGATGGTATTATAGATGATACTGAAGTACCAGAGGAATTACTGGGAAAAAAGAAGGAAGTGAGTGAAGATGCTGAGGAATTATCTGAAGACAAAGATGAGGAAGATGGAATGGAAAGTGAAGAGGAAAGCAACACAACGGCAAGCAGCAAAACTACCTCTGAAGAGCTGGCAGAAAAGGATGAAGAATGGGGAAAGTTTCCTACAGGTACACAGCTCAACACAAAGGCTAGTGACCTGGATGATGCCTATGACTTTGATACAGATTACATCTAAGAAAGAACACACAGAGTTGCATTGTAAGAATGGACAATAAGTACACACATGAAAATCACTTTTGTCTGTAAAAGCTCTAAATTTCCTAAAGAGAGCCCCTGTTGGACAACTGTTAAGGAAAGCACCATATAAAGTTTGTGACAGAAATCCAAATTAATATTATGAAAGTATATGAGACAGTGTCCAGTCTACTATTTCCTAGAGTAACCAATTCTGATTAACCAGCCCAAACCTGATAAAAGCATAAGCATTTTATTGTCATTGTGCATGCACAACGAAATTTGTGTCATATCTTTAGCCTATTGCACAAGAGTATTTTAACTCTTCATATGAAATATGGCCATGTAAATTTGATGTAGTCATTATATATCTGTAACAGGACAACTATCATCATCAGATTATTACCAACATCAAAAATAATACCTTTTCTCCAGTAATTAAAACATGCTAAAATACACTGAACATTAGGTAAAATCAGATTTGGATAAAATACCTTTGCTTTGTCTCTCATAGAACCTTTTCCCAGGATAGACATTTTGGCCCCTGTTTCTTCTTGTAGCCTTTTCAAGGAATTTCCTCTTGGACCAAGCAATTTTCCCACAAAATTAAACTGGAAAAAAATAAACAGAATATTTATGATAGTGATTAAAATATATATTCTGGAAGAACAGCAAATGCTAGCTGTCAAACATGCTAGAAGAAACCTTGGAAATAGCTTGGTATGCAACTACACATTCAGCACATTCAACAAAGAGCACTGGATCCAATGAACTTGATGGAAAGAGTTCACAAAATGGATGCTCACTCTGTAACCTCCTGCAAAACTGCTCCTGATAGCTGGGAACCCCTAAGAAAAAGATGTGGAATGGGTGGAAGGGAAACTGCTGCATGAAGGAAAATCAGCAGATATTGCCTTCATTTTTGCTGTGTTGGTAGAACAGCTTGTGCTCCCCTGATCCTTTCAGGAGGAGGAGATAGGGCTGCAGAGGAAGGAAGGAAGGGGAAGGAAGGAAGGAAGGAAGGAAGGAAGGAGTCTGCACTTTAAATTGTTCCATTCACATCCTACGGATCGAAACCAGAACTCCTAGTCTTTGTTTTTACAGGTAATGCACATTGCAGTGATGGTAGGGATCTTTATTCCCTCCTTCCTCCCAGCACTGTATACCTACAAGTGCCAAACACCCTAGGGGAAAGCAGCTGGAAGAACACCATCCTTCTCACTATTTCTCACGTATTAATGCACTTTCATTCTCCATTTTGCACATCAGCAGCAAGCTAGCACAGGGTCAAAATCTAACGCTTGCCACAATGCCACAGAACATGTACTTCAACATTCAGTTCACATTCTTAAAAATGGGCTCTCAAGTTGTTAAATAAAATCTATCGAGTGGCAGCTGAGGCAAGATAGGGAGAGGATACTGGACAATGTTTTTAAAAAGTAAGTGAAGAGTGCTGTAATGAATCTGAAGGGATGGCTTATTTCTACCTCCTGTAGTCTTTTTTTTTGGGGGGGGGGGGGCTTCAGAATGACAGCAGTAGCCCATAAACATTTCTCTCAGTATTTCTGTTTTCAATATTTCTGTTTTATCAGGGATCAACTTTGGTTTGTTAATTCTTATCAGACCCTAAACATACACCCATTGTCTGAAGATTCCATTATATTTAGAATAAAATACTTTAGAAACTTTCTACTAATTACCCAGAACATTCTTTCTAGAGGGATTGCTTTTGCATGACTGAGCAGTGAACTGCATAAAATATGTAGGCAGGGAATTTTAAACATTGTCATTGCAGTGCAGACAGTAACTGGAGAGTTTTAAAATCTTTTCCATTATGTGGCTCTTGTGGATGAATACTTCGGTTGACCAAAATCTCTCAGAATTAAAGACTTTGCTGTTTAAAACAAATTTCTGAAACCTCAGGTTTCTGAAACTGGGGAATTGTAACAGGGAAACAGAATTCATTTTTCATACAAAAAAACCAGCCTGCACTCTTTCTTCTTGTGTTTTTCCAGCTTTGCTGCCATTTTGCACCCTGCGGGTCATCAAAATATATGCAGTTTTCAGGAGTAGTCAGTCACTGTTTTTCTTTAAAAAGAAGAGCAAGATTAGCAGAAAGAAAGCTGAGGGTGACTTCACGTCTAGTTTTTGCCCTGTTTCCAGAATAGATGGCTAGAAGTTAGAGCTGCCAATCTCCAGGTGGTGACTGGAGATTTCCTAGGATTGTAACTGATCTTCAAGTGACAGAAGTCAGTTCACCAGGAGAAAATGACCCTTTTGGAAGATACGTAGCATTATACTCCACAGAAGTCCCGCCCCCACCCCAAACCCTCCTCAGGCTTCATCCCCAAAATTTCCAGCTATTTCTCAAGATGGAACCGGCAGCACTCCTGGAAATGCATTCTGTAATTCACACCTACCAGTATCCAACAGGAGCCAGACAGAAAAGAAGTTCAGAAAATATTCACGAACTACCTCCAGCACTACAATGTTCTCTCAGGTGTGTGTGTGTGTGTGTGTGTGTGTGTATGGGGGGGGGGAGGGGTTAGTGTAGGACAAGGTTTGCAACTGTAATTTTCAAGGCCTGAAGCAGTAGAAATAGCTGACTACCATACAGGTACCAAATTGACTGACTACTCAAGGACAGTGCTGCCTTCTGTTTTACCTGATCTTCCCTAGTGTCAAAAATAGTCTCACAGTTTTAGCCTACAGAGGAATTGACTAGAATGTCTGCACTTCATATTCTCCTCAATTTCTAAAATCTATTAAAATTTAGTAGGAAAAAAAAGTCCCCCCCTCCAAAGTTTTACCACACAGGCTGATGCAATATTGGCCTGTTTATTAGCTCACGTCAGTGACCTAAATCTCAAGACAAGCATATACACAGAAAAGTCCATATGTTGGCACAGTTTCATGGAGCAGATGGCCAGTAACTCTAAGCAAACATCTTCCAGAGTACAAGTCCACACGGATATAACAAGCTATTCCCTCAGTTTGCAGTCTAGTAATTTTCTGTCAGAGTTTTGTAACAAGTTGTGGCATGTAAATAAAGGAATTTAAGGAGTCATAGTATTAAAATAAATTTCCTGGTTAAAAATAATTGTGGCAAGTCTCCAGTGTATCTTTATTCAGAGAAATTTAATGAAGGCCTTCTGGTGGAAAACTGCCAGGTTATTTTTCCCCTCCTACATCTATTAGCATTTTTATTTATGATCTTTCTTCCAATCTGAAAATAATACCAGTATTGTGTGATGCTTTTCATTATTATTCACATAATTAGAGGAAGCTAAGAATAGACTGCATAGTTGAGAACTTTAGACTGGCTAAAATGCAAAGTCTCTTTAACTATTTATTAGAAAACTTAGTTAATTTTAACAGTTGAGTTAGGCCTTACATGCAATTATCTGTTAGCCTGTTTTATTGTGTACAAAAAGTGTCTAATGATAAGGGGCAGACCGGCTGTTTGCTTTTCTGGTGAAAATCACGACCATTGCACTAAGCACAATTGATCCTTTGTACTGTAATGCAGGGGACTTGCCATTTTGGCAAGATGAGTCCATGGACAGAACTTACGTAGCTTTTTGATAAATTCTTATACCACTGTTGAACATTAGGTGCATCACCCAAACAAACCATTTTGAAGGCAGCTTCAGAAAAACAGTATTCATTCCCAGAGGTGGGATCCAGCAGGTTCTCACAGGTTCCCGAGAGTAGGTTACTAATAATTTGTGTGTGCCGAGAGGGGGTTACTAATTGGTGATTTTGCCACGTGATTTTTGCCTTAGTTACGCACCTCCCATCAGCAGTAGTGCGAAGAACTTGAAGCAGTCTAGCAGGAGGTGCACCAGCATGCGTGGCAGCCTGCGCCTGCGTGCATTTGTTTCCTGCCGAAGGACCTTGCCACAGCGTCCTTGCCACAGCCCCGCCCAGGAATGCCGCACCCCCGGAATGCCCGGCCACACCCCCATCGTGCCCCGCCCAGCCCCATTGGCGCTACGCCACAGTTTGAATCCCACCACCGTGGGAACCTGTTACTAAAATGTTTGGATCCCACCACTGTTCATTCCCCAAACTAGTCCAAAAAGACCAACAGAGGGACACCCAAAATATTGCAAAGGTTTTTAAAACAAAATTGCTGATTACTGTTAGGTCTCAGAACCTAAGCCAACAAACAAACTCTGAGGTATTTATCAGTAGCGTTTATTGTTGAGGTAATGGAGTACCCAAGCTTGGCAAAGCCAGTCCTGACAAACCTGGCCTTTGCCATTCCCTTTATTCCTCATTGTACATCCCCCGTCCCATTTTCCCAAGAAGTTGTGAAAGACAGAAAAACAGTCCCTGGAGCTGAGGTGCCCCAAGGTTGGTGGCAGACAGTAAGAGAGCTACCTGGCTTCCTGCCCCATGAGATAACGGATGCAGTTCTTTCCCTCATGGGACCAGAGGACCAGGGGAAGCCTAGTTATCTACAAAGCATGTTAAGCTATAAAGTAATGATTGAGGAAAGAATGCCCAAAATGGCAAGGATTACATATATCTTCTAGCAGCATTGATTTGTTGTATTAAACAGTTACACTGACTCAGGAATGCATCTCCATCACATAGATATTATTCCCCTGACAATTATCCACTGCTGGTTGTTCCTCGCCCTTGCCCAGCTCTGGCAGGAAAAGTCATGTCAGAAGTGCTCTCGCTTTCCCTGCTGAAAGAGGAGGCATGTCAAGACAAGAAATCTTGCCCCAACACTTCTCTCTCCATGCACCACAAAGAGGAAGCACATCAGGACAAGAAATCTTGGCGTGCCACATAAAAGGAAGTGTGTTGGGACAAAATTTCGTGACTTGACGCACTTCTGGTCCCACAGTGTGCCACAGCGCCAGTGGGTAATCAACCTATGTGTGCATTTCCTGGCTCACATTTTACAAAAAAAACCAAAAAAAACCCTAGCAACAAATAGATGGATCTTTACATATACCCAAACAAAAATTGGGCATATGTAAATTCGTAGTAAATTATATAGAAACATACTTCAAAAGCATTGCTGCACACATCACAGTTAGCAAATACAGTAGCTAAGTCTCATATGAATATATGCATCAATCATGTTATCATATTGGAAAATAATTCACTGATGAAAGCAAACATCATCATACTATTTTAAGTCAATGGAGGACGTTGTGTTTGTAAAGTCTATCAATGGTTTTATGAAACATTTTTAATTACATGATCAGCCTGTATTATGTATTATATATAACCTGGATGACATCCAAGTTAGAGGAGACTTAATTATTTCAGAAATTGTATATCAAAATCTAATTAAAGGATGCATTATAATTCACTGGAATTTTGATTTCATCATTAATAGCAATTATAATTAAGGTAGCACTTACATAGTGATTTGCATGTTCGTAACACAGTGCAAACATTAATTTTCTTATTCCAGTCATGTTCATATTCAAAGGAAAGCACTTATTTTAATTTGACTGATGTGCCTGTGCTCATTAACATCGGTTTAAAGAGATAGTATTTGTTTTAAAGCAGCTCTGCTTAAATCCTGTGCCACTTACAAAGTCTCATTTTTCAATATGAGATTAGGTATAAAGAAATGGCCTGAAGTATCCAATAAAGTTGATGGGCAGTAAATTTTGGACAGACCAGAGGAAGAACTTTGTCATTAAAAGAATGAGTAAATGATGGGATTTGCTGCTGCTGGTTGCTCTTCCGTGCGAAGCCCTTTACCAATAATACACACTACCCCATTGCTGGGGTAATAAATTGGCCATAGCCATTTTATTGAGCAGAAGTGTGAGGCTAAGCATGGGTCTGGATCTGCTCATGCAGGTAACGTGCTAAAGCACTGCAGGGCAGATGCCCCGTCCTGAGCTTCACTCTACTGCGGGGCTCTGCCGGGCGGACACTCCTGGCAAGAGATGTTCCCCTTCAGCCCAGTTTGGCAGGGGCGGCCGCCTCTTGCCGCTGTTGCTGTTCCCAAGGGGAAGGTGTAGTTCCCTAGCTCCCTTCCTTTTGCCCTTCCAGAGCTATACCCATGCGCCGAACTGCCAAGTATCCAGGCTATGACAAAAAGAGCATGCATTAACATAGAAAATTAGGGAGGGGTGGGTGGGCAAATCGTCACCTGGCAAGCACATGGCCAGCACAAAGGAGGGCAAGCCCTTTTAAAGTCTCAGTTCGCCTCTCCTTCTTCCGGTGACACTAGCCCTTTCCAAGCGTGGCTCCCTTTCCCCTTCCGCCCTTACTGGGGTGACATCAGCTGGTTTCGCTTCTCCCCACCCCGAGCAGCAACCGCGTCTCGTGATGATTCACAGATGTCTATATAGTGATAGACAGTTGGTTAGCTGACATTTAAAGGGGATCAGACAGCTCCATTTAGCCAGATTCATGGCTAAATCGGGATATGAGTTTGAATCTTCCACTGAAATAAGAGGAAAAGGTCTGATAAAGTAAAAACAAAATGCTAGTTGTACCACGCAAGGATTTCATTTTTAAAAAAAAATTAATTTTTTTATCAACAAAAAATTACAGGAAAAGAAAAGAGAGGTAACAATAAGATAAGAATAGATAAAAAAGAAAAAGATAGGAAAAGAAAAAAGAAAAGAAGGGCTAACAAGGAGAAAAACAGAAAGGGGGAGGCTGTTTCCAAGAGCACATCAGCTCACTCACACTGCTGATTCTGGATTTTCTCAGAACTAGTGGGATCTAAAATCCAGACCCTTTCAGTCCATCTGTCAAATTCAAAGTCCCCAACATCTGGGAAGATGAGAGGTAAGAAAAATGTCCTCTATAGTTGGAAAAATAGTCCCTATCATCAATGTGTAGTCTGGGAGCACTCAGAAACTCAATTGGACTGAAACACCTTTCCACTGGAAGTCCTTGTGCAAGGGCTTTATCAAAGCTTTCCAAATTTCAGTCAAAGTGGATGCAATATGGGCACATACTAGGAATGTAAACTTCCCTATGGTTCAAACCAACGGTCATTGTGACCATTATTTCATTTCTTTGCAGTGGCAAGTCAGGTTTTTCAATTAGTTTTACAAGCTGAATACAAGCGCCATTCTCTCTTATCCAGAACAATTTGTGTTTGAATTTGGAGGATAAGCTTTTGACATAAAAATTTATCCTCCACATTTTCTCTCCATATTGTATACATGTACTAATCCCTTACAATATATTATACAGCTAGCCACTACAGTATAATGCAACAATGAATTAATGTCTTATGAATTAATAAAAAAGTAGTTCATTTTTGTTGTCCTAAACGTGCTACTTTTCAATTTCAGGAGGTGACCCTGAATTCGTATGTTTTGGAAGAGAAGCTTTCAAATAAATAATAAAGATGTCACCCAAGAAAAGAAATCTTAGCTGATTAATTGACGCTAAACATGCATATTCTGCTTCATGCCCTTGCATAATGTAGGGTTGCCAACCCTGGCTTGAAAAATTTCTGGAGATTTGACGTTGGAGACTAGAGATGGAGGAGTTTGTGGAGGGAAGGACTGTCATTTGGATGAAATGCCACATAGTCCACCATTCAGAACAGCCTTTTTTCTCCAGGGGATCTAATCTCTGTGGTTTGACAATCAGTTGTAATTCTGCTCCAGCCTGCACCTAAAAGTTGCCAACCCTGCTTCAGTGTTTGCCCACTGTGTTTTTTAAAGTACTCAAATTAATTTTTAAACACTAAATGATGATTAATTAACTGGGTTATTGTTACATGCCCTGCCACATACAATTGAGACAACCAATAATCCTCTGATCTCTTGATCCTAAAAGTGCAAGAATAAATCCCCAAATTTTTTTCCCTTGAGATGACTTAAGTGTGAGGAAAAGTGTGATATTTTACTTCAAAATAATCAGCTACTTTAGGCAATTCAGACAGGCAACAGCCTCATTTCCTGAATATGATAGAAATGTTATCAATAAGGCTGATCCTCTAGAGCTCCTTATCCCTTTTGGCCATGAACAGAGACTCGGGTTTCCAGTATAATAAGCAAAACTATTCAATTTCCTTCTACAAACACAATTTCTGAATGATGTAATTATAAATTCAGGAAGGACCATTGGCTGAACTCCTGGCCATTATGGAATATCTCTGTCAAGAATGCCATGTTGTCTAAATCAATTACCCCTATCAAATCCTCCTTTCATATGCTTATTCAGGTGCCCTTCCTACTATGGGCTGTTTATTCCCTCTTATCAAACCTGAATTTTGAACTTACACCACTTCTCCCTGCCTTATCACGCCACCTTACTTTAATATTCTATTGTTATACTACAGTATATTAACCTGGGAATTTAGCATGTCTCTGTAGCAGCTCTGAAATGTTTATCTGTGGTATTAATTTTAGATTTAATATGAGTTTCAATTTCTGTCTCTTGCGAATAGTAATCATAACAAACATGGCCAGTATGATGCAGACAGAATTTGCTTGTTGTAGGGTGGTTCGGGCCCAGTGGAATGAGAACTGGGGGCCTTCTTTTTGTTGAAGATGTGAACATGGATCGATGTGTCATGCAGGTTTGCATTGGATGTGTTTTGCTGTATTGGTTTGTTTTGTAGCTATTGTGTTTTTTTAATATGCCAATAAAGGCTTTCTGTTCTGTTCTGAACTTACACCAGTGGGATCCCTAAAAAAGAAAGTCAGAACACAAAGATCCACCAAAGATTTTCCCCAATGCCAGAGCAGATTCTAGTTCTGCACCAAATTGGAACTGTAGGACATTTCCTCAATGGGCACATAGGTAAATTCAGGGGCATAAGAGGGAATCCCAACTCCTCCATTTGCTTAATTGGTTCTTCACCTGGATCACCCTCTGTAATCATAAACACAAATATGCAAAAAAACTTCCTTTTCATGACTGGCAGAGTATCATGACCTCACACGCCTTTCTGAAATTATACCTTTGCATTCCTTTTTCCAATTACCTTTGTTTAGTTTCTCCTTCCCTGTTCAGAACGAATTTGCCACATCTCTTGCTTGTCATTTTCCATTGCATTCTAGTTAGGGACTTTTCCGCCATAAGTTCAATTCCCATAAATACAAGTCCTTATCTAACTCTTCTTTGGGATTGTTTGCTCCAGACTAGCCAGACAGGAGGAATACAATTTGCAGTAAGCAAAAGCAACTTTAATTGGGTATTTAGCTAAAGAATGTGCAAAGATTTTACTGGTTTCTATATTACTTTCACACTGATTTCTCATTTTTTCATCTATATCATGGTTAGGGTAATGTTTTTTGGTTAAATGTTTGTCTCCCTTCCATCCTTTCTTTTTCTCAGATTTATTGTGCCAAGTTGAGAATCAGATTAAAAGTTTCCCCTTTTACACTACATTTTTAATCAATCAAAAATGGTTTTTAAAAACAACAACCCTCTTTTACTCTTATTTATGAGACTCAGCCTAGTCTTAAGACTTCTTGTCTGCATCCTGCATTGATGTGTCCAGACTTGAATATATTAGCAGTGCTATCCTTAGCTGTCAAGCTACAGTCAATTTATGGTGACCTCAAAAGGTTTTCAAGGCAAGAGAGGGTTTGTAATTGCCTGTCTCTCCATAGCATCCTCAGACTTCATTATTGATGGTGTCATGGGCTCAGAGTCAGCCAGCCAGAAGTCCTCTCTGATGAGGAGCACTGGCAGGATGACCCCACTATGCTGGAACTCCTCTCAACTGAACCTCAAGCACAGCCAGAAGCCTCAGGATGCAGACAGAGCTGGCCCAAGTCAGGAGTTGGAAGCACCTCCGGCCACTGAGGGCCAGCCTAGCAGTCCACCCAGCTCACCTGTTGTAAGGCAGTTGAGGATTCGCACCCAGCGGGAACTGCACTCTAAAAGGTTCAGTGCGTGCTTGGAAGCCCTAAGGAAGTGCAGAGAATGCTGTGAGTCTGCTCAGGATCAAGGCTGAGCCACAGCACAGGCTTATAAGAGACTGCTTTAGGAGGTGGAAGTTGCAGGAGCAACGCTGTTGAAAGCCTGACAGCTTTCTGCCGCACTTTCTTGCAGACTGATTCCTTGGAACTCTGAATTGGATTAGATTCCCTGACCTGACCTGACCTCTCTTGGACCCTTGACCTCCTCTTAGCAGAACAGCATGGACTCTTTCTCTGGACTCAGGGAAAGACTGCTTGCATCTGTGCCTGATATCAGTTGCAACCTGGCTCAGTTGGAACCTGGCTCAGTGAGCCTGACAGGCCAGGACAGGTGGTTTCCTATCTTAGAACTTATATGGGCGGACCCTGCTTAGTTCCAAGATCTGATGATATCAGGCTGGCCTGGGCTATCCAGTTCAGGGCTTAGCAGGGTTGCACCTTTCCAAATCCATTAGAAGGGTGTATCTCTGCTTAGGACTACATTGTATTTCCTGTAGTTGATATTAGGAAGAGGAAGAGTTCATTTTTATACCCTGCTTTTCTCTACTGTAAGGAGTTTCAGATCAGCTTTCTATTACCTCCCCTCTCTTCAAAAAACCAGGTACTTTGTGAGGTAGGTGGGTTTGAGAGAATTCTGAGAGAACTATGACCAGCTCAAGATTACCCAGCAGGCTTCATATGGAAGAATGGGGAATCAAACCTGGGTCTCAAGATTAAGATTAGCCACTTTTAACCACTACACCACACTGGCTCTCTTAGGTTGTGCCTTTAGCCTTTTGGGTAAAGTAGCCTCCAACTAGGGAGGGAAAAATAAAATCTTTCCTGCCGTTTTTGTGTTTGCGCAGCCCAGCAGAAGATATCTTGACAGTGATGTACCACCTTTAGGGACATAGGGTGACCCATGTCCCTGGGCGCACACCTTTTGGTCATGGGGGGTGCTGGGCCCTGGCTGGGTCTCTGTGCCCAGCCTCTCCTGCAGTGCAGTGACCCGGCCCACACCCGGCGGCTCTGCCCTGTGCTGGGGCAGCACTTGCCTTTGTAAAGGTTCTCTTTTGTCTCTGCATAATGATGAAAACATGGTTGCAAATGAGGAATTGTGCTGGTGCGTGAGGCTGGGCCCAGCTGCATGGTGAGGAGGCCTCTCCCTTGCCAAGGGATCATGCTGGCATGCAAGACCAGGCCCAGCTGCATGACGAAAAGGCCTTTTCCTCAATGGGGGATCGCCCTGGCACGTGTGGCTGGGCCCAGCTGCACAGCCAGGAGGCCTCTCCCCTGCCTCCCAGGTGCAAAAAAGATAGGACCCGGCAGCAACCCCGCCACCTGTGCATGCTCCGTGCCGGTAAATGCGGTTTGGGGGGGCACAGGCTCGCCAGTAAGAGGGGTGCAGGGGGACACCCAGAGCAGTTGTTGTCCCCAGACACTATTTCCCCCCGGAACGCCTCTGCATCTTGAAGATGACGTCTGGGGAAAAAGTCCACATTTTAGCTACCTTAAAATAAGAAGGCTTGAGCAAAAATAAAATGTCCTGAGGATGTCTTGGGGGGGGGGGGGGAGAGAGAGAGAGAGAGACGGTGTGCAGACTTCTTCCCCAAGACACCTTTTTTTAACTCCTTAAGATGTCCTATTTGTGATATGCAGAAAGGGCCAATGGCTGCTTTGGAGGGTGAACTCTATGGCATTATACCTTGCTGAGGTTCCTCCCCTCCCGAGACTCCATCTTTCCCAGGTTCTATCCCTCAAACCTCTAAGTATTTCCCAACCCAGAACTGTCAACCTACTTCCAACTGAAAATATTTTTTAAAAAAACACTGGTTGATTAAATGTATCTCTAGCACCAAATCGAACAATGTAAGTCCCTTAAAAGGTCACAAACAAAGAACACAGTAGTTATCATATTTATAAAATCTGTGATACCCAGCTTTTGTAGTCTTGATTTGATACTATGTATTCCCATCAGTTCAAGTGCCTAGAGTGGCTATTAGTAAGAACTTCCCAATCATGCAGTAAACACAAAGCAAAGTGCATATTTTGTATGCCTCAATATGTTGACATAAAATTAAATGTGTTGTTTATTCCTGCTCATGTCTAACATTCATACTGAATTCAATGTGACTTTAAAATGCTTACTTTTTAACTTTAATAAGACACTGAATTTGATCTATGGATTTAAGGGTAAACTGCACTACTGACATTATTTGTTAAACACAAACATTTTCACAGATAGAAATTACAAGGGAGCGCACTTACCTGAGATAGTATTTTAAGTGATTGAGCAAGTTATAAATTTGTATCAGACCCAGACAAATTATTCAAGAGCTCTGGTTTCATACATAATGTTCCCTATTGCGAACCCACGGTTTAATTCCCTTCTGCTTTCCATGGTTTGCTGCAACTACAGTTTACTGTCATGTCCACACTTTACAAACTCACTTAAAGCAAGGTTTCAAACGTTGAGTGCCAGGCAACACTGGTTAGCTCTTCACACAATTAGCCTTGATACAGATACAGTGCTAATTCTGGTGTAGAATTGCTTTCCATGTAAGAATTGCCTTCCATGTAAGAAGAAATGAGGATCCTGCAGCATGTTCCTGTGCTGCTGACCATGATTTGAGATCAGGAACGTTCCATCTTAACAAGCTGTTTCCACAAGAGAATATTCTGTTGCCTTCTCTGGAATCTGTCATGTAATATGGTGCCTGCATCTCCCACCCCCTCTGGCCCTTGTAGATGCACCAGTGCTGGTATATTTGTAGGCAGCATTTCAGTCCTGCCAGGACTGAACATGGAAAAATCTATCTGTTAATTATTCAAGTTCACATGATTGGAAAACTTTACAAGATGGGTCATTTCTTCTGATTTCAGAAAGGAAAAACAGGCAGGGATCAAACACTGTACAACTAAAATAGAAGTGGGAAAAGAAAAAGCCCTCTGTTAATAATATCCAGTATATGTTAGCACTTTTTGCTGACAACTATTATATCAAAGGTCATTGTTTGGCTCTTAGTTTCTAAGAGGATTATACAGTTAATACTCAATTTGCTTCTAAAATGATATTACTGGGAGCTTCACTGCCATGGTATAACAATCCTCTTTCTTCCATGAAATTTATACTCAATAGAACTGAATTTAGAAGTTATTGTATACTATGAGCACCACAGTGACAAGAGGTAGACCTCACTCCTAGGGAAGAAGGGTAGTGACTTATTATTCAAACATGTAATGCTCAGGAATAGACTCCTAGGCTGTGATATACGAAATACAGCGTTAAATGTGCATGCTAAGACATGGTAGTCTGTATAGAAAATTTGTTTCCTTCCCAGTGTAATCTGCCTTTTAATCTACCATCTGGTCCTAGAGCAGCCAAATTATTTTTTTTTCTTGTAGGAATTCAGTGTGTTGAAAGTTCCAGATGGAGCCTTCAAATGGAAACCTGTTGTTCTGTACTTTCAGCATAGGTACATTACAGAATGTACATGGTACATTACATTTGTCTGTCTTCAGGGAATTTTTCACATCATTTGACAACTAGCCACCACAAAAGAGCTGTCTCTGTCAAAAATGTTAATGGGTATGCACAGTTTTTTTTCTTTTTGAAGCAGATTGGGATTTATTGTGGGAAATCCCCATGAGGCACCCTGCTAAATCATTCTAGCTTCTTAGTCCTTTTTTGTATCAAACAAACTTCTGTGTTTAAAGGAAGGGGTTAATTCACACAAGCATTTCAAGAAGCTGTAGGTAAGTGGCAGAGAAGTTGCTTGGCATACAGAAGGTCCCAGGTTCCATCTCTCAGCCACTTCATTTTTACATGTGATAATAGTATGCTGTACAGCAAATGCACAAGGCTGAAGTTGGGGATCCAACTTGAGCCTCCTAGCAAACATTCATTTTTAACATAATAGGGTTGAGCAATACCTTAAATATTTGGTAAAATTCAGATTTGGGTTTATTTGGGCATAAAACTATCTGTATGCCTGAATAAGCCTGAATCCCATATTCAGTATGCCCGAATGTATTTGAATATCTGAATATATTCCGGTCCGTCTGAATTTTTTTGTATTTTTTCGATGTTTTTGTGTTTTGGCCTGCAGGGGGTGCATTTTTAAAGCTAGCAGCACCAAAATCTCAGGGTGTCATCTGGAGACTCTTCTGATGATACCACCCAGTTTGGTGAAGTTTGGTTCAGAGGGTCCAAAGTTATGGACCCCCAAAGGAGGTGCCCCGATCCCCCATTGTTTCCAATGAGAGCTAACAGGAGATGGGGCTACCTCTTTGAGGGTCCATAATTTTGGAACTCTGAACTCTTGAGGATACGCTGATATTTTGGTGCCATTATATTTAAAAATGCACCCCTGACAGGCACCTCAAGAAATTTCCACAGATTCTCTACTCTGTAGTGCCTTGACTCCATTGCAGTCAATAGGAAATTTCTGGGTTTGTAAGCAGGATTCACATTTTTCAAGGTAGAGGGACAAAACTTTCAGGATATCTTCAGGAGATTCTCTTGATGACACCACCCAGGTTTGGTGACCTTTGCTTCTGGGAGTTCAATTTTATGGACCCCCAAAAGGGCAGGACCCTGAAGCAAAGTTCACCAAATTTGGGTGGTGTCATCAAAAAAGTCTCCTGAAGATACCTTGAAAGTTTGGTGCCACTAGATTTAAAAATGTGCACCCCACAGACCCCCACCCCGCAATTCTTCATGGGCTGCAATGGAGCCACTTCAGAGCACAGAATCTGCCAGCCTCTTCATCAAGTTCTATAATGGGAAAAATTAATTGGTTTTTCCTACCATAGACTTCAATGGGGCTTGCTGTTGTGCCCAGTTGGCTCTGGCTGGAGATCTTTGGGGGGAGGGCTCTTGGGGGAGGTTGTTTTGGGTATGAGCACCAAATTTCCCTCAGGGCTGCTGATGAGTATCCTGAAAGGAACCAGCCAACTTTGCTGAAGTTTGCATGGCCTTCAAATGGATGCCCACAGCATTTGCCACTCCCATGCAAACTTCAGCAAAGTTGGCTGGTTCCTTTCAGGAGACTCAGCAGCAGCCCTGAGGGGTTACCCAGAGCAAGACCTCGCAAAAGAGCCCTCCACATTGAAATCTCTACCACAGAGCCAGTTGGGCCTAACAGCAAGCCTTACCCCCATCCCACACCTCCCACTGCTTTCTTGTGCCACTGTGGGGCCACAGAGCATGGGATGCATGATTATTTATGGCCAGGGGCATGAGCTGTGTGTGATGATGATTTTGGGGTGGCCAAGTGGGAAACTGCAGAGGATCCATGAGGACCTGTGCTTTTTTATCACATTTTTGTGCCACTGCGGTGTACAGAGTGTGGGATGCATGATGGTTGTTTTCAGACATGTGGCCAGGGGAATGAACTGTGATCTAGTAATGATTTTGGGGTGGCGAAGTGTAAAATGCAGAGGATCCATGAGGATCTGTGCTTTTTTACCACATTTCTGTGCCACTGTGGTGCCAGGGAGTGTAGGATGTGTGATTGTTGAGGGAGGTGGCAAACAAGGGCACTGAGATGATAAGGTGGGGGTGGCTACCCTGTTTCCCCGAAAATAAGACATCCCCTGAAAATAAGACGTAGTAGAGGTTTTGCTGAAGTGCTAAATATAAAGCATCCCCTGAAAGTAAGACGTAGCAAAGTTTTTGTTTGGAAGCATGCCCGTCAAACAGAACACCAGAGCATGCAGCTGTGGAGCAGAAAAATAGGACATCCCCTGAAAATAAGACATAGTGCATCTTTGGAGCAAAAATTAATATAAGACACTGTCATTTTCGGGGAAACACAGTAGCAGGGGAACTGGGAGAGGAAGGAGGTGTCTAGCAGGGGCAAGAGGGGCTGGACTTTCTTCAGTATGACAGAGAGTCGAGTCCACCCCCTCCCTCTTTCCCAACCAAGTGCCTGCCAGCCTGAAATCTTTAAAGGAACTCTAGCTAGCAGGTGCTTGGCAGAGGAAGTGGGGGCTGGACTCTCTGGAAAACTGAAGAGAGTCCAGCCACGCTTCCTTCGGCCAGTGCCTGCTAGCAGGCGTTTGGCAGGGGAAGGGGGTGGATGTTCTGTGAAACTGAAGAGTCTAGCCCCGTTTCCCCTGGTCAGTGCCTGCTAGCCGGAGTCCCTTTAAAGTTTCCCAACTTGTAGGTGCTGGCTGGAGGAAGCGGGGTTGGACTCTCTTCAGTTTCATAGAGAGTTCACCTCTCCCCCTTCCCCCACCAAGCGCCTTTCAGCCAAAAACCTTTAAAGGGACTCCAGTTAGCAGGCACTTGCCGGGGAAGGGGGAAAGCGGTGGCATTTGAGGATTGTTTAAACAATCCCCGAATGCTGCCAAATACATACAAGCTCATCGGAATACTTTCTATTCAGACTGGCTTGTATTTGGGCAGAATGTTTTCGGACCAATTATGGCCTGAATACACCTGAATAGACCACAATTCAGCCATTTTTGGTGATTCGGATATCCAAATCACCAAGCCTAGTCCAGAATAAGTGGCAAGAAAAAATGGTAAGTTTTTTATTGATTGATTGATTGGTTGGTTGGTTGGTTGGTTGGTTGGTTGGTTGGTTGGTTGGTTGGTTGGTTGGTTGGTTGGTTAAATTTATATACCGCCCTCCCCCGGAATATGAAATTTCTTTGCAAGAAAAAAGTTTAGGGTCTAGAGAATCAACAATATCATGACATTTGGTACAAATCACTGTTATATGTTCTTTTAACACTTGAATTCGTTTTTTAAAAAGTTCCTGCTGCATCTGTTCAGCATGCAGCGTGTTGCTCTATTCAGTCTCTGTCAAATGAAATCACATTCACAACCGTGTTTTCATCATTATGCAGAAACAAAAGAGAGCCTTTATAAAGGCGACAATTTTACTTAAATTTCACACAACGTAAGTTTTTAAAGCTTCATTTGAAGCATTTAAATGCAGAGATATTTGTCTCAGATAATAACTTTAATACTATTCCTAGAATCCTTTTCTTTCCAAGCATAATTACATCCCTTACTTTGTCATATTAATGTTTATGTCATTGAGATATGCAAGAACAATTTTTAAAGACACCTTTTTCACATAGCTGTGAAAACAGAACTTACATATTTCCTATTAGTTTCATAGTTTCTAGATGCGACTAGTACTCCATAAATGCTGCAGTATGAGATTTTCAAGGACATGCTTTTTCTGTTTTCAGATGCTGACCACCTACCATTTATTATTCTTGGAATGTGCATGGTTCCTTCATATCTCCAAATCTGAATAAATTCTACCATAGCTGTCATTATAGCCCATTAAAGTAGTCAGAGAAATGAACAATGAACTCAGGGTCATCATGTTGACCCTGCAGTGTGTATGGCAGGAAGGGGGGAAAACATCAAAAGTCCAAAACAATGGCTAAATTAGGCTCATACAGACAGCACGAGAGTTTCCATAACTGAGCCTTCAGTTCTCACGAAGCATTCAAATGTTCTTATAAAGCATTCTTTGCCATGCAGTTGGACTCATCTTTTCAAGGTCTACCTTTGCAGGTCAAGTCAGAAGGAAGAGAAAGAAATGACTCTCACATTTGTTTTCTCGCCCTGAAGGAGTTTTCTCTTTATGCTACTAGTTATTTGACAAATAACAATAACCTCGGACACTTGGCGATTATGCTAGGAAAAGTCAAAGGCAATAAGAAAAGAGGAAAACCCAACATGAGATGGATTGACTCAATAGATAAACCCATGGCCCACAGTTTGCAAGACTTGAGCAAGGCAATTAACAATAGGATGTTCCAGGTGACATTAATTCACCAACACCATGTCAGATCTTAATGGCACCTAAAACAAACACATACACATGAAGACTGAAATCTTTAGCAGTGGGCAAATGTCCCTCATAAACTTTTTTTTTAAAAAATAGCCCCTTCTAGTCTCCTGTATGAATGAATGATGTACATTAACATTATAGAGAACCAAATAAGAGATGGGTCAATCTGGAAAATCTTGTTTCTTTTTCATTGCACCTGCCCACAATTCACCTGATTTTTAAAAAGTGAATTGTCGGGGGCCCCTTCCTAGTCAACAGTGTCCGCCAGCTACTTCACTAAGTAGAGCCTGAGGATCAAAATCAAGAAAATGGAGGGAGTTTATTGGTATCTAGTTTTACATGGTAAAACTGAACAGGGTAATCATACACAGAGTTAGACTGTTCTAAGACCTTTGAGTTCAATAGATTTAGAAGATTATAATTCTGCTGAGGATGTCACGGCTAGTCCTCCCTTTAGGTAAATCCATCTTGTAAGAGTAATTTGTGAATTGGAGTCCAGCATTTGAGTACTATGGGTACTTCCACCTTTGGGTAGAGGAAATGTTGCCGAGACTCAAGTAATTCTAAAGAACTTTGTAGTCCCCTCTCTGGCCACCATGCAGCTTCTGGATGCCAAGGACAACTGGAACAAAATAGGAGAACCCATGAGTCCCATATAATCAAAGGCTTTAACAAGGAATGAAGGAGAGAAGGGGCCAGTCATGCCTCCCCTCTGACTTCTATGTTTCCTTTTAATTATTTGATCTTCAAAGGGAAAAATATTTTACATGCATAAAAGCTGAATAGAATGAAGAAAAGGAACCATCTCATTTTTCTTCCTAAATAAGGTTTTTTGTGTGTACTATAATTGAGTTAATCTGGGTTGCCCTCCAGATTCCTTGTAGCCCTCCCTACAAATCTGCACTGATTCCCCTGACTGAATTGAAATAAATGATTCATTATGGAAATGGCTTTTCCCAGCTAGAAATACTATTTATAATGTCTCATTATTACTCTGTCATTAAGAAGCATCATGCACACTTAGGACAAAAACCCATTCAGCAGAAAGCCAGAGATGGGAATAATGCATATTTTCTTGAATGCTAAGCTATTTAAAAGACTTCTTGGTCATTTTTCTTATCATTATAAGCTTCGGAGACAGTCATCAGCTTCAGGCTCAAGCTAGCCAAAGAATTCCTCAGTGATCACTTGTTTCTGGGCAGTAGTCCTGCTCCAATGAATAAATGATTATCACAATACAAAAGAGGCATAATTTGTCCTTATATAGTATTACAGAGGCAGGGAAAAACACTGAAGAGCTGCAACAAAAAGATAACAACAGGTTCATGATTGTTTACAGCAGGAGATTTGCAGTAAGTAGGAAAGAAAAATGGCAAGAATTTTGTCAAAAGAACGATGGAACTAGAGTAACTACTTAATTTGCGTAATCCTAACTGCTTGTAAACTCTGGAAAAAACATGGAATTGGTGAAAACATAATGGCATGTGTGGGTTTACTTACTTCTGCTAGATTAAACTAGTATGTAATATGAAAACTAAGAAGTGTTGGAGTTCAGCCCTTTTTCGAATTATTGACAAGGCCAGTGGTGCCAGGAACAAATTTAAAAAGTGGATATGTAATTAATTTCAGGACATCCTGAAGAAAAGGCATCATACCATTTAAGGAATTTGTTGCCACAATGAATGTGGAGGATAGCTACTTGCTTTGACTAATTTTAGATATCAGGAGTTGGCCTTTGATCTCGTTCCCATCATACAATGTCTTCTCTGAATGAATGACTTCAATCCTTATTAGTTGTCACGATGGCATGTTTATCAACCATGTAAGTTGAAGTCATCTTTTCAATGGAAATCGTGGGCATGGTAGCTACCCACAAAGCCAAAGGGAGCCACTCATATGAGTATGGAAGCAATTGTTGAAGCAGCTGTAACCACAAATTAGCCATATCTAAGAAGCTAGATTCCCCTTTGCATATGCCTCTGCATATTATTTATGTGGATGCTAATTACAGAGAGAAAGAGATGCAGGAATATAAGCAAGACTTCTATTGTAGCTATCATTAGGTTGGCAATAATCTTATAACACTTGAAGTATATATATAGCAGGCTTTAGATGAGTTAGGGAAAAATTGTGACAGATTTATAGAAGAAAAGTCATTAATGACTACTAGTGATGAAAAATAATGGTCAAAATTCCATGCTCAGAAGCCATATATTGCTGATAGGATATTTGTTATTATATAATCATTTCCCATTTCATATTTTTTTCTGGGACTTATAAAAGAGGTAGCTTGCTTGCTCAAATTGAGCCTTACATAAAAGCTTTTTTAAAGCACTCCTATGAAACATGCCAAGTGACATCTGAATAAGTTCCCCTCTCCATTTGTTACCAAAAGGGAACATGATTGTGTGTTGTTACATACATTTAAATAAGTTAGGTACATTTTAAAATGATCCCTTCATCAATGAAAGCTTTACTGGAATTCCATATTTCACCAAAAGCAGAACACAGTCCCTATTGACCTGTAAATGAAAGGTAATCAATATTCCAGTGTCTCCTAGCAAAATTTAGTACAGCATCTTTGAAAACAGAATCCTGTAAATCAGAGACTAAGCAGCAAAATAATTTATTAGAACTCATAAATATGTCTATTGCATATAAAATAGATTCCTATAACTCATTTCCCTTCTGTGAATACACACACACAAACATGCACACAAACTGCAGTATTGTGCTGTGTCACTAGATTAGGTAAGGATCTTCCTCCATTATATTTGCAGTTCTCATTTACCACTTTTAGATCTGTGCTGTATAATTAACAAATGCATCACAATAAGCCAATAACAATTGCTCTCTTGTGAAGTGAGGGAAAGGTGCTAATCATCTCGGTGGCATTTCAGTTCTTCCATAAAATCTCAACTTATTGAAAACAATGCTCAGTGAAATATGAGTATTGGATGGAAAATTCAGGTCTGAGCCATGGACAGTGCTTTTATAAGAACACAGTAGATCAAAGACTCACATATATTTAATGTTCATGGTATTTTGGTCTAACACATAACGACCATTTGGCATAAATTTATGATTAGATGTGAACAGTGATCAGCATCTGGGGCTGGGTTCTTAATGGTATTTAGGTTGTAACCGTATTCCCCAGGTCTTAACCCTGGCATCTATTTTCAACATGAACTTCATGAGGAAACAATCTCACAAGCCCCATTCCTGTATATCTAGAAGCTGGGAAAAATCCCACTGCTTTTCCAAATCTCACCCAGTCAGGCACTTCTTTTCTTTACTCCCAGCTATACCAACTTCTCTCTGTTGCCACCAACAAATCTAGAAAAGTATCTCTTGCTAAAAGGATTTGAACTTCTGGCATTGTTTGCTGTGTTACCAATTAAAGATGCTGTATCTCCCACATTAGCTAATCTGGAGATGATCTATTGCGCTTTTGCACTTCCACACTTCAGGGATGGTAGCTCAACTTCTGTCCCTCCCCATTACTGCTCTTTGAAAAGTGGGACAGAATTATGTATGGTTACAGAGAGCAGGCTTTGAGCATTGAAATTATAAGAATAATGAAAATTGTATACATGGTTCATACAGCATCAGGCTGGGCAAAAGTAAAAGTATAAAGTGCTGTCAAGCTGCAGCTAATTTACGACAACTCTACCAAGGGCTTTCAAGGCAAGTGAGAATTAGTTTGCCATTGCCTTCCTTTGCAGAGTCTTCCTTGGCAGTCTCTTTTCCAAGTACCGACACTGCTTAGCTTCTATGATCTCATGAGATCAGGCTATGCAATGCCACCTTTCTTCTAGTAAACTCTAATTCTATACTTATCTGTAGCAATGTTAAATTGGAGTGGCTGTGTATGTGTGAAGTGCCATCAAGTCACAGTCAACTTCTGGTGACCCCAGCAAAGGGCTTTCAAGGCAAATGAGAAGCAGAGGTGGGCTGCCATTACCTTCCTCTATAGAGTATTCCTTGGTGGTCTCCTTTCCAACATCAACCCTGCTTAGCTTTCTGGGGTTGCCAGATTCCCCCTGGCAATCAAAGATCTGACTATACAATGCAACCTTTCCATCTTAGAATAGGACAGTATCTCTTAAATTTGCAACACTTAATATACTCTAGTATTTTTAGAGTTTTGGACTTCTCATTGTCCCTCAGCATGTGGTCAACATGGAGTCACTTTGCAAAGGCTTAGTCTTTCATGACTTTTGCCTAGAACACCCAAGGAATAGGACTAAGAACAAGAACACGGGGGGGGGGGGATTATTTCTTTTGCCCAGAGATTTTAAGATCTGATCTTGGGAATCCATTTTCCTTTGGTATCAGTCCTGATCTTCTCCACCCAGGACAAAGAAATATGATCACACTTTAGGCTTTCTTGGTCTCTGTCTTTGAGGTATGACAATCTAGCAGAGATTTTAAATGGAAAAGGTTTTGTCTTGCTCCTGGCAAATCCGACACCTCTAGTCCCACTCTTGCCCATGTAACAGTGGGGTCATCCCACTGCAGGGAAGGACGCCCCTGCAACGGAGCAGCAGGAAAGGATAATGAAGACATAGTTGTGCAAGTGGAACAAGACAGCTGAAAGATGGCCAGGAGCCGGGTGAGGCTGGAGGCTGGGGATTAGCTATCATGGGAATCTGAGTACCTCTGTCTGAGGTACAGTTTCCCCTTTCAATTTTGGACTGTCCCATGACCTTCTCTTCATCCCTTTCAGAGTGCAGAGCGTGGAGTTCATCTGCCTACTCTTGGCCCTCTCCGCCCCTGGGCTGGCTTCACTGACTCTCTCCCTGCTCTGCTCTTCCATCCCGCAATTGATGTCTGCCATCCAGTCTGTCAGGACCCCTGCCCTACACTCTCCATGAAGAGCTGCTGTGCACTGTTCCAGGTCCTTGGAATGGCTTATTGCTCTGTCATCCCAGAACTGGCTGTGGTGAAGCACTTAGGAGGCAACTCAGCTGTGCAACTGCTGCACTGTCCCTGGCTGAGGTGCAGCTGCCTCCCCCTCTGGATCACACTGCCTGTTAGGGAATAAATTCATTTTGCAGATATACATAAAAGAAAGATTCGAGGTATTGAAGCATTACCATTTTGCTGGAAGTATTAGGTGTATAGCAGGAATGTTATGCATAATCATTCCAATTAGCAGAAAAATAACCAGGAGTCCTATAACACAGTTAGTCTTCTGGAATGCATCCCAACTGGCAGGATTTCACCAGGCCTGAGAATTTCTAAGTCTCCACCCTTCAATTCATTAACACGTAACTGATTAGCCCTATTTCATCCTTTCTCCTGGCAACTTTATGGCCAAAACCGCCTCTCGCTCCCATCAAATTTCTCCCGCCATACACATATTCTATGAATGCCAGAGAAATGTTATAGATAAAATTACACCTGAGATATTGTCACAGCAACTTTGTGCTTACATTTTTGCTTATATTTAATCACCTACCAGGCTTTTGTTCTCCACAAAAGTAGTTCCTTTTGGCTTACTATTGCATGTTCTAATAATATTTTCAGATGCCTATTTGAAATAGATGTTAATCTATTGCTGGAAAAAAATGAGGAATCTTGTGGCACCTTAAATAGACAAACACCTTTTTTTATTCCTGCATAAACATGATGAACTAGATCCTGGGTGCAAGTTTATGAAAGAATAAAAAATGTGTTATGTGTTAAACAAGAGTTGTGACTAGTAAGCACTCAACCTCAACTGCAATCCAATTCCAGTAAAGAGGTCTAAAGCTTTTGATGGAAATGGGGATAACATTCTTTTTTATCCATACAACTGGTCCCTCTGACTTGATGCTTTCAAAAATGCAAACATCTGTTGATAATTCTGGGAGAAACCTAAGAAATTAAATTGCAATAAATCACAAAATCTGAAGGGCCCTCGGTGCAAAAATTCTGAACGAGAGGAACAGTGAGGGAGGCTAGGCTGAAATAAAAAAATGTTTCTGTCATCAGCCACGTATACCTATATGTTAGGAATGGCCCTTTTTAGAGAAAGGGGCCATCAGAAACTTGTGGAGCAGATGGAAATTCTGAGGAGAACTCGAAAGAGAAGGTGAAGCTGGCAGCAATACTGTAGGGAAAAAAGGCAGCAGTCTGGGTCATAGAGCAGCTTTCATGCGAGAAGAAGCTAAAATGAATTTAGTGGATGAGCTTTAAAAACAGAAGATGAAAAAGAGGGACAATAGAAATCAATACAATCATGAAAGATATCGAGTATATTACATAGAACTTCTCTGTATGCTTAAAAAAACCATGGACCAGTGCTCATTTGAGAGACGAGGTACACAAAAAGCCTGACTACAGCTACCAAGGCTGTGAAAGAGAAGGAAACCAACACCCTGAAAAATCTAAGCACAATATTGTGCAGAATACCAGGCACTATAAAGCTCACAGGTGACTCACTCAAAGACTATTTATTCCAAAAGAGAATGGGGTAAGCTTGTCATGGTTCAACTTTTGAGCTAGACCTTATATCAACCATCTCTGATTTAAGAAAGAATGGCCTTTCTTGGGTGCTGTGTGGTTTCTGGGCTGTATGGCCGTGTTCTAGCAGCATTCTCTCCTGACGTTTCGCCTGCATCTGTGGCTGGCATCTTCAGAGGATCCTCTGAAGATGCCAGCCACAGATGCAGGCTAACACACAGCACTCCAAGCCTGATTCCGCCGCGGAAAGCCTTCAACAATACAATGGCCTTTCTTTTTTCTCTCTCTATCTTTCCTCTTGTTTTATGTCAATTCACAGATGACTTATGGTGATCCTGTGGGGGTTTCAAGGAAAGAGTCTTTCAGAGTTGGTTTGCCATTGTCTGGCTCCACATCATAACCTTGGAATCTTGTGGTGATCTCCCTTCCAAATACTGACCAGGGCCAACTCAGCTTAGCTTCTGTTATCTAAGGAGTTCGGGCTAGTCTGGACTAACCAGATCAGAGCACCTTTCTCATAGGCAAGGCACTCTGTCCATAGGTAGAAGGGGAGCGGCAGAAAGGGCAGAAACATTATAACAAATATAGCAATTCATCCATAGATCCTATTTCTTGGGATGCTGAAAGGCTGACTTCTTTTTTAAAAAGCAAAGGAAGAACTTACAGAAGGATTAAAAGGAAACAGTGAATTCTGTTGTATAAAAAAAAATGATAACAAGATTTTCCTGATGTCAGAGTAACATACTCATCCCAAACTCTGTTCTATGTGCAACCAGAGACAAGGTTTTTCCTGTGATGGCGCCCCATCTATGGAATACTCTACCCCGACAGGCTATATTTCATGGTTCTTAATACCTCCTTCATTAATTATTTGTGGGAAAAATAGCAGCATTTCTGGGAAAAATACCAAATTTGGTATCTTGAAATCAGTCTCCATTCAGTGACACATCGATACATTAGCCATAATAGTTCATATCAACACAAACCGTGCAACTGTGTACAAGAACAAAGCAAGAATTACAAATTCATGCAGAACAAATGAAACAGCTGAGCTCAGGTGCAGAATGCATGTAATGTCATGTATAGTACACATTTATTTATACAGTTCTATCCTATCTTCCTATCATTAAAATACTTAAGGAGTCCAACAGTACTTTAAAACATTTAAAAGAAGAAATTATAAAATCAGAATACAGATACAATATAAACCTAAGAAGCAAAAGTTCAACAAACAGTAAATTGCTAATAGCCAGGTATTTAATAATCCATCTTTGTAATATTAATGAAGCCTCCTGAAGATAATCTAGAAAATATCTACCCATTTCACAGACAAGAAACAATGAGGCTGTGAGTCTTTAGTCCCAAACATATCACATGAGTAGAGAACTTAACCCCATGCAAAGGACATCACTTATAACCAACTTAGCTAGTCTTGTATGATACATTCAGGAAATTAGGCACTCAGAAAATATCTATCCATTCCTTACTTCCTCCATATGTAATGCACTTGTGGAAACATTTTGACACTATCTCATAACTATCTATACAAGATAGAAGCGTTTTTCTCCTGCTTGAACAAAACTTACATAGAATGAAAACCTTTCTCACATTCACACTATGTTCACCAGTCAATGGTGGGCACCTTAAAGGAGACTGGGAGAGTTGGGAACTTGAAAGGGAGGGGCAGCACATCAATGGCATGATGTCATTTCCAGGTAGGGTTTCCAGGTCCTCTCAGCCACTGGTGGGTGACAGGGGAGAGACTTACCACTTGCATAGGGAAGCTTGTGCTAAACACGGACATCACTTAATGCCTCCTTCATTAATGATAAAATGACATCATCACACTGCCAACATCATGGGACCTGCTCTGGTATTTGGTCATAACTGATATGCCATTAAAGGTCTCATTTCATTTCATTTGGTCAAGATTCTATGGTAGAAGCCATTTTTACCCAAATCCCATAGATTCTCCCATGACATAAGCATCATGAGGTCACTTCTGAAAGTTATCTCATCGCATTGACAACAACCAGGCCAAGGCTTCAATTTATTGCTAAGTGCTCCACCAGCTGGCTGAATTGTATCGAAGGGGGCCCAAACCAGAGGATTTACCACCTCGGTGGGGGCTTGGTAGCCCATTTTTCCAAGGTGAACCTGGAAGTGACATCATGTTACTCTAGAGTTTCTGCTGAATCCTAAATAAACACGTTATTTCTAGGTTCACCTCAGAAAAGTTGATGCACCAGTGATTTTTTCTTTAAGGTATCCCATTGTCCTACCACATGGCAGTAGAGGGCAGTGGCTACTGGCAATGTAACTCCTTGTATAACCGAAGACCTAGAAACCCTACAGGCTACAGACACTGCTGCTATATCATGTTACTTGTTATGCCTTGTTGAATACCCTGGTTCTGAATTTGGTAGTAGTATGCTCCTGTTCTACTGCCACTCTTTTCTCTAACTCTTGGAGGAAAAGGAAGGAGTCTGGTACTACCAGCAAATGCAGCACATAGGCTACCTCAGTCAGGGAGCAATCCTATGTAGGTCTACTCAGAAGTTCTTGAAGTAAACACAAATGGGGAGGGTTGGGTTTGATGCATTTATACTAAATGGCAACCCTAGATGCCCTGGTATGAAGCCCTACTCTGCTCTGGAAGATTGCTGGGTGATCTTGGGCCAGCCAATCAGAGGTGGGATCCAACCAGTTCTCACCACTTCTTTAGAAGTGGTTACTAATTTTTTCTGAGTGCCGAGGAGGGGTTACTAAAGCAACCTCCCTGCCCAATAGGGACTGGAGGTGCATGTGTGCGGCGGCGCCACTGTTTGAATCCCACCACCATCGGAACCTGTTATTAAAATTTTCGGATCCCACCACTGCAGCCAATCTCTCTCAGCCTAATCTACTATTAGTCATTTTTTTTTGGGGGGGGGCGGGGGAAGATAGGTATAGAAGAAGTTAATTTAAAAGCGTCTGTCTCACTGTGAACACAGTCATGAACAATGATGGGAGCTGCAGTGTTTTCACCTTTCTGCAATGAAGGCAACCAGTTTGGAAGGCTAAGAAAACTACACTTTCCATAATTCTTGACTGGAAATTGATGATTGGAGAAGATGGTGATTTCATAATTGCAAAGATAGGCCTATGGTGAGTTTAACAAGTAGGAGCCCACTTCTAGCCCTCCCTTCCATCAGGATAATAGGGAGGTCTTGTTAATTTGCATAGTGATAGAGGACAACTCCAGTGAAAATGTGAAAGGAGTCTGACTCTCAATTCATTGAGACTTTCTAAATTAGAGGAACAAGCATATCTCCCCGTCCATTTTGAACTTTGCTGGAATCAATAGTTCTTAGGCTTTTTAAAACAATGGCTCAGGTCTCAAAGGCTTGATTCAGAGATGTTCTTCATGTCTCCCAGAATGCAGCAAACACTGTTAACATGTATTCATTACAGCTAAAAGGAGCCCATAACATTTCTCAGGAACTGTTCATAATACTGCAATTATATTAGCCCCCAAGCTTCTATTGCTGCATGAAAGAGAAAACGAACGTCACAAAAAACAAAATATTCAGGATTTCAGCTCCAGAAGTGAATGTCTTGGAAAACTGCAAAGGCTGATTAGCCTTAACCCCTGGTGTCACTTCTCTAACACTAGCCAGGACTTGTAACTGTAATTATGTATCTCCATGCTGTCTCATTCCAAGAGGCTTTCCTGCAATACAGTATTTGATCAGCATATATACACAGTCTGAGTATCAGCAATTGCAGTTTTGTCTGGAAAGCTCATTTCACTGTTTCAAATTAACATAATGACAGAGAAGCAGCACAAAGGCAAATGTATTGTGAGGATTTCTAACAGAATTAATGTGTCTTCTAAGAAGAAAATTTTATTTTTAGTAAACAGTCCTAATGGAACAGTGTCTGGATTTACAACTGCAATGCCTTAAGCTTATCAAAATATTTCTTGTCTATCTCAAATAGAGCATAGCCTATTAAATACTTCATTAAATTCATTCTTTCCATTACAGAAACATGATTTTCATGACAAATCAAATTATTAAAAATGTTTGCTTTCCTGTTGAAATGAAGGTAGATTGTTCACTAAATTGAAAAAGTGAGAGAAAGATTACACTACTTGTATATTAATGAAGGCAGAGAGATAAAGAGAATATAAGGGCCCTGCTGGATCAGACAAGTTCTCTATCTATTCCAGCATCTTGTTTCACACAGTGACCAACCAGAAGTCCGAAAAAGCTAGCACGCAGGGGAAAGAGGTCAATTCCTTCTCTTGATGTTGCCTCCTGTACTCTATCCCACTGAAAGATTGTGAATTGATCTGCCATTTCCAGACCTTCCCCAAATAGATGTGCACCGAGACTCCCTGCAGCACAAAATGTTGGGCACCAGTGGTGGAAGAAACTGATAAGAAAGTTTAATGTTTGGATGGGAAAAATAAGATGTCTCCTCAGCTTCAGATCTCTGCACAGCAAGCAGGAGATGACTTGCAGATGACTTCAGGAAAAAGTCCACATTTTAGCGAATTCAGGTGTAACACCAACGGGGCGGGGGCTGTGATGCCCCGGGTGTGCACCAGTGAGGGGGTGTGGCTGGAGCGTGGTGGGGGCGTGGCAGGGTGCAGGGCGCGTGCATGTCCCAGGCGCTGTTTCCCCTCACTCCACCCCTGCTTATTTGTGCTGTGCAGAATAAACTTATGTTCATTGCTATTACTGCATCTCCTGACAATGAATTCTACAATTTAAATACTCACTGAGTAAAATAGTATTTCCTTTTGTCTATTCTGAATTCACTGCCCATCACCTCCATCAGCTGCCCCATCAGCTGCCCCATTCACTACCACTAAGCACAGGAAAAGACACAACAGACTGCAAAATAGAAATGGAGGGGATAAAAAGTTCATGATTTAGAGTTCTGCTTATCTCATATGTTATCTTAGCATGTATTTGCATAATGTTTCTATCCATTTTTAAAATCTTTGTTTAAAGAAGGATTGAAGTTTTGGTAAATAAATGCCTGCCATTTGGAGTTTAAATTTGGACTGCACAATTTGTGTCCAACTAAATATTCATAGACTACTGGTCATGTTTTATGGTTTATTAAACACACATGGATTTGTCACTAAGCATAGGGGCAGCACAATTGAGAGAGATGTGTGTGAGGTGACTTGAGGAAATGACACACGGGCCCTTTCCGCACGGAGGCGGAAGGGCTTGGGTCGGCGTAATAAACGCCGACCCGACAATGCTGGGACCGTCCACATGTACGGTCCCAGAACCGGCTGGGACGACGGCGCTGCGGAGCGCCGTTGCCCGGCCAACCCGCCTCTTCCCCGTCCTTCCCCACTCACCTAGTCGCTGCCGTTTCCCTGGCTCGTAGACTCCGCTTCACGCTGCCCTCCGACCTCCAGGAGTCAGAGGACAGTGAGGGAGGGCCTTCGAGGCCAGCAGGGCGAATGCACGGCCACGCAGGTGAGTGGGGAAGGACGGATCAACAGCTGCATTCCTCGGGCGGTGCCATTCGCACCGCGCCCCTGGGAATGCGCTGTATTCCAAAAACCTCCCTCCAGGAGGGAGGTTTTTGGAGGCGGCCTGAGGCCGCCCTGGGGGAGGGGGAAGGGAGCCAGGTCAGCGCTGCTGCGATTTGGCAGCGCCGCCTGTGTGAACGGCTCCCTGGGGACGGCGTTTTTGCCGTCCCCAGGGTGTCGTTATTGGCCCGTGCGGAAAGGGCCATGGTCATACTGACACAGGTGCCCACCTTGCCAGTACAAGTGGCAAATGCCTTGGTGAAAGGAGCAAAGAGGATGGCAGGCAGGCACCACACAGCTTGGTGGTGCCCAACACAGAAATGGGTTGAGGCCTCAGAGCTGTGCCAGCCTAAACTGACTGTTGGCACAGTTGGAAGTGGACTGAAGGAGTTCCTGGGGGCAGAGTCAACCATAGTTAGCTTACATTGATCTTTCAGACACCAAAATGGTGGCATAAGTCTGCTTTGGGATATGGGAGTTTTTGAGGCAGCTGGAGTTTTCCAGATCTTTGCTGCCTCACCACACCTCCTGGAAGCTCTCGGGAGGCAGTGCAGTGGCACAGCAGTGGAACTGTCACCAGCTGTCCAAGCCCTCTGGATTGGTCTGTAAGGAGCAGTAAGTCCAAGTACATAAAATGGGCCTTACTTCCAGGAAGTAAGAACTTAGAATCTCTGAGGGGAAAAATAGGCAATAATGTAAGAAGAGTTGGAAGAAGAGTTGGATTTATATCCCCTTTTCCCACCTGTAAGGAGACTCAAAGGAGCTGACAAACTCCTTTCCCTTCCCCCCTCACAACAAACACCCCGTGAGGTAGGTGGGGCTGAGAGAGCTCAGAAGAACTGTGACTAGCCCAAGGTCACCCAGCTGGCATGTGTTGGAGTGTACAGGCTGATCTGAATTCCCCAGATAAGCCTCCACAGCTCCAGCTGCAGAGAGGGGAATCAACCCCGGTTCCTCCAGATTAGAGTACACCTGCTCTTAACCACTATGCCACTGCTGCTGTAGCAGATTTTGGACATTTCTACAAAGCACACTCAAGCCAAGCCACTATATGCACCTCTGGACCTAATCAGGGCAATTAATCTCATCCACCCCCACCCTCACTTCCAATTTTCTATGCCACCTGAAAGATATTCAGTCTTCATTAGGATGTTTTGGGGGTTTTCTCCCAGCTAATCTATAAAATTATATTTTTCTGCATATCCGAGAGTCACCCAAGTACAATAAAACCTCAACATCTTTGGACTGCTTTGCTGCTTTCATGGATATAATGAACCACCATTCTTTTTCCAGATAGAGTTAGTAATGATAATTAGGGACACTAACAAATTTTGAAGACCTGCAGTTTCAGCTTGAAACATCACACTGTATTTTGCTTGTCACTCGTACAAACCAAACTCATGAATTTTCATGCTGTTTTTCTTTGAATTTTCCTGGTAAATTTATGCAATTATTTTTATATCCGTTGCATATAAATAGAATAGAATATTTAAGTGGCATAAGAATGCTGCAAAAGAAACTAACTTCGAATACCAGAACAAAATGGGCAAAACATAAAGCTAACACTATACAAAGATAAAAAATAATTGCATAATCATACGTGTCTAAATATGATGCAACAAATAAACAGGATGCCACCCAAATGCTAAATTTGCTGCTAAAATAGCCTAGGTTCCAATGAAGACAGTTTCCATAACAAGACATCATTGTGCAGCACATGAAGATAACTTTCTAGCACTGGTATTGTCAGTTGTGAGCCATTTCAGCTACAAATTCTTCCAGCAAAAATGCTCAGTGGAAAATCTCTGCAGGACAGGACCGCACAATTGCGGTAGTAGCTGAAACGCAGGACATCTTTGCTGTCATCACTGCCATGAAAGAGGCTTTCAATGAACTTCAAAGCCATCTTCACACAGAGTCATCCTAAGTTTGTCACAGCTGTTTTCCTTAATAATGGCATATCACTCACCATTACTTCTATCTTCTCATCCCCTAATAACACCAATTGCGATTCTGCTGACCTATCTATGAAGATTATCACCCCTTCCCATACCTACTCAGTATTATGCACATTATTGCTATAAGTTGTTTTATGTGGTCACTCATGATTAGAACTCAAAGTATAACATATCCAATTAAAGAAGAGCCATTATGCCCTGAAATATTTCTAGTTTCAGGTTGTCCCTTGTTGCTAAAAAGAAGGTGTATGCTCCTTGATTGTGTAGGTTTTTTCAAATTCTAAATCTGATGTTTTAGCTTTAAACTCTGCATGGAAAATTAAAGTAATGTTATCGTCAATGCTGACATTTTCATCATTTAAATTTCAAATGTAGCTTTCTGAAACATAAATATACAAGTTTCTTGTCTCAACTACCAAGTATTTCTAGGAAGGAATCTGATGTATCATGTTTTCCTTTAGTTACAGTTTCAGAACTTCTCATGGATGATTTATCAGTATTTTCAGTTTCATTTGCTCTGTAGTTGGGGATGAAAATAATTTTGTAGAAGGACATTTGAATCACAGTCTCAACATTACACATTTATAAATGTTCAGAATTTGAATTTCAGCATGGTGTTTGGCACTGCTCACCCTGTGACCCAGTAAGTGGGTTATGCCAATTGACACACTCCATTTATCAAGTGCTGACAGGCTCCACAAAACTGAAACCAGAGCTGCATCTAGATGTTTACCAAATTCTAATTTTTACAGTCCAGGCTGACACAAAAGAGAGGAAGTAGTTTGGAAATATGAGTTCTTTGCTGCACAGAATTTTCATACAAACATCCATCTATCTATTTAGGGCTTTGATAGTAAGTCTCATGAGTTATATATAATCCAGCTGCTATTCTATAAAAGTAATTGTTACCTTGTTCCTCTTGTAGAAAGATGTATAACTGCCTGATAACTGCACAGGGTGAAAATACTAGTCAGTTTCTTTAAAAAGCCTCAGCGCTTGCTTATTGGTACTTTATATCTGTTACGAGGAGTCCCATGATGCAAAGTGGTAAGCTGCAGTACTGCAGTTAAAGCTCTGATCACAACCTGAATTCTATCCCAATGGGTTCAGTTTCAGGGAGACAGTTCTAGGTTGACTCAGCCTTCCATCCTTCTGAGGTTGGCAAAATGAGTACCTAATTGGATGGGGGAAGACAAGGGGGTAGGCAAATGTAGAAAACTGGGGAAGGCAATGGCAAACCTCCCCATAAACATAGTCCACCTAGTAAACATCATGATGTGACATCACTCCATGGGTCAGTAATGATCCAATGCTTACTTACACAGAGGACTACCTTTATCTTTAGATCTATTGCATAGTCTTTCAAGGTCTGCAAATAATTAAAATGCCTATTCTATATAGGGCATATCATGGGATAAAATCAGGTTATCACCTGCTCCCAAAGACATCTCACGTTCAGTTAAAATGTGTTAATGATACTTGATGTAAATTACAGTACAGAAAATTACTGTGCTGCTCAGTTAAGTTATCAGTTTTCTTGCATGCATCACTGAATAAAACACCACGTTACTATTAGAACTAAGGACATCTTTAATGGATCAGCCTAATGGCTCAGGCATTACAACATCTTGCTCAAAATAGTATTGAATAATGGATGCTATGATGAAGATCAAGGGTGTGTTTGTGTGTGTGTGTGTGTGTGTGTGTGTGAGAGAGAGAGAGAGAGAGAGAGAGAGAGAGAGAGAGAGAGAGAGTAAGCCAGATCTAAAAGAATCAAAGGAGGGAGACTTCCAAAAATATGTTTACTTATATGGTAATGCTACAGTTAGAAGGTGCATGGTGGATTAAAAATCCAAATACCAGAGATTATACATTTTCTCCTGATAGACATCAGTCATGTAGTATTCAAAGACAGATATCTAAAACTTTAATCATTAATCTAGAGAATGCAAATATACAACCAAAGATTTTTATAGATCACAATCCAGTAGAAATAACTTGGCAGCAAAACAAAGGCTGAAGGGAAAGATAGAGATTAAATGATAATATTTTACTACAAGCGGAAGTAGTAAAGAAATGTACAAAGGACATACATATTACAAGAATTTGAGAAACTAGTAAAGCTTATATGACAGGGAATTTTATAGCTACAAAACAAAAGAAAGAAAAATTGGAACAAACCAAGAAAATATTGTTTAAGGCTTTCATGTACATAATCAACTGGCTTTTTCTGGGTTTTCTGGACTGGTGGTTGTGGTCTCATAGTTTTTGCTCCTAATGTTTTGCTCATACCTATGGTTGGCATCCTCAGAAGCATATAACAGTAAAATGTGTTCCTCTCCATAGCACAATATGGAGTGATTGTGTGGTGGGATATTTGTTTTGTCTACTTCACAAGTGTGTGTGTGGGGGGGGGGGGGATGAGGTGCATTTTCATGTGTCCCTGTGGAGTTGAATTGCAGTTGCATTTGCATTGACATGGTGGAGTTCATTTGCAATTACACTTAAATGTTTCTGGTTTTTGTTTTTTGTGTTTCTGAACTTTGGCAACCAGGTGTTGATTTTCAGACTCTCTTCCTTTTTGTTGAAATTGTCTTGGTGTTTGTGGATTTCAGCAGCTTTCCTGTGTAGTATGATATAGAAACCATGGAAGTTATCAAGAATTTCTGTGTCTTCAAACATGATCCTAGATCCAGCTTGGTTTAGACCTTGTTCAGCTACTGCTGATTTTTCAGGGTGGGTTAGTTTGCAGTGCCTTTCATGTTCTTTAATTCTTGTCAGAATGCAGCATTGTGTAGATCTTATGTATACTTATCCATAACTGCATGGTATGTGATACACTCCTGTGTGGATAAGAGAATCTCTCTTGACCTTTGCTGACCATAGCATCTGTTGTATTTTTTGGTGGGTCTGAAGACTGTTTGAGGAGGGTTTTTTTGTTTAAATATCTTTATTGATTAAAATTTCAAACAATAACAGAAAAGAGAAAAAGAAAAAAGTTACAATCACCAAAATTAAGCAAGGAAAGGAGATACAAAAGAGAAAAGAGTGGAGAAGGAAGGGGAAAATGAAGAGAAAGGAAAAGGAGAAAAGAGGGAGAACAGTTCCAAAAGTAAGAATATCCTTGTCACCAATATATTTTCTTTTTATAGAGAGGAAAACGATAAGAAAACCTACATTTACTTAACATTTAAGAAGACTTCTCCTTCAATCTTGATTAATCTATTACATTTCTATGCATCAATATTTCTAACTGTCTCTTGGATTCTTTATTCCCTCAGACTTAAACCATTTGATTCCTATTAATTTCTTCCAACTGTTTGAAGGTTGAAGGTTTTGCCAACAGTTTTCCCATTCAATCAGTGATCCCCTTGATGAATGATGGAAATATGTACAAATGATTATAATAACTTGACTAGCATGAATACTTCCAGAACAGCAAAAAAGGTGTTGAGGATTTGGGAATGTAGAACCGAAGGAGGCTTTCTTTCTTTGATTAGATGGGTACTAGAAGTGTACCCTATGACACACTGAATAGCAAGTTATCATCACATAACAAATCCACTCCCTAGTATTCAGTGTTACTCTAGATAACTTAATCCTCATTCTGCTCAAATTATTTCACATATTTTTATTTCAATAGAATTAAGGAAATTCTACAGAGCAAAGTATTATTATCATGCATAACAGAAGTTCAGCTCATTAGTAGCAAACCATTCCCCCCATCATGTTCAAGAGAAACATTTGTCAAATAAGCAGACATTTTATTTTATTTTTTAAGAACAGGTTCCAACAAGCTGGAGAGTGGAGCTGATATAGGATGTTTAAAATCCATTGCTCTGCTGACCTGCTCTTGTGGTGAGGGTACCCTACCTTTTAATCATTTTTAATAACCAATTCAATCTGACCTTTGGCCTGAAAGGGAAGCTTTATAAACTATGTATTTCGGGGACAGAAGAGGATACAGATGGGAGCTAGTGGAATTGCAGTACCAGAATAGGACTGTGGATATTTGGGTCCAAATCCCCACTGAGGCTGTTTCCTGATAGGTTATTAAACATAGGTTTGAGACTATTGGGAAGCAAAGGTTTATCCTAATTTCCTACAGAATCACTATGCATGTATGCACTGCCTGGAAACAGGGATGCTACACAAGCATGTCCCCATGTAGAAAACAACAGAATCAATGGGTAAGGTTGGGTCTCTCTCTCATTTGCTCATCATAATCTACCTCATAGAATCATTGTAAGAATAAATAGAGGAGGAAAGAAACATGCAAGTCATTCTGAGTTTCTTGCAGGAGCTAAGTACATCTTTTGTGGGTCAGTCACTAAAATGTTCTTCTTTTTCAGTGGACCATTATTGTGGTCTACTGAACCAATATTGTGGTCCACTGGTTTAACCGGTTTCATGCTACTCCTATTCAGTAAACATATGTAAAGACTACCAATGTAAATATGTAAATGGCTACCAATCTTGATCCTCTTTGATCTGAGATTGCAAATGCCTTAACAGACCAGGTGATCGGGAGCAAAAGCCGCAGAAGGCCATTGCTTTCACATCCTGCACGTGAGCTCCCAAAGGCACCTGGTGGGCCACTGCGAGTAGCAGAGAGCTGGACTAGATGGACTCTGGTCTGATCCAGCTGGCTTGTTCTTATGTTCTTAAAGACAGTGATCTGGTGGCAAAGGGGAGATAATCAGATTTCACAGATCTCAGTCATGTCTACATTTCCATTCAAGTTAAAGAAAATTTGCGTACATTTTAATTATCCAAAAGCAGCCTAAAAATTAAAAAATCAGGATGCAGGTAGTACTCAATAGAACTTTTAATACAGATAGGAGCAGTAAAATAAATTTCATTGCTGTTATCATTGGCAGAAACCTGCCCTCCAGAAACAGTTGTTTCTTCAGGTTACATCCCATTATTTCTGATTACTTCAAGAAAAAAAGGCACTAGTCCAGATGATTTTGGGGGAATTAACAGCTATAGGGGCAAGAAAAGTCAATAGCCCCTCTGAGGTATTATATCTTTGTTCATTAGTCCCAGAGTTGGGGGTCTTGGCAGTCGGTTTTGTTAAAAGAAAAAACTGGGAACAGCAGGGTGTTATTGTCATATTGAAGTTCCAAATTCAGCTTTAGCTCACTTTTAGCACTATAACAAGAAAGCCAATTTTCAAGATCAGAATGTTGTTTTTAAAGCAAGGTCATACATGGGAAAGATCAATACATGTTGAAAGGAAAGAAGAATCATACCAGATGCATAAGCAGCGAATATGTTCTACCTAATCAATCTTTACCAACAGGGTATTGTTCAAAATCCTGAAATAAACAGTCAAACTGATGTGTTGTTTAATTTACCCTCCCACCCACTGTTAGAATAATAAAATCATGGAGTTAGAGGGGCCATACAAACCGTCTAATCCAACCCCTGCTCAATGCAAGAAAACCCTAAAGAAGAGGTCCCCTACTTTTTAGAGATTTGACTGGCATATTTGGAATTCTGACACAGCATGGTGAAGGCAGAAACGAAAAAGGCTGCTGTCCAAGGTACAGCTAGCAAAAAGTGATAGTCACAGCAAAACTTCAGAAACACAGTATAGATTCTTGTGCTGTGGTGGCAATTGCTACCAAAGCAACATTTTAAAAAATCTGTACAGCCAGTCAAATCTCCAATACTGGTTGTTGTGGGTTTTCCGGGCTGTGTGGCCATGGTCTGGTAGATCCGTGGTAGCCCATGGCCACACAGCCCGGAAAACCCACAACAACAAGTTGAATCCGGCAGTGAAAGCCTTCGACAAATCTCCAATAGTCAAGCCTTGCTGAACAAAAGCCCCACCCTCACCCACTTCCTAAAAAACTTCTGTGAGCACCAAGAATGGTTTCAGTGGGTTCCATGGCACTCACAGGCATCACATTAGGGATCTCTGGCCTATAGCATCCCTGAAAAGTGCTTGTTTTCCCAATGCTTGAAGAATGCCAGTGAGGCAAATGTCACCATTTCCCTAGGTAGCCACTGCTGAAGTACTCTTACTGTAATGTTTTCCTTAATATCTACCCATTACCTTTCTGTCTGTAATTTAAACCCATTATTGTGAATCCTACCTTCTGCTGCCAACAGAAACCTGCCCTGCTCTCTCCTGTCACCCTCTCAAATACTTAAGAGAGCAGTCATGCTCCTCATCAACTTCTTCTTCTCTAGAGTGAACATTCCCAAGTCCCTCAGCCTTTCCTCATAGGGCTTATTCTCCATGCTTCTGATCATCCTTGTCACCAGTTCCATTTTGTCCATATCCATTTTGAAGTGAGGCCTCCAGGACTGCACCAGGTGCAGCAGAACTATGATATCTTGCAATTTGAATATTATGCCTCTGTTGATACACTCCAAGACCATATTAGCATTTTTTGCTGCTGCATCACGCTGACTTCTCATAATTACCTTACATTCCATTGGTACCTCAAGATCTTGCTCACACACACTGCAACTGAGAAGTGTATCTCCAATCCAATATGCATGCTTCTCATTTTTGGTATCCAGATGTTGAACCCTGGATTTATACTTCTTGAATTGCATTTTGTTCACATCCACCAACTTTTCCAGTGTTTTCAGAATTTATTGAATTCTATCTCTACCTTCCAGAGTTTCTCTGTTTCTCTCAATTTGGTGTCATCGGAAAATTTAATGAGTAGTTGTTCTACCCGCTCATCCAGATCAGACAGCATACCTTGCCTACTATCATCTCTGGATAGGTCTATTCTCTTCTTCAGGGAAAAATCTGAAGCAAAATGAAAACAGCATTCAGCCTTTCTGGTTTCTCTCTGCCTGTGAGAATTTCCCTTATCAATGTGAGTATTTCCTCTTTCACCTTGTGTTTGCAGCACACATATCCAAATAAGCTTTTCTTATTTCAAATAAGCTTTTCTTATTTCTTATTTCAGCTTATTTCAAATAAGCTGGTCAGCCTCAGCTCACTTTGAACTTTGACTTCTCTGATGACTGACCTACAGCATCTAGCAACCTGCAGATACTTTGCTTTAGAGGTATATCCTCTCCTCAGTTTCTTGAACGTTTTGGATCCCTTTTCATGCTTTAACATTGCTGGAATATTGATGGCTTGAGCTTTTAAGAGCTTTTGTGTTAAGAGACCCCACCCTTCATTTGCTCCTTTTTGCCCATGGAATCACTCTTAAGATGCCTCTGAGTTCATTACAGTCTACTCTACTAAAATCTAACATGTCTGGCTATGAATTTCCTTGGTCCTCCATAGCAAAAAGAATTCTACGAGGACATAGTCACTTCTCCCAAAGCTCCTCATCATCTACCAATTCTTGCCTGTAGGTTAATATTAAGTCAAGCATGTTCATGCCCCTGATAACTTCTTCCATCATTTGAAAAAGGAAGCTGTTTGCCACACAGGTAAGGGATTTTGTGAGGCTCTGGAGGTTTAGCAGAATTTCCTAGTCTCTTAGCCTACGTAACAGAAGCTGCTCAAGAAGGGCAGCATCCACCTCCTCACCCTTGACAAGTGATCTGTAGCAGATTCTAACCACAATACTGTTTGCCCTTCCGTCCCTTATCTTTACCCAGATACTTCCCATTGGGTCATCACTTCCCTCCTCCAGTATTTCCTGACAATCAAACCCACTCTTCACATATAACACCACTCCACCTCCTTTTCTTGAACTACTCATATCTATCCACTACTATAGTCCAGTCATGGGAATCATGCCATCAAGGCTCCGTAATGCCTACTAAATCCAATCTGTCTGTCTGCAATGAAATTCAAGCTCGCTCTTCTTTTTGCCCAAACTTTGGACATTGGTAGACAGGCACCTGAAGCCTCACATCTTGGGTTCTATTTGACCTCGCCTTCCTAGGAAGACTTCTGCTTTATTGAAATCCCTTTCCAGGTCATCTCCATCTCCTTGTGGTGTCATCGTAAAGTCCTTCTGATGAATCTTCCCAGGTTTCTGCCAAACACATTTTCCCCTGACTGTGATAAGTGGAGCCCATAATGTTCTAGTAGGCCAAATTCCAGAAAACCTGGCCCACTGAAGAATCCAAATCACTCCTTCTATTTCCACCAACATAGCTAATAAATCATCTCCATTATCTTCTGTTTCCATTGCACTCCTCTTCATCTGATGGGAAGGACTGAAGAAAATACCACCTCTACCCCCATTGCCTTCAGGTTTCTCCAGAGAGCTTCATAGACAGCCTTAATGCATGCGATGGTGTTCATGGCAAGCAACATCTTTCTTGAGCTAGTGGGCCAGGCCTCAACATATGACATCCCATATCCCTCAGCAGACAGTCATCAATGACCAGCACTTTCCTTTTTCTTCCAATACCATTTCATTGAATCCCCATGCCCTCCTCACTGTCTCATAACCTCATGGTTCTTCCTTTGCCAGTGTTTCAGTCTCTGTAACCACTGCAAAAGCCTGGAATGGATTCCTGAGCTCAACTAGCACTGAGTGTCATCTTATTCAATATCTTTAGGTTCATGTTGGAGGCTTGTTAGGGAAGTCAACCACTCTGTTGTCCCTTTGACCAATCTCCCCACCAATATGAAAGGTCTCATGGTTTCTGTTAATGAAATCCTCCCCTTCCTTGATCTCCTGCAGGGTTTCAATCCTTTCGTCCAGGCTCTGAACCTTCTCTTCTAAGACCACTGTCAGCTTACACATTTGACAAGGGATGTCCATCTTGTCCTCAGGATGAAAAATAAGCATGGTGCACTTTTTGCTGGTGACTGAAAATGGGCCTTGAGAATTCATCATCTCTTTCCAAATGGATTCCTTCACCTTAGGATTTTCATTGTGTGTTGATGTAACTTGGAACTTACAGGCCTGATCTAGCATCTACCAGAGCCAAAATATATGTAAAAACATGTTGCCTTTTAACAGGATCCCTAGGCTTTCCCCCCAGGTTAACAGCTATATGCCTTGACTTCTTTGGCCCACAAGCTGAAGGGTGAGAGCAATCAATAAAGAGGAGCCTTATAGTTAAAAGCTCACAACCCCTACCTCTCAAAAGCAACAGCAGGGGGCAAGGCCAGCAATCAATCCCAGGCAAACCGATCTCTTCAATCATGAACCTCTCTTTATGATGTCAGAACAGCCAAGTTAACTGCAGCTAGAGTAGCCATGACACTTTCCCACCAATTACAAAAATGAAGAGGCAGAGAATGAGGAATGGAGTGCAGGACCATCAAGAGAGGTTTAATAGCACTCTCATCCTGTGAACATGATAATCTTATGAGGCAGGAAAGAATGACTCTGAAATACAATGTTAGTTGAAGGAGCACCAGTTTCTAGAAGGCATTTTCCTTTCTAAGTCACTGTGTTGCAAGAATCTAATTTTATAGCATTTGCACTGCAAAAGGTTCTCTTCCACAGCTGAAATGCAACAGCTCTCCCATGGTTCACTTTAACTTGACAAACATTTCCTACTGTTTTTTATCCAATTGTCCTAGACGTGAAGTAGATCAATTTACACTCAACATCATCTTTGAAGACTGTTATGAAGGGAACATGCTGTTTGAAATCTGCTACCATATATAGTCTTGTCAGTACAAGATGTGTGGAAAAACTTATCCTTAGTGTGCCTGATAAACAAAATGATAAATAAAATGCTCTAACTTTCTCAACAACTTTCTGATTCTGTGCAGTAATAAGCCACTGAAACTACTGCCAGTATGCTCATCTTCTGATGGAAATGTATGAAGGTAGTGAGAAAGATTAAAAATGTGATTTCTTTGCTTTAATTTGTTAAACATAGATTAACACATCTTTCCTATAATGAGATTTGTACTGGCCTCAACATTTAAAGCATTTGAAATAAAGTATAGATACAATAATTCACACATATAAATCACAAAACATATGAACACATATAAAACCAAAAGCAGAGAAGAAGGCCAATAACAGTTATTGGGAGTATGCCAAACAAAAAAAAGAAGTCTTCACCTGTGGGTGTAAGACAATAATAGAGGGAGACAAACAAATCTTCCTAAGGAAGGCATTCCAAGGTTTGGTGCCACAGCTGAGAAGGCCTCCTCTTAGGTTACCATTCATCTAGCCTGGGAGGCCTTGTTCCTAATTTTTCCAGTAGAATTTGGAAAATTGGGGAGTTTCTCTTTTAGAATGAGTGTAATGATTTTAAACACGAGGTGGAAATGCAGTAGACATATATACACTGCTTAAATCTAAGATGCATTTCTGCACCTATTCTTCGTGAGGGGAGCATGCTGGGTGATCATTGCTCTCAACTGTTGCATGCCCTCAGGAACTTTTTAAATTCTTTCTAATTGTGACAAAAGTGTTTTTTGGGGGAAAAACTGCTATGGGAAAAGTTTATACCAGATATGAATAAACAGGTGTCCCCTCAGCTATTTTTCCTTGCTGCCTTTGAGCCTAAAAATCAGGAACTGATTGTTTATTGTACACCGCCCAGAGCCCTTCAGGGGTTGGGCAGTCTATCAAGACTAAATAATAATAATAATAATAATAATAATAATAATAATAATAATAATAATAATAATAATAATAATAATTCACACATATAAATCACAAAACATATGAACGCATATAAAACCAAAAGCAGAGAAGAAGGCCAATAACAGTTATTGGGAGTATGCCAAACAAAAAAAAGAAGTCTTCACCTGTGGTCTTGTTCCTAATTTTCCTAATTTTTCCTTGTTCCTAATTTTTTTCCTAAAAAAAAAGAAGTCTTCACCAGAAAAAACAGCTACAAATACATTCTGGAAAGATTTGTGGGAAACAGAAAAAGGCTACAACAAAAATGCTGGGTGGATAAAAGACTTTGAAAAGAAGTTTTCAAAGAACAAGATGAGAAACTTGGAAATAACAACAGAAATGATCAGTAAAAGAGTGAAGAAAGTCAAAAATTGGACATCACCTGGCAATGATCAGTTGCATGGATTTTGGCTCAAATATCTGACCAGCCTACACTCAAAAATGGCCAAACAATTCAATGAAATGCTGCAAACTGGAAACATCAGTGAATGGATAGTAACTGGAAAAAACATATTTGATACAGAAAGATTCAGCAAAAGGGACAATACCAGGAAACTACAGGCCAATAACGTGTTTGCCTACAATGTTCAAACTGCTGACAGGATTAATTGCTGATCAAATCCAAGATTACTTGGAGGCAAATAACATCTTGCCAGTAGAACAAAAAGGTAATAAAAGAAGAAGTAGGGGCACCAAAGATCAGCTTCTGATTGATAAAATGATACTGGAGAACTGCAAAAGCCGCAAAACAAACCTGTATACAACGTGGATTGATTACAAAAAAGCATTCGACTCACTGCCACACAGTTGGATCATCAAATGTCTGGATGTCATTGGGGTTTGTGAAAATATTAGCAAGTTTACTCAAAATGCAATGAAACACTGGAAAACTGAGTTGTTCGTGGGCAACCAAAGCTACGGAACTGTCAACATGAGAGAGGAATTTTCCAGGGTGACTCACTGTCACCATTGTTGTTCATCATTGCAATGATCCCATTGTCAAAAAACAAACCTGGGCTATCAAACTGCAAGAAATTCACCAAAAATTTCCCACTTGCTGTACATGGATGATCTAAAGCTTTATGGAAAATCAGAAACTGAAATTCAGTCACTGACCAACACAGTCAGAATCTTCAGCAATGACATTAGTATGGAGTTCGGCTTGGACAAATGCGCCACAGTGGCATTGAAGAAAGGGAAAATTACTGACAGTAAGGGCATAGAGATGCCTAATGGAAAAACCATAAAGTGCAATCAACCTGAATCCTATAAATACCTGGGAATACTACAGCTGGACAACATCAAGCATGGACATGTGAAAAATGTGGTCAGCAGAGAATATGTCCAAAGGGTCAGAAAAATTTTGAAGAGCAAATTAAACGGCGGGAATACGATCAAGGCTATCAACACCTGGGCCATACCTGTCATCAGATACACTGCTGGAATTGTGAACTGGACGCAAGCAGAGCTGGATGATCTGGACAGAAAAACAAGAAAACTGATGACAATCCACTACTCATTATACCTGCGTAGTGATGTATACAGACTTTTCCTACCCAGAAAATCAGGAGGTAGAGGGCTTCTGCAAGTGAAACAAATGGTGGAAGAAGAGAAACATGCACTGGCAGATTATGTGAAAAACAGTGAAGAACCAACATTGATGGAAGTCAATAGCAGAAAACTGCTCAAAGTGCAAAAAGACAAAGAGTGAATACCATAAAAATACACTTCAAAGCAGAAAAGAAAACTGGCAAAAGAAGGCTCTCCATGGACAGTTCCTAGAAAAAATTGAGGACAAAATTGACAAGGAAAAAACCTGGTTGTGGCTCACAAATGGAACTTTGAAAAAGGAGACTGAGAGCTTGATTCTTGCAGCCCAAGAACAAGCAATTCGAACAAACGCCATCAAAGCCAGAATTGAAAAGTCAACTACAGATCCCAAGTGCAGACTCTGCAAGGAAGCAGACGAAACAATAGATCACATACTTAGCTGCTGCAAGAAGATCGCGCAGACGGACTACAAGCAGAGGCATAATACTGTTGCTCAGATGATTCACTGGAACTTGTGCCACAACTACCATCTGCCTGTGACAAAGAACTGGTGGAATCACAAACCTGAAAAGGTCACTGAAAATGAACACGTAAAACTACTCTGGGACTTCCGAATTCAGACTGACAAAGTTTTGGAACACAATACTCCTGACCTCACGATTGTGGAAAAAAAGAAAGTGTGGATAGTTGATGTTGCAATTCCTGGTGACAGCAGGATTGATGAGAAGCAACTGGAAAAACTTACACGATACGAGGATTTAAGGATTGAACTACAAAGACTCTGGCACAAACCAGTAAAGGTGGTCCCAGTGGTGATCGTGCCTAAAGATCTTGAACGGCACTTAAAAACAATTGGTGCTGACAAAATCACCATATGTCAGCTGCAAAAGGCCACCCTACTCGGCTCTGCACGCATTATTCGTCGATACATCACACAGTCCTAGATGCTTGGGAAGTGTCCGACGTGTGATGTAATACAAAATCCAGCATATTGATCTTGTTTGCTGTGTATAACTGTTTTGTAATAATAATAATAATAATAATAATAATAATAATAATAATAATAATAATAATAATAATAATAATAATAATAATAATAATAATAATAATAATAGAACCCCCTGGATTGTAAACAGACTAAGCTGCTGCTCTGTGTATACTTTAAGACTCTTGATGGAGAAAGGTGTTGCCAGTTTAAAGAATCCATCCTCCCCCTTTTAATACTGATTTCACCGTGACCATGAGGAAGAAATCTGTGGGGGTAATACTAGAGAAATTAATTGAACATGAAAGTATGAAAAAAAATACTTTGACCAATGAACAGATAAATTGGAGACATTTGGGAAAAGATGGAAGAAAAATCTAATAAAATGGATAAAAGATTGTTAAAAACGAAAGAAGAAATGGCAGAAGGAAGATTCTATAAATCAAACATTTGGAGAAATAAAACAAACTAATGACAAAGTTGAAACCCTTGAAGGGAAAACAGAAACCTTTAAAATATTTGGAAAGAGAAATGGACAATCCTGCTCTGCTAGAATCAAGAGAGAAAGAATTTTGTTTCATATTCATGGTGGTGCCTGAGACTAAAGATGAAAATATTAAACAAAGGATTACAACTGTGTAGGCAGACTACCTGGAGGGTTGCAGAAAAAGATATGGAGATGCAAGTTGATAAAGTCTACAGATTAAATCCTGGATATGCTGCGATTAGGAAAATACCAAGAAATATACTGGTTCAATTTGCAAAGAAGAGGATGAGAGCTATATTATCCAACAACAGCATTTTGATACAAGGTTGAAAATTGATATTATGGACATAACTGTTTTGAAAGAAATGCCAATTACAACCCACTCCAGGTAGGAGGGGGAGTGCAGTGGTTCTTCGAACTGGTGGACGGCCATGCCACCTGCTGTGGTAAAAGGCACTTATACTGGCAGAAAGGGCAAAAAGGAAGATGGGAGGAAGAGGTTTCCAGTCCTAGAACTGAACCAGCCTAAACATGGATACTGGTGCAACTAGGGGAAGGCTAGAGGCGTTTCTGAGGGTGGAGCTGACCTTTGACAGCTTCCACTGGGCTTTAGCCAGGGAATGCCCTCGGTGTAGGCCAATAGTTTACACCACAATAACATGTGGCATAAACCATTATTTTCTATGGAATCATAAAATAGCTGACAAAAAATGTTGTTCCTACATCATAAGAGCAATATGACACATAAATGCCCCTTTTGATCCTGAAGCCTCATTTATGAATTTCCAAAAATATTCAAGTTGGCGGCAACTGAAGTCTCCTGTTTTGTATATAAAAACGTTCCATTTTTTAAATGCTGTCTGCCCATAAATTAAAAACCCTAAATATTACTAACTGTCCTTGCTGCAAATGTCCAATGCACTACACCAGGCTTTTGAGGACCATGAGTTTATGCTAGCAAAAGTGGGTGTTCATGGGCTGAAAGGCCTGAGGAAGCTGACTAAAGTCAGTTCCACCTCAGAAATACTGCCATCAGCACTGGCTCCATTCCTGCACTGGAGGAGAAAAAAGTAGATGTTACCAAAATATATGCCACAGTGGCAAGATCTTTTTTTTTTGGCCCAGAAAATCTGCCAAAGCTGGTGAAAAGCAGGATGCCCAGATCTAGTAGTACCCATAAGCTAGGAACCTGTTCATTCGGGGGAGTTCAACTTCATTCAGAACAGAAAATATTCCATTTCCAGGATCAAACATTCCACCCACCAGTAGGACCTCAATATGGGTTAAGTTTTAGTTCACAAGCTCTCTTCTAGTCAAAAAGTGCCTTTAGGCACCTGTTACCTGTTTCCAGAATTTTACCTGGCATCTGCTGGACACATGTGACAGAACTGAGAGAGAGAGAGCTTCCTGGTGGCAACCTAGGCCAAATTTCCACATGACCTCTCTCCTTGTGGCTTTATGTAGATGTTAAAAATCACAGGGGACAAGATGGAATCTTAAAAAACCCCACAGGCCAGAGGCCAAGGAGCAGGCAGCCGATCCCCAGCACCACATTTTAAAAAAAACTTTCTTATGAACTACCTCAAACAGATTTCTGAGGAGGCAGCATATATATCTCCTAAATAAATGAATAATTTATTATTTTGATATTTTCCTCTCCAACAAATCATTGGCTGTTTCCGCATGGGCAGAATACAGCGACCCAGGGATGCTAAAAACAGTGTCCCTGGGGAGGGCTTCGCACAGCCGCCGCCACCGCCCCGCTGCCATGCGAACGGCAGCAGCTGGAAGGCGCCATTCCCCCCCGCTTTCCCAAATGCCTTACCTTCCCTCCAACCTTCCGACGCATTGCCCAGGCCAGGGGACATGCCCCCCCTGCCCTGCAACTCCAGAGCTGTCACACAGGTCAGGGGGGCATGTCCCCTGGCCTGGGCGACGTGCCGGAAGGTCGGAGGGAAGGTAAGGCATTCAGGCGATGGCACATCCTCTGTGCAAGCGGCGCCATCTTCCCCACCCCTACTGGGACCGTTTGTGCTGAAACGGCCATTGTCAGATTTTTACAAGGAGCAATACTTATTCCAGAAGTGAGAGATTTCACTTGTAACATTCTACTATGACGGCAATTGAGCAAATATTTGGTTTTAACATTTCCAGTCCATTCCAACCCTATTTTGAAAAGTTTACTTGGGTTGTTCTTTTGCTGAGAATTGCAATGCTGTGTCTTAACCAAATGCATACATAACTTCATTCTTACTGCATATTGCTGAATGGTTTTCTTTTTGACAAAGGTTCCAAATAATGTGATCTCATTTATACTAATAAAAATAAGCAATTTTCCCCAATAGAGAAGACCTTTTAAATCCCCGCCCCTGTTCTTAGTTGAAACAGAAGATATCCCTATTCCTTCTTGATTCTTTTAAAGGTCCCTTCACATCATTAACTGCACTCGGCCCAACTATATTCGCAGTAACATGTGCAGAATCTCACATAATATAAACACTGGGGTCTCATTATTAGTGCATGCATGTGCAGCTATTAGATGTAACACGTAGACGAGCCATACAAAGACACCTCATACAAATGCTTAAATTGAAATGAAATATTCACTGATTAAATTATGCATATTTATTCTACAGAAAGAGGAAAAAGCAGATAACATATTGCTCCCTATGGGAATTTTTCACCGAGATAATGAGTAACCCTGACTTCTTTCTACAATCAGATACTATGAGATGTTAATTATAAGTTTTAATTCAATATTCCACAGCCTTCCTACTGTTTAATAATCAATTTAAATAATTCTACTAATTATGTTTGTTCTTTCCACTTCTTTTTTTGGCTTTCTAGTCCATATTCCTTTGCTAGCAACCCTTTTGCCCATATATATTACTCAGTGGAATAGTCTCTTTCACCATTGAGTTTATGTAAACAAGTGAATTCAGTGTTTAGGTAGTCTTTGAGCAAAAAAAATACTTGAGACACCACTCACAATGTCAAGCTACTTGAACAAATAAAACTCACCAACATACTTCCAAATTTTTTTGTACATAAAAGCATATGATCCTGAATCTTAACTTTGATATTGTTCTACTGTCACGTTTATGTTGGTTTAAAAGAGAACCATTGCTCAAAATGTTTATATTTCCATTCAGTATGATAGATGACACATCTGTTGTTCATGATCCAGGACAAAGTAAGATATGTGCTAGGCTTGGATCTACCAGAAGGTTTCTGTGGATATAAGGAATTTCTGTCCATGGAATGGAACTTCTGCTCCACCCATCTACTGCAGTCCAAAATGCTCCCCTAAATGCTCTTTGAGTGGACAGGAAAGCTCCAGTAACATCATGGTGTGGGGATGAAAAAATCAGCAACATTCTCTCTCCCCTTGTTTATGTGAAAATGCTCCAGAAGCAGAGGTGGGATCCAGCAGGCTCTCACAGGTTCCCGAGAGTAGGTTACTAATTATTTGTGTGTGCTGAGAGGGGGTTACTAATTGGTGATTTTGCCACGTGATTTTTGCCTTAGTTACGCCTGTGCCTGCGTGCATTTGTTTCCCGCCCAAGGACCGGCACAGCGGCTGCGTCCTTGCCACAGCCCTGCCCAGGAATGCCCCGCCCCTGGAATGCCCGGCCATGCCCACTTCGTGCCCCGCCCAGCCCCACTGGCGCTACGCCACAGTTTGAATCCCACCACCACGGGAACCTGTTACTAAAATTTTTGGATCCCACCACTGTCCAGAAGACACAAGTTTTGTACACAATTGAACAAACAATACAGTTTTTGTTTTAAAAAATAATCCTATTATATAAAGGGCTAGTCATGTTGGCGACAACTCACTTATAGCTAATCACCATGCATGAATTACTTCCAGCCAATTGTCTCACACATATGTCTTTGGTACAGGGCTTACACAGAATGGTTAAAAAAAGAACCCAAATAAAACAGTGGAATGTGGTGGAAATTCACTCACTCACCCTTCTCCCCCACTGCATAATAATAACAGTTGCTGTACTGTGTGCAACTGCTTGAGGAGGAGCAGGTGAAGGTGTTGGTCACTCCCTGTATATAATTTGGATAGTTCAGGACACTATCTGTTCCCAGGAGATACCTAAAGGTAGAAAGTGAAGTAGCATAATAAAGGGTGTGTATCTGTATGTGTGTGATCCTGACACTGGGAGTACCAATGTAGAAACTATCATAAGAGTAATTAGCAGCAAGAGGCTGACAATGCAATTTAACACAGAGTTAACTCCAGTCCAAACCTATCAAAACCATTTGTCTTAGACTGGAGCACCCAGAACTGAACTGAGTTTAGATCTTCATTTTTCAGTCCCTCTTCTGAGTTACTTCATGTAAAACCCTATTTCCAACACTCTCTTATCTGCCTTATGATCAGATGAAACAGATTTACCAGATAATCCTGTCAATGGGCTACCAGGTAAATCTGTTTAGATGTACTTACTTTCTTAGATTTACACTTACATGGAAAAGTCCCTAGGTTACAAGATCTCCTGAGCCCTTTTCGGGTGAAGTAACAGCTTGCTTCTTGTAAAAATGCCTGCTTTCTTGCAGGTATAATTGACATTATCAGTAGGGGCTAATAAGCTCTGGTTTTCAAACTCAGTGCAGCACTATCAACAGACAGTGATGAGTTGTCCTGTCACCTTGAAAGAATGGAAAAGATTTAGTGAGTTATTAGATGAAACTAACTTTGAGTAGCCAAGGTCAGATCAAGGATGCTGGGCTATTCCTGTCATAAAGTACTTTGATAACTTACAGATATGTAACCAAATTAATTATATTCACAGGGGCATAATTAACCTATTTATACAGTTCTATAATTAATTTTTTTAACAATCATGAACACACAAGTAGCACAGTCTCAATAGACTGCAACAGCTACTTTAAAAGTCAGTCACTGACCCATATCAATATCAGGCATTAGTAAGACTAATGCAGTTTGCCATTTACAAATACTTACATCTTCTATAGCTGCTGCAATCTAAAAAGGAAAGAAAACCTAATACTCTGCAGAGAATATCAGGCTTAAAGGATAGAGGTTTTGAACAAACTATAAATAAAAATCTTTGTGGCACTTGTCTCAAGCAACTGAGAAAAGACAAGAAGAAAATTCCAAGCATGAGGCACTGGGCTTTCACAATTTAATTATAGTAGGGCCACCAAGATACCTTTTGCTAGATTTGCTACAAATTATTTTTTCCTGCTTCTTGTGAAAGGTACATGACTGGCTCAGACAGTGAAACACTGGCTCTGAAGAATTAAGCATGATGCAAGCATACTGCTGTGCTACCTCTGGGTTAAGAGATCAGGACAGGAGCAGGCTGTGGTTTTGCATGTGTTATCCTTTTTTGCACGCAAAGTCACCTCTGTCCTCTTTCCCCTGCCTGAGTTCATCATTAATAAAATACACTTGAAACAACCCTTTAGAACCGTGAAACTGAGTGAATAGTTGTTTCTGGATTTATATTCCCAGGCTTAACAATGTCATGTAATGACAAACTTGGTAGAAGAGGTGGAATGACAGAAAATGTAGTCCAATAGCTCAGTGACACTCTCAGTTTTGGATAATGTTATTATCTCCCCAGTCAGGATTCTCAGTCTCCAAGTGGGAGCTGGAAATCTCACAGACTACAGACATTGGTTCCCCTGGGCAGTGGTGGCGAACCTATGGTACCCGAGATGTTCATGGACTACACTTCCCAATTCCCAATTGGCCATGCTAGCAGGGGCTGATGGGAATTGTAGTCCTTGAACATCTGGAGTGCCATAGGTTCGCCACCATGGTGGTGGAAACAGGAGCTTTAGAAGGCAGATCTAACACACACAGCAATGGTAAGTAAGGTGGAGGGAGATTCTCAGGGGGGGGGGGGCGTTCTCTAGTTTTAACTGTACTATGAGTCAAGTTAGTGAACTTTAAAGACAGTCCAAAGTGGATAGCCACTATTGAAGGCTCCCTTTAAAGTTTAAATCCCCCAAATGCAGAATGCCGAATATCTATTCGCCATTCAGCATTCTGAGCTATTTGGATCAACTTTCATCAACCCTGCTTGCATTCGGGGCTGATAAAAGCCAGAAAAAGATGAATACAGATTTTTTTTTTGGTATTTTTAAAATTCAGATATATTGAATCACCAAGCCTAGACTGTATGGTATCCCTTCCCTCCCAAAACTTTGTCCTCACTAAGCAGTGCCATTAAATCTCTAAGGATTCTCCAAGCTGGCAACTGTGTCTTCAGATCTTAATCTACATACCATCTTTTAAAACAGTTAGAGCAACACCAAAACAGGAAATACATTTCATTAATGATTTTTGCCCCTTTCAAAATCACACTCTCCCTCTGGAGATATTTTAGGAAGACCTCTGATGACTTTTGACCTAGATTCCCTGCCCCTGAAACACACTGACTAGTAGTTCAAATAGCCCTGAACCTTCAATTGCCTGTAGCTACTGGGTCATTAAAACAAAAAAAACACCAACAATCTTTTCAATTGTAGTAACAGAGATATTGTTAAGCAGTACAATAGATGTACCTACATGATGATATTACTGAGGACAAAGGAAACTAGTTCTAAGGAGAGAGACAATTCAATTCAGGAAGTATTCTGAATCAATCTGAATCAATTCTGAATCAGTCTGCTTGTCCTCAGTTTAACTCTAACCTAGCCTAATCTGATTGAATGCAGAATAACATCACTATTATTAAAAAGAAAAAAGGCTATTAAAAAAATTAAAAATGCCAAAGGACTTTCAGCTAATCAGTGATAAAGGTTACATTTTAGAGGTAGGTAATCATTTGTCCCAAGATTCCCTTGGTAGGATGAAAATAATAATTGGAGAGTATTCCGGTTGGTACTGTACATTATAGGCTTTCAAGTGCATTAAAATATTGCTTAATCATTGCTACATGTAGATCTCTGAATTCATTAACTGATAATCATAGTTAATTAATCATGCCACTACTTCACACAAAATGAAAGAACAGACAAAAACCAAAGTTACATAAGGATCATGTAAATTACCGTCTAGTTGATTTTGTGAATGCAGAATTTGACCAATGAACACCAGAAAAAAGGTAGGAAGACTGGCAGCATAAAATGGATGTGTTGACATTGATTGCAGTGAGAATGTGATGGTTGTCTAACAGCAAACACTATAAAGTTCTTCATGAACAATAGCTCTCTTGAGTCCCTCATTATCAGTTAATGAAATGCCTTTTGTAAAAACACAATGAAGATAAAAATACAACATAGAAAAGGAAGTGAATGGGTTATGTGGACTGTCTCTGTCATTTCTTTTCAATAAAGGCAATGGAAATAATGCTTGAAGTCCCTCCCTTTCTCAAAATGCGCCCTCCTCAGGCTCCACACCCAAAATTTCCAGGTATATCCCAAACTGGAACTTGCAGCAACTCTATCTGTAGGACTTTCAAAGCAAGAGTTGATCATGATATTCTTCGGAGGCATCCAAATGCTAGCCAGAGTCTGGGCTGAGAGTTTGTGACTGGCCCAAGGTCACCCAACAAGCTTTCCATGATGCAAAAGGGAATTTCAACCTGAGTTGCCCAAGTCCCAATCCAAGACCTTAACCACTATACCAGGTTGGCTCTTATTGTTATGAATTAGAGTTAGCACTAACACATTACACACGTCACCCACTAGGCAGCCAGTTTAGGCAAATTGGCACTGATGAAGGCACTGAAGAGCGCAATTTCGTGCGATGCGTTCCTGCCAGCAATGAATTGAAGACCGCAATATTTATGAATGAACTTTTGTGATCAACTGCAAGAACCTGGAATTTGAATAAATGTGGAAACACCTTTGAAGGGACTGTTTATGTTTAGATTATTGAATAGAAAAAGAGAAAATAATTCATGTGATGATACAACAGTGAATGATGAAATTCTGTTGATATGATATAGATATATGATTACAATTGTATGTGATGAGTATTGTTCTTTAATATATAAGAAATACCAAACCTAAATTGGCTGCCTAGTGGGTGATGTGTTTTATGTGTTAGTGCTTATTTAGACGTTACCTACACCTTTGTTACCTTTATGAATCAGAGTTACACAATTGCAGTCTGGAACCTGCATTTTACCTCTAGATTTCATGAGCAAGTGGGAGATGAAAGTTGCATATTCTTCACATTCATTCCATCTCCTATTCCGTCATCTGACTTCTATTTTACCTACCAATAACAAGCCCAGGTGCACACTACTGTATTAAATGGAGGAAGACTGTCCAGCTGTCCGGGCCCTGCAGGATCTTGGAGAATTCCGCAGGGCCTGTAAGACTGAGTTGTTCCACCGGGCTTTTGGAGTGCCCAGCAGCTGATTAGGTGCCCCTTCTACTCTATTCCTCCGGTTTTCGGAGTCCCCCTGTCATCTAGGGGACCCACTTTTGTTATTGTCTTGTTCCCCCTTTTTTGGGAGGGTTTAATCTGGGGTATTGCTGATGCCATTTTACTGAATTACTGCTGCGTTTTAAATATTTAAACTTTTAAACTTACATTTTAATTTAATGGGGTTTTGTTTATATACTGTATGTGGAATCCATGTTGTACACCGCCCAGAGCCCTTTGGGGATTGGGCGGTATAGAAATCTCATAAATAAATATAAATAAATAAATAAATAAAAAGACAGCATCTTAAGTGAGTCTGAGCAATGGAAGCTATATTTACTTCGTTGCCTAATGCAGGACCTTTAGTGATCTGGCAACAATTGTTACAATAATGGTAATTGTGCAAAAACCAGGAAATGCAAACAAGTGCTATTAATATACTAATTGCTATAGTTCACTGAAAGGGTTCTGTTCTGATTTGAAGCTTAGGCTCTATCCTATATTCTCAAATTTATTGGTTGTACCCCGTTCAGTGATTACATCACTTCATATAACAAAAACGGCATTATTCAGGCAAAGTTTAACAGTGTTAAAATTGTGTTGATTTCAATAGAAGAGTTAAAGATAAGCTCAACTTTTTCCCACTGAAATCAACCAGACTTGATTTTGGTCTGAAATGGATGCTACCAAATGGCACAGTGGTGTAAATACTTATAATTAGGCAACAATCCTATGTATTGTTACCCCAAAGTATGTTCCTTTTATCAAACTGAGGATTCCTTCCAGGTTAATATGCACACAAGCTCCAGATTTATTTGTTTTGATACAACTTGCTACAGGCCCCAGTAAATACAAACCTTGTTTATTAACTCTTGGTTTTGATGCAGGATCTAAGTAGGGTTGCCAACTTTGGGTTGGGAAATTCCTAGAGATTTGGGGGTGAATCCTGGCAACGGAGCTCAGCAGAGATGTGATGCTATAGGGTCTGCCCTCTGAAGATGCCATTTTCTCAAGAGAAATCGGCCTCTGTAGTTTGAAGATCACTTGTAATTCCTGGAGAACTCCAGGCCCTATCTGGAAATTGGCAACCATAGCCCTAATTCTGCAATTCACAAGGAAGAACCTGTAAAACACCCAGTGTGCTCTGATGGCTTAATAGCAATAGCAACAGAAATAGATTAGTCTAGCCCGTACATATCTGCTCAGATGGATCCATAAATACACACAGATTTATTTGTAAGATTGGGGTCCAGCATCAATGTCAGCACATTTTAAAGGAAAATATATTTGCCCTGTGAAGCAGATGATTTGTGACTGACTACAACAATTGTGTCACAGCAGTCATGACATTTTGGTTATCAGGGCAGACTAAAATATTTTCCATCTCAGTGCTTCAACTTAATTTAGATTGTGGATTTAACTGCACAAATTCAGAGTTACATGAAACATGGATGATGTTTATAGTAAAGAAAAAAGTAAGCTAACTCTTTCAATATTTCAAAACAGCACCGGAGCTTAATCAACACAATGGTGTGTGTGTTGCCATATCACTTCCAAGTTAGCTGTATCACAGCAGTCTAGCTATAAGAATGGAAGTAACCTTCAGGATATCTGATCCAGTTTCATCCGCTGGCATAGTTACACTGAGGAGTGAGGTTGTGCTTGCTGCGCAGTCAGTAAATTCAGATTGTTGCTATATCATTTATATGGTCACTGCAAATGTACCTTGGCTCACCTTCCTAAGTTTGTGGCTGATGGAATATTGAGAATTCTGTGTTACAAATGCCTAGTTAGTCTCACAGAAATATCATTTCCAAGACTGTTTAGGGGGAAGTTAAGCTGAATAATATTGATATGCTGTGGGTGTTTGCAAGAATCATGATGAGAAAGGACAGAAGCCTGTATTTTAAGTGTTTGTGGGTTATAGAGAAGCTATTTCATGCAGGTACTGTAGAATGTGATGACAAGAATGAAAGAAACTGATACATTAAATGAGGTTTGTGATGGGGAACTCCAAAGATGTAATAAGTAGCTAAGAAGCATCATAAAACTGGCAAAATGTTCCTAATGTGAATGTGGTAGTCATTTTTTATAACAAACCTCCATGGGACAATCAGAAACCAAACACAATTTCTATAACCATGTTTGAAAATGGCAAAATCCTGGACAGCCCAACTACTTCTGTAGGCCCCAAGGACAAAGAGAATGTCAGCACCATTATACGGAATTTAAAAAGCTTCCTAAAGATGGGGAAAGATGCCCTACAAAATTTCATGATGCTGACTTTCAAAGTTGGCTGTTGATTGCTGCTCAATGTTCTGCTGCTGTGATTCGCTATGTGAATAAAAATGTTAACTTTCTTACTTGCATAAAACAGATCTAATGAACTCCAAAGCTCCAATGAAATCTACAATAGCTCCACAAATATGAGAGCAGATAATTCTTATAAAAAGAATGGACTATACACCACTTATTCTGTGAACAGATTTTAATATGGAACCTGTCCCACTCTAGCCCAAATGCAGGACTGCAAGCTCCCCAATCACTCAACCTGCCACTGCCCCCTCCCCAACCACAGGACAGGCAGAATGGTCTCGCTGTGGAGGAGAAGGAGAGTTGGCAGAAATGGATGGACCACTGAGGAGAGTACGGGAGGGCAGCAGCTTGGCAGTGGCCTATGATGGGCATGTGCTGTTGGGCTGGGAAGGGTGGTTTGGCAAGGCTGTAGGGGCAGAGGCCGGGTGTGTTCTACTAGCTAACAAGCAGGCCTTGGCCTTAACACTGGGGTGGGATTCAGGGGAGGCGACAGAGCGCCAGGAGGGATGGGAAGAGGGGCCAATCAAAGCCCTTAGGGAAGGGCTTGAAGCCAACTTCACAGGTCTGGGTTGCTGGGAAGAGCCTGAGGTGTGGAGCAACCCTGATAAGAACAGCAGGGAGAGGCATGGCCTGGGAGGAAGCAGGCAGAGGAGACTCAAAGAAGCTGGGGAATCTCTGTACCAGGGTCAAAGAGAGCCGGGTAACAGCCATCGTTCCCACCCATTCTGAGGCCAAGCCCTCCAAGCTAGACATGGTACTGAGCAGAGGCAGGGAAAAAGCTGAGGGGATGACTGCCATCAACCATGAGTTCCTCACAGAATCTTAATGCCTTCCCCTGCTCAGCTCTTTATAGAAGTTGTATCTGAATGGCATGTGTTTTTCCAAAACGTTGGCACAATTTGCCTCTGTTAATTAGCAAAGAATAGGCTTATGATCTATCTGGAATTGGCCTGTTCACATACATTTTATGGTGAGGGGCATGAATACAGTGGGAAAGGGTCAGGTCCAGATTATCATAAACAGTTATTCCTAGGTAGTGATGTCATAGGGTGAGACCTAGTGATGTCACAATAAATAGCAATATGAATAGTAATTTCCACACACTTCTAGGCAATGTTCAACATGGTACATGTGAATGAGTGTACAATTATATAGGGTGTGAGAAATGAGCTATTTCCCAGCCTTAAAAATAACAAGGTTGTTAACTGTATGTCAAATATAAAATATAGTTGAGCTGTCAATGCCTATTATAATTACCACAAACATGCATGCACAGAAAGAATTTGTGGCTGGCATGCCACCTGCTATTAAAAGAAAAAAATGCTTATAATCATACCATGAATCCTTTATTGACTTAATTAGTGCATCTGTATTTGTCTTTAAAGAAATGTTGCAGTGGCATAAGGCTAGAGGGGGGTAGGATTTAAAAAATAGGAGAGCTGAGGGTGAGAGACATGGCAATGAATCAGAGCTTATCAAAATGGGTTAATGCTGTAAATCACTCCCTCCAAACTGGGAATTATTGCCTTATGCCATGATGGGAGAGAGTTGTGCTCACTGTGTTGTGAGGAAAAAGCAGCTGCACGCGTATGCAGGGTGTGTTGTCTCACAATTTAGAGAAGGCACTTCAGTTGACCCACATGTATTTAGACCTTCCCAAACTGATGATCGGACTTAACCACCTGGATATTACACAACCTCAGCCCATTAACCTTCTTTTTCTGTTGTGAATGGCTGTGGAATTTAAAGGTATCTGAACATTATGCCTCTTTCATCCTTAAACCCGAATGCCAGACTTTGGGCAAGCTGGACAGTGACTGTTCATCAGTACACATTTCAAGAGGCATGCTTATAACAGTTGCAGCTAAAGATTACAACCCAATATCAATTTGCAAAAATTGGGCATGCATTTTTCTGCTACTGCCCTTTGCTGGGTCACCAGTTTCAGGAAAAAAATTCCACTGCAGAGGACACAATCCCAAAACAGCTTAGTTTGTTCTGCCCAGTACTGGTGGATTTCAACTGATTTCTACACAGTTGAAATATAATGGTTTGATAAAGGGAAATATCCTGGTTTTGGAAAGTACTTCTCATGGGTCCCTTCTCCAAAGCAGGATTGGCCCATCATATTTCCCTCAACCTGGGTTTTTCCAAAAAATACCATAATCGCAATGTTTTTTTTGAAAAATCGAGTTCAACCCGCTATTAAAGAAATGGCATGAGTGTCCAACTGATTTATTTTTCCCACCTCGTCACCCATTCTTCTGCCTTATGTCATATCAGTCTCTCTTCTGCTGAGCTGCTGACTGGTGCGATAAGCCCACCACTTCAGAAAAGTCCCAGATTCAAAAATAATGGATGCAGCCCTTATTATTCAGCTGTGTGGAATCAACCATTGTCATTGCAGACATTAAAGAGGAGATAAACAAACAAGAGAAAGCAATATAAGGCCCCAGGAAGAAAAGATAATCAAACAAAGAGGAGAATGAAAAGGGTCATGAAATGGTTAATTTATTTCCAGTTCTGTTCCAGGTTTCCAGCTCCCGTTCCTTTTTTAAAATTCAAACAAAAAACTGCTTACGCATTTTCTCTTATAACTCTTCAAATAAGAAATCCAGACACTTAAAAAAAAGTCAAAAAGCTGTTTCTAAAACTCTGGAGGTTTGCTGACAGACTAATCTGGCAGCAAAAGAATATGCCTTCACTAAGCTACGTCCTAGCTGCAGAAGATAGAGTTCCTTCATTTCCTACACATAAGGTTGAATGTACAAAAAACATGCTGAGCAGATAGCATGCTGTCTGACTTTATTATTATTATTATTATTATTATTATTATTATTATTATTATTATTATTATTATTATTATTATTATTATTAGGGTTTATAAACCGCCCTCCCCCGAAGGGCTCAGGGCGGTGTACAACATAGAGCACAACATCAAGTTAAATACAATAAATATAGATTAAAACAGCTCTAATAAAAATAAACCCTACCCCATTTAAAATGCAGCATTTACTAACTAAGGATGGCGCCTGCTATCAATTCCCATAAACCCCAGAACGGAAGGGGTGGCAGGATCTCCGATGTCATAAAGGAGGGAGAGGAAAAGGAGGGCCCCTTATCAACGGCTGGTCTCCCCAAAGGCCCGGTGGAACAGCTCAGTCTTGCAGGCCCTTAAACTTAAACTTAAACTTAAACTGCTTCAGCAAAAGTGGTGTTTGTCATCTTGGTACCAGATCCCTGGTAGAGCGTAAATAGCACCACAGTGACCATCAAACTCAGATTTTATGTGAACCAGAGCATCAGAAAATAACACCAGTGCAAGTAGAGCTTGCTCACATGCACATGACACAAAAGGGAGACAGGGGGAGCTTCTATTGGAATGGCCTCTTTCCCCAACACAATAGAAGGATGCTTGTAGACTGCAACACTAACAAGTGTTGGAAAATTAATTTAAGTACGGTAGTATTGGTAGAAATACTGAGAATGGAGTAGTCTAGGGTAGGGTCAACATAAGTCCCTCAAAAAGGTCACAACTACATGAGGCAATGCCAGTTTCCACTACATTCTGTGTGGTTGTTTAGACTGAGCTGATGACTGGAGCACAGTCACAGTTCTCCATTCTCTCTCCCCACTATGAAAAATCACAGAATGTGTAGCTACAAACCATATATGTCTGTGACTGAAATGTTTTGGTTATTAAAAATCATGCCATGGTCTGGTTTACCAGGCCCCAAAATGACCATGAAACCTGGAATGTTCTTGCTTCTTCGTAATTTTTTTCTTCTTTCCTTCAAGGAGTTCAGGACAGTTTATCTGGCTCTCTCTAAGCCTCCATTTTCTCTTCACAGGCTGAGAGAGAGAGGTGCAAGGTGGGAGTGCACAGGCTAGTCTGAATTCCTCAGATAAGCCTCCACAGCTCAAGCGGCAGAGCGAGGAATCAAACCTGGTTCCTCCAGATTAGAGTGCACCTGCTCTTAACCACTACGCCACTGCTGCTCTCACTGCTGCTCTCACTGCTGAGATGTATGAAGGCATTCTCCCCAAGACTTCTAACCAATGACGTAGATATAGTTTTTTATGGGGGGGTTCAGGGGTGAGGCCACACCCACAACTGCCCCTGGGGGAGTGGCCATGCCTCCCCTAAGCCCCGCCCCTGGCCTCAGTGCTTATAAAAGCAGCTCTCCGAGGCCAGGGATGGCAGACTCCCCTGCCCCCCACCCCAGCTGGGCTCCCAGCCAGCAGCCGGCAGTCCCTTCTGCCTTCCTCTCCGGGCAGAGGCGTAGCTAGAAAAAATGGAGCCCGGTGCAAAATCTGAGTTTTGCGGGGGGGCCCATGGTGGCTGCAGTGATGCTGGAATCCACCCCTAAACAGTGATGCTGGAATCCACCCCCAAACTTTCAATGGTGTTTAAACTGGGGAGCCCAGATTCTCCTTTTAAATCCACCTTAAAGGAAGAATCTGGGGCCCCCAGTTAAAACAAAATTTAAAGTGATGCTGTTTTGGGGTGGCTTATCCCCCGCCCTGAAACAGCATCACTTTCAATGTTTAAACTGGGACCTCAGATTCTCCCTTTAAATCTATGCCGAAGGGGGTGAATTTAAAAGGAGACTCTGGGGAAATTTGGGGGGTGCCTGCTGTCAGGGGTGCAATTGTAAAGCTGGCAGCACCAAACTTTCAGGGTATCTTTAGGAGGGGCCGCAGTTTTTAGGCTAGCATCACCAACATTTCAGGGATTTGTTGGAAGACTCTCCTGATGATACCACCCAAGTTTGGTGAGGTTTAGTTCGGGGGGTCCAAAGTTATGGACTCTCAAAGGGGATGACCCCATCCCCCATTGTTTCCAATGGGAGCTAATAGAAGATGGGGGCTACACCTTTGAGGGTCCATAACTTTGGACCCCGTGAATCAAACTTCACCAAGCCTGTGTGGTATCATCAGGAGAGTCTTCCAACAAATCCCTGAAATGTTGGTGATACAAAAAATACAAAAAACCACAGACGGGGGCAGAGCCTCAGTTGAACCCAAGAACCCCCCCCCCTTACCTACATGCTTGCTTCTAACCTTCACATAAACTGTACTCATCTAGTGGTCCATGAGGGCTATGGGCTTTGGTATGTCTGTGACTAAAATGTTTTGGTTATTACGAACTGTGCCATGTCTGCTATACTAAACAGCCAAAGCCATGCCCCAGGGTGTTTTTTCCAGCACATAGATCTATATATATAAAAAGCTAACAGTGACTTTGTTACTCATGCCCTAACGCGGAAATGGCTGGATGGATTGCCCCCAAATTTTCACATGACGTTCCTCCCTGCTGCAGGCAGGTAATTGGATCTTCAAATCACCGAAAGTCCATACCTGAGCCAGGTAAAATGACTTTTTCCTGGCGCACCAGGCCACGAAGCTGGCTGTGTTTAATTGTAACCCTTAGAATGTTTGTGCAGCATGTCTGTGGCCTGAGGGGTTGGTATGCCCTTAGAATGTTTGCAGAGATGGCCAGAGATTAGCAGTGAAAACAGTAAATAGGTAATACTGTTAGGTAATACGAGTGGAAGTGAAACACATACACACTTTGCCGTGTGAGACGTCAGGTGGGGTTCCCCCCCTCACACGCAGGTAACTTTCACTCTCTGTGCCTCACCCACTGCTACCACACAACACACATACTCTCATCCTCACACACGTCACTCTGCCCTCCCTCACATCCAACCACCACTTACCCACTTCCTCACCCATATTTGCCACAGCTCTCTTTTACTAAAAGCGAGCTGGAGTTTGCCTTTTTCTTCTAAGAAAATCCGCAGGGTGGGGGTGAACCAACACTACTGGCTCCGCTTCTTTTGCACATGGCCCTTTAAGAACCCAAGGAGCTGGCCTCGATCTGAATGCCTCACCATCCTGCCTCTGCTGCCTGACTGGGATAGCCTCCTTGCCCCAGTTCTGCCTTACCCAAGCCAGGACTGTGCATGTCAACCAGCCTCATGAACAGCGGGATTCACACTCTGGACAGTTCCGTTGTGGAATGGAAAGGGTTATCTTATACTAAAAAAACAAGACACCACCATATAATAATGTGAATTGAAAAGGGAAAGAAGGATTCCATTTGACCACCCCAGATCATTGGACCTGCATGGACATCTGTGTGGGTTGCAAACCGGGCCCCACTAGTTAATAATAAAATTGATAATTCTGCAAATGTTTATCATGTTTTTAGCAACATCTATTCATAATGAAGTGGACACTTTGTTCTTGTTATGGTCTACATACCAAGATTAGTTTATATGCCTTCAAAAAGATAAGAGACTACTTGTATACCTCATTTACTGCATCCATATCACAGCAAAATGATAGCAATGATAACAATGACAGCAACAATAGCAACAATTTAAGTGATCAGCTTAATGAGTGAAATATTTTAACCAATATCTCTTTTTCTTACAATTAAACAAATTTAAAATATTTATTATTAATGGTATTGGAATTTATGAATATTTTCTGTCTATGTGGTTTTTAGGCTGATGCATAATAAATTTGTACTGTATTTTCCAATTTTGTTATTATTGTCTGTCTGTGAAATGTAATGTATTTAAGTGTTTCTCCTTCTTTCCTTTAGAACACGAACAAGAGCTTCTTCAGGGAACTCAAACATAGACAACAAACAGTGTTGTCCTTGAATTTACCACAATAACAGTGTTTGTTCAAAGAAAATAAATAAGCCAGGAGTGGAAGACCCTTTTGGTCTCTCTCTCCATCTGTGCATGTGGAATAATTGGCCCAGAATTGTTGAAATTTTCGTGAAAATTACTTCTGTAATGGTTCCCAGGTCAGTGTCAGGTTGGACGGACGGCCACATGCTGCAAGTGCCAGCTGCAGAAATTAAAGTGGTGCACCGAAGAGAAGCCTCCCTGGCTTATGCACATAATTATTAATACTATTTATATATTGAGCATCTGAAGTGGAGTTACTTTCTCCTTCATCCAATGAAATGCTTAAAAAGGTGAAAGCCTATATATGTTTGAATGTGTAACTCATCATCGTTAGTTATCTCAAAATGGAAGTTCACCAAAAAAAGTTTCTGAAGAAAACAAAGGAGGCTTTTGATGAAGGCTTTGAAACAGACCTTTACGTTAGATATTTATTTATTTGTTCCTTACCTGGCACAGAAAAAAAAGGGGGAGGCAGAAAGAGAGTTAACAGCAGGTAGCAGTAAATTGACAGAATGAAGAATGACCCGACTAGCAGGGAATTTACATATCCCCAGCTCATGCATCACCACAGCTTACGCAAGTTTAATGACTCTTCTGAACTGACAAGATGATGATGCTCCTACTCTGTGGGACTAATCAGAACCAGTAAAATGCTTCAGTGACCAAAATTGGAGTGAAACTTGCATAAGTGGTTATCTTGCCTTCAAGACAAATGGGATGGTGGGGTGGGGGGTTCATTTAGTTTCCTTCAATTACAATTGCCGTCGAAACAGAAATTCCTCATACAGAAGGGATGTACTATTCAAATGCAATAGGAGAATGGGGGAGATCTAATTTAAGTTTACAAGGCAGTCAAAAAAGGGGAAATACGCTAAGCATACAAGACATATATTGACAACTTATTGCACAGAGATTCTCTGACCCTCTCACATTTGTTGATTTCCTGTGAACAAATCATGTACAGATTAAACAAACAAAAGGTTGTCTCATGCCTATGATGTATACAAATGCATTGGTTGCACTCCAATCTAGCAGTGCTCTCATGCGTGAGTGCTAGACTGTATACGTGCACTCATAATTTGGGAGGCACGTTTCTGTGCATTTCCACGACAAATGCCATTACTACATTAAAAGTGGTCTACTTGTGGCAGCTGTTAACAAAAAAAAATAGCTCAATCCTTCTGCAAAGAAAGGAGGGACAAAAGATAAAAACTTTTTGATATGGCAGTTTATTTCATCAGAAAGAAAGAAAATGGAGCAATAACAGAGGACTCCAAGAGAGAAAAGTGGAATGGAAAAGTATAGCCCCTAAGAACATGCTTTCCAATTGCTTTATGGAAATTTTCCATATATTGAAGTGTGAGATTTTGTATTTCACTACTTTCCCATATGTTGGATAATCACTGTCAATGCACTGTAGGAATCATTTGCATCTAGATTTCCCTATTTCTAATTTTATTCATTCATTCATTCATTCATTCATTCATTTATTACGTTTGTATGCCACCCTCCCCCGAAGGGCTCAGAAAACAAAGGATACTGCATTATCCAACAATGTCTGAAAGCAGCTGAAGATGAACATAAGAATGCCCTAACTAAGAGCAATATCTGATACAAAAATATTCATTAAACTTATCTTCATTTACTATGTGCTATGCTGCACTCATACACCCTACACACACAGTTTTGTTCTTTTGGCAAGCATATTATTTTGAAACTGCTGTATTCTCACTGCCCAGTGTCTTATTGTTGCTGCACATGCATTTAGAAGTAAGATCTATACAGGAGCATGGAGAGCCATAACAGGGTCCCAAACAATGATTCATCTTGCCTCCCCATGCCACTGAAACTCAACACAAATATCATATGAAAACTAATCATATGAGCATCCAGGATAATTAATGCCCCGCAGACTGTCATGTAAGCCCTCCCCACATAGTTACCTTAAATACATCTATCCCCACCTTGAAATTCACTTGGATGAAACAAAGCATGTTAATGTAGTCCTTTGGGCAGAAGCACTCCACCTTTTTTCTGCCATCATGGTGGAGTTCAAATCCCCTCAGTCACTGAAGTTCACAGGGTAATCAGACTAACCTGTCTCACAGGGTGGTAGTGGGGATAAAATGGTAGAGAGGGAATTGTGCAGTTAAGGTGGTTTGGATCCCTAATGGAGAGAAAAGATGTGTGATTGCATATGTGTCTCTATATAACATAGTGAAATGCCAACTCCAGTCTACCAATAATGGACCAGTACTATTGGAAACAGGCCTCAAAAGCCTTTGGACATGCCTGTTTACATGTTTCTGCATTATGAACTTGTGGCCCTGCATATACAAGCAGGGATCTGAAAGAAACTTGCAGGAGTACCCATCCCATTTTTCTGCCTTTGCTTCTTCCCCTTTTCCCCACCCCTTCTTTCAGCCTCTCTCTCTCTTTCTCACCCACCTTTATCACTCTCTCTTTCTGTCTCCCTTCCCTTTACCTATTTGGATCACAGCCACTGACAGAACTACCGCTCCCCCATCACGTTGCTGCTGCACAGGAGAAGCTGTGGGTGTCATGATGGGATGTTGGAGCAGCTTCTACAGAGGGGATGGTTCTTTTTCTTTTGGCATGGTGGGCACAGGTTCCTCCTCCCCTGCTTGGCTCCTCCTCCCCTGCTTGCCGTGTTGCTGTCTCAAGAGGTTTATTAGGAGAGGGGGGGGGTTTGCGCCATTGCTGGCTCCCCCGTCTGCTGCACTGCTGCCTCACCACCTCAGAGGCTTCTTTCTTCTAGCCATAGTTCTTCTTTCCCTAGCCATAGCATTGTTATGCTGCTACACAGTGGTGGGATCCAAAAATTTTAATAACAGGTTCCAATGGTGGTGGGATTCAAACAGTGGCGCCGCCGCACACACGCACCTCCAGTCCCTATTGGGCAGGGAGGTTGCTTTAGTAACCCCTTCTCGGCACTCAGAAAAAATTAGTAGCCACTTCTAGAGAAGTGGTGAGAACTGGTTGGATCGCACCTCTGCTGCTACACCATACATCATAACAGCTTTTGAGTGGTGGCTGGTGTTGAACAATTGTCAGAGGCGGGCCTGGATGAGTGGTGGAACTCATCGAGTATCAAGTTGCCCTGGGGTTGCTGGATCTGATGAGTCTTCCCTCAAGGGCCAAAACAGTCCTGAAAAAGGTGCTGCCTTCCCCATCCCCTGCTTTTACTGACAGAAACCAAAACTTCAACTGGCAATACTGTTGTGATTGCCTCAGAGGACTTTTCTTTTCTTAAAGCTGCGGGTGCTGTTTCTATGATTTGTGTTGGATGGAGATTAACCACCCAGTTTCTTTTTCTTTAGCTTTGAGATTTTTCTGCAAACCTAGGGTTTTCCTCAGGTTTGTAGAAAGATCAGTCTTGCTTCATGACTGCAGTCTCTGGATTTAAGTATCCACAGATTTGGCTACACTGAGAATTAGATTTACTGATGATATGTACATAAAGGGCCTTATGCTGAGTCTAGCTCAGTACCACCTTTGCTGATTGACATATGCATTGCTTGCTTAATTGGCTGAAAAATATTTCATTACCACATGCTACCTGGGGTCTTTTACATAGAAAATAGATGTTCTTATCATTGACACATAGCTGCTTCATAGAAATAAAAGTTCACTTTTGAAAAGCTGGATTATATGGCAACAGTTCTTACTTACTATTACTGATACGTGAGTGGCTTTTTACACAGCTGGTCTTTGGCTATCCTTGTAGCCATAATCAAATTCCTTTTAAAAGGCTACGTTAGGGATTTTACATGTCCTAAGAGACACTGATTCATTTATCATGTTTGTTCAACAGAACATTAAATCAAGTTAAAAATAATGTTGGCAGGTAATATACTTACCACAACCCATTTCCATTTTTAATTTATTTTGAGACTGCTGAAAAAGTAGCTGTTAAAATTCTTTAGTGGTGAACTCTTTGTGTGTTATGTGTGTGTGTGTATTTTTGCATGTGAGGGAACAAGTGAAACAACAGATATAATGTGCAAATATCTAAGCTTAGCAATGATCAGATGACAGTCATAAAAACAGGAAAACATTGTAAACTACAATAATAGTCCAGCAAAATTCAAAAACAAAATCCATGTAATAACTTTTATCAGGACCAATGAAATATAAAAAATATGCAAATATGCAAAAAATAATTGTGCAAGTGGTCATGCTCTGGTTCCTTATCTTCTGACCAACTGAGGCAGCATATCTGCCAGAGGAATTGCCAGCTGAGCCATATTTCCTTAAGAGTTAAATATGCACCACTACAAGTCTCACCAGCTGGCTAAAAACCTGGTCAGGTATCCAAAGGATATACTGGCTCTGTCCTTGGCCTCAGTCCAAACCCTGCTCTCAGTCTTCTAGTGAGAAAGCCATCTGAATTCCTGCCAGGCTTGCCAAGCAGGGTTTGGAGATCTCCTGCAGATGATTTCCAGATGACAGAGATGAGTTCTCTTGGAGAAAAATGCAGCCGGGACTCACCGCAGCTGCCATTGCTGCCCGGAGAAGGAACGGCTGAAAAGAAGCCCCTCCCTCCTTCATCTCGCTGCCATCTGCAGCGCGTGAGATTTGGAGGGGCCAATGGACAGGCGTGTTGTCTTCTGACTGACGTCAGGGGATTTTCTGACCTCAGCCAGGGAGGGGTTTGTCGGGGGGGCTATTTAAGGCTGGGCCTGGGAGCTGCTCGGCCCTGCCTTCTCCTGTTCACAGCTGGTTTCCCCACTCTCCTCTCCCTTAATGTTAAACAGCTTTTGTGTTTGGTTTTATTTTGTTATAGCCTTGGCGGTTTGTGCATGGGGGACTGATCTGTAAGTGGGGTCTGTGGATGAGACACCCGCTTTTGTTTGGGACCTCCATAAGAGGTTTGGGGTGGAGCAAGCCAATCTGTTTTTTACCACAAAAACATTTTGTGTTGTCTTGTGTAATATTGGGGAAGCAGTCAATTCCTTCACTCGGGTGGCAAAATTGATGCCTTAGAGAGTGGATGATGGCATTATACCCTGCTAAGGTCCCTCCCCTCTTTAAATTCTGCCTTCCCAGGCTCCACCAACTAAATCTCCAGGAATTTCTCAACCCAAGGTTGGCAACCATTTATCACAGTACTGCAGTGGTGCTCATTCTGCAGCTTATAGAGAGATGCAGAGAGCAAACCAAAAGAGCCACATTTTCTTCACTCTCTGACATGACGCCTACATTTAAGGAAGGCTCTCAGCTTACTCATTCCTCTGGCAGCTGTTTCAACATGAGAACCTGCTAATCATTCTTTTCTGAAATATAGGGCAGATGTCATACTGGGGATCTGTGCTGAGAGGAGCCACAGATGGCATATCGAAGAGCACCATGAGGTTCATACAGAAGCGAAGCTGCAATGGGGACATCTGGGACAGCTCATTCCAGGAGCTGCCATTGCAGTCAGGGGGTGTGTCGGGGCGTGTCGGGGGCATGGAGGGGCATGTTGGGGGTGGGAAGGTGAGCATGGGCAGTTCATGCCTCGGGTGCAGTTCCCCCTCCCTTCGTCACTGGGTTCATGAGCCACTGAGTATCACTGCAAGAGTGGCTATGTCAGAAACCTGACAGTTTGCTGGTCTGGATTACACTGCTTTGGACCATCTGACTACCAAATTTCCCTTGATGATATAATATTTTGTCTATCTTAGAGCATAACATTTACTTTTGGCTCTTACTTGTCTGACTATTTTGTTCTCTCCTGCCTTTAGGTATCTTATGCTGTCATTACTTTGGGCGACAATCCCCAGAGAACCTTGACAGAGCCCTATTGGCTTCATTGTTGATCTCATTAAAATAGATGAGATAACTGGCAAGATATGATTTTATGTTAATAGTTTAGCTGAGCAGCTTTAGCAGTACATTTGTGATGCTTTGAAGGCTGGTGCATATACAGAAACTGCTCTCTCTTGACTGTGAAAGTCTAACAGAAGATTCCTCATGCTTCCCTAAGCATGTCTAAATTATAAATTTACACCCACTTCACATTCTAACAGATGGCCCAGCTATCTTTAAGAGTATGATTGTTTATTATTGGATAATAGCAGTGTCCTTGTTTAATAATGGCCATCGAGAGATGTGCTGATACACTGTTTCCATGGAGATGTGGAACTATCACTTCACAGTATGCGCTAAGCTGTTCATACCTCCCCCTTTCTATGGACAATCAGAAAAGACAAAGGACTTGCTGAAGTCTTACACCTTGTACTGGGATGTTGCAGTGGAAATGGTGGCAAGCCTTGCCTTTATTAAGTCTCACAAGCAAGCTGTTCTTTAAAAATATGGACAGGAAGGTGGGCAGGAAGGAAAACTGAAACACCTAATTTCAATATTCTCTAAAAAAAAATAGAATCTTAGTGAACAACTGAATTAAATCTTGCTTAGAAAGGTATATATAAATACAAAGCAAAATAAAATGAAAATAAATCTATCAAGCCATTTGCCAATTAATCTATTAGTTCCCCATTAGCCTAAAAATTAGTTAAATCTTTTGACAGGACCTTTTATGAAAAACTAAAGGCCTCCTTTGTGCTGCCAGGAAATAAACATCCTTTTGGATTTATTTGGATGCCATTTAAAAAGAAGCCTCATCATGTCTTCATTATTCAGATTGATTGTAAGATTCCAATAGTTCATATCAGCTTAAGCTGTGACAGCAAACCCAGTTGCTTATGAAGCTGGAACATGGTGCAATTTCTGTCATGCAAGACAGCTGCCTGCATCACCCTTCTATATTCTGCATTGGGAATGTAACTTGGAGTGGATTGAAAGGGCCTTTTCACACCAGAGTTGTTCAACCTACAGTGGCTCCCAATTTCCTTCTGGCCCCAAGCCAAAATGGTGAGATTGACTTTTAAATATCTTAAACATATCTGAACCTTTAAATATCCAGCATATTTTAAGGACCACCTACTCCCATTTGAAGCTACTAGACCATCATGGTCTTCTTCCTGATCATCTGAGGCTAGAAAGTGGCAACTCAAGAAGTTGCCTTCTCACTCAAAACTAGGGAATTCCCTCCCCAGAGAGAATACTCTGTTCCCCCTCTGTAGCTGCCAGTAAGGAAAGACATTTATTCTACTTGGCATTCCCTTACCAAGGACACATTGTTTTTATACTTGATTTTAATGTATTTTAACTGTTCACCAACCTGAGGGCACTAATTGGGTAGGAAGGAAGGATAAAAATATTTTAAATAAACCAAGACGGTAAATATATGTGAACATCACCTGAATTTGTGAAGCACTAACCGTGCTACACTGCAATAAGGAAGGAAGTAACCAACCTGGTTGTCCAGAAAGTGGACAGAGAGATCACAGCCCTGTAGTTTGCCACTGTAAAAACATCTATTGTGCCTTTGCACCACCCATTGGATCTTAGAACTTCAGCGCAGCAGTATAGAGAGTCAGGCAGTAAGACCAGAACAAACCAATCCTTATGCATTCTACCTTCACAATTCAAGGTCACATCAGATCATAGTATAATAGGATAAGCTCTGACAATAGATGAAGTATCTTATGTGTTTCAGCCTGGAGTACAGTGAAATGCATAATCAGATCCTATGTGAATGTATATATCAGTGCCTACATAGGTATACATGTGTATTGCTTACGTAACTCTTTTATAGCCCAATCCAGATAGATGGTTAATTGTACCATGGAGGCAGCGAAGGGCTGCATTGGTGGATTTGCCTTCCCTGGGGCACTCCCCCAAGAACGGGTAAATATGCCAGCGGGCAGCCACGGTAAATATGCCAGCGGGCAGCCACTGGATGCCTGGACATGGTGCTGAGCACTATGTTGGTGCTCCTGCAAAAGCACCAGCCCTGGTGGAGCAGTGAGGGCATAGTGGGGGGAGATTCCTGGGAGTAGAACTGGTGTTGGTTAGCTTTTACCCCTGGTTTGCAGGGAAATGCATGGCAGCCTGGATCTTATGCCACCCTTTTATGTGGTGCAAGTCCACTGACCCCTATGGATAGCTTCCCAACGGCAGGGAGGTTTGTGGTTTTTCTTTCTCCCTACTCCACCGGAAAGCCCTCTTGAGGCAGCAGGAAAATGTTGCAGTAGCACCGTCCCCGGTAGCTTGGGACTCTCGATTGGGCTGTTACTCCAAAAAGGGCTCGGTTAGTGACCACAAGATTGTGGATGCCCCATTCACAAACTGAAGACACTTAAACAAGTAACACTTTATGGAAATGGAAGGGAAACAAAGTCAGACCAGGAGCCTTAACGAACAATATGAATGCAAATAAAATGGCAGTATCAAACTTGGGGCAAACAAAGGAGAAGAAAGTCTGCTAGCTGCTTTCCCTCACAGTGAGAAGCTGTTTTTTCTCACAGTCTCCAAGAAGCCAGATTTCCTCACGGTCAGTGAGAAGCCACATCTCTCAGTGTTTGATGGTTCACTCCTGACAACGGCTGCTCCTCTGCTAACTGCCTTTCTTTGACTCCTCTGTCTGTTTTTTTCCCCCCAGGAGTGTCTCCTTTTTAAATTCGCCATCAGGAGGGGGGGGGGGAGCCAGAGGTTCTTCTCTGGCTGCTTCTACACCTTGAAGTTCACCCCCCGCCCCCCTTCAACTGCTCTGTTGTCAGGCAACCACTTACCTGGTCTCTCTGCAGGAAGCATCTCCCTCTAAAGGGCAGTGTTTCCAGGCTAGGGACAACTATACAAGTGAAACCATGCCACACACTTTTTGATAATAAATATTTTTATTGCATACACTTAAAACTGTGGTCCCCAACCTTTTTGAGCCTGCAGGCACATTTAGAATTCTAAAACAGCATGATAAGTTCAGAAACAAAATGACTGCCACAAATATTTTGCTGCAGAAAGCAGGGCCAGCCACAAAATGATTGCCACAGCTTAATTTCAGTAACACAGTAACACCTTGTATTGTGGGGGCAGCTGTGACCAAAGCAACATTTTTAAAAGCTGCACAGCCAATCAAATCTCCAATAGTTAATCAGAAGCCTTTTTGGGCAAAAGCCTTACCCGGTCCCATGCACTTCCTAAAAACACTTGGTGGATGCCAGAAAAGGTATTGGCAGGTGCCATGGAACCCGTAGGCACCATGCTGGAGACCCCTGACTTAGAAATATGCCATTGAATATGTTCCAGTACATAGGAGATACAACTTTATTAATATATCTGTGCTTATTCATAAATAAATATTGTTTTTTCCATTTGTGAGCCTGTCACAAGAAGAACAGAATGATTTTCAGTAACAAATAATCACAATGGCTACTATATTCAGATATTACAAACTCCAAGTAAGCTAAGACTATGCACAAACGTAGCTTGTTCCCAGGTTTCCATGCTCAGTTCTCTGTCATTTATCACTCACATGGTCAATTGAGACATGGTTTATTTCAATTATGGCTAGCTTGTGAATTTAGGATTTACCTGACACAGAGAGCCACTCAGACCCTGATTTTCCTTAACTAATGCTGGCTTAATTTCCTTTTCTCTGCAGCCTGAGTGAGCATCATTCAGAAACTCCGGATTAAATTAGCATTAAGTCAGCATTTCTGTATTCAGATGTCATACAAATCCATGGTTAAGACTGTATGTATGCCATCAAGTCACAGCTGACTTCTGCAACCATGTAGGGTTTTCAAGGCAAGAGATGTTTGGGTGCAGTCTGACATTGCCTGCCTTTATGTGGGATGAGAAGAGAACCGTGACTGGCTTCAGATCACCCAGCAGGCTTCATTGTGGGGAACTGAACTTAGTTCTCCAGATTATAGTCTTGCCACTCTCAACCACTGCACTGGCTCTGCACAGTTAAGACTACCTGTGGTTAATAAACTATCTTCAGGTTCTCATTTCAGATCCTGGCTTGATGGATCCTAACCATGGTTAGCACAGTGGCCAGCATTTGCACTAACCACAGTTAAATTAAACCACGGTATCATATGATATCTGAACTGATCCAGAATATGATTAAGAATTTCTGGCTCGTGGTTCCCTGCTACATATCAGTGCAAGCAGCTGGGATAATTAGAACTTGTTTACTTCCTACTAACAATCAATTAAGCCAGGAATAAACAAACTCCAATGCACTTTGATACCTGTATTCATACATCACTGGCAACTGGTAAGGGTGGGAAGGGGGTGGGGGACACCAGGGGTGGGGGGGTGGGGTGGCACCGGGGGTGGGGGGCATGGGGGTGCTGGGGGGAAGGGGGAGGGGCGTGGGGGCAATTTTTGTGTGGCCCCCAGGCATGTGCCCAGTGCACAAGCCACCCCCTTGTCCCTTGTGGCTTCGCCACTTCTTCCAAATACTTTAAACAGTTGAGCTGTTTCTCATTCTGCATGCTAAACTGCTGCTCCAGCATTGGTCTTTTATACACACACCAACTAGAGCTGCTTACAGTACAGTGTATGCTGGCAGTTTATTCTGAAACGGCTCTTTCAATAATGCCTGAATCATTTCACCGGTAGTTTATGCATAACCAATTCCTAAATAGGTAAATATAACTCTTGCTCAGTTCATTGGGGCATTGTTCCAAGCAAGTATGATTAGAATTACTTCTAAAGATCTCATAGCAGAATACAGTGTTGGAAAGACAGCTATACTAGCACCCTCTGGATTTCAGCAAGGCAAGTCCATCCTGCTCTGATATTTCATATGCTGGCAGCTTCCTGTGCTCAATGGTCTGAGGAACGAACGGTTGAGCTTCCAAGGTTTGATTTCCTTTGGTGAGAGAACATTGGAGATTTATGGTGCCTTTGTTTTTAGCTACTTTAGTTACAAATATGTAAGCACAACATAAGGCCAAATCTGATCCCCTGTATCAGTTTCTGAGAGAGGGGGGAGAGAGAATGAATCTCCAAGGTGCTTTACTCTCTGCCTCTCTTTTAAACTCCAACTGTTGTTCCTTCACAACACACATTTCTCCCTGTGTCACCTTCCCCAAGCTTTGATATGTCCTTGAACAACAGAGAAATCTCTAGGCAATCAGTTCACACTGAAAAAACTTCTTTAAGCCATGAAAGAATATAGATATTATTTTGTCATAGCTACAGTATATGACTTAACTTTAGACCCCAGCCATTGTAGTAAAATATCAAATGCTCAAAATATCATGTTCCTTATTTTAATTAAAAGGGTCTACATAATTTCATTGCATCATGGGTTTTACAGTTTTCAGGAGAAACAGACATTCTTGTAAATACAAATTTTTGCACTTAAAAATAAACCTAATCTGGTACACATGAATCAAAAGATAACCATACTGCCTACCATCATGCCTTTACATAAGGATGTTCATTTCTGAAAATGGGAATTATGTATCATGAAAGGGGATAAAAGAACATAACACTGAGCACAAGGTTGAAATATAGATTGCAAATGTCACCAGAATACGTAATGTTTGTATATTATATTTCAGCAACTATTGGGCCATTGCATTAATTTCTCAGGCGACTGAAGTGATGCTCAATATCTTACAAACAATATGATGTTACCATAAATGGAATGGGAAATGCCAGATGTTCAAACTAGATTCAGAAAAGGAATGGACACTAGAGATCAAATTGCAAATTTACATTGGTTGCTGAAGTATAAGAGAAGCTTTCATATGAAATTTCATAGCTTACACCAAAGCCTTTGACTGTGTGGATCATGAAAAGCTATGGTTCATTTTAAAATAAATGGGTTGTTTCAATGTGCAAACTATAATCTGGACAAGAGGCTACTAATAGGGCAAAACATAGAGAAACAGGATTGTTTCCAATTGGCGAAGATGTCAAACAAGGATGTATTTAATCTCTTCATCCGTTCAATCTATATGCAGAACATTTAATAAGGGAAGTTGGATTAGATTTCAATGAAGGTAGAGTGAAAATTGGTAGGAGGAACAGTAACAATCTGAGATATGGAGATTACACCAAGGAATTATACAACTCTGGGATTGACAATGAAGAAAATAGTTGCTCTTATCTGCAGGACCACCTCTCTCCCCCATGTTCCACCACAACAACTTCAGGGCATTCTGCAGGTAATGTCCTGCAAATAGGTAAAATTAGTAGCTGCCCATAATCATGTATTCTCTGTTGTGAACATTACTTTATGGCCTTCCACAATGAGGTTAGGAAGGATTCTATTTTCCTGGCTTTCTGAAAACTATCCAAAATGGAATTATTCAGGAGGGCGTTTTCCATAGGTAAATAGATTTGTTCTGTAATGAAATGATCTGAAAGTTGCATTGGTAAAGGGCTAGAGATAGTGACCTACACTAGCATTGCTACCTATCACTATAAGAATGCTCCAGACCAGGTAGTTTCTATACCACTTAAAGTATCATGTTTGAAGTTGATGTTTTGGCCTTTTCCACACAGCAGTAGAAATGAACCTCCACTGGCATAAATTATGCCGGTGGAGGCTCGAGGACTGCTCACACGGTAGCATGCAAGCAGCCCAAACTTTCTCCCCAGCCAGAAAGGCAGCTCCGCACGGAGCCGCCTCTCCTTCGGTCCCCTCCCCTCTCCCTCTAGCATTGCTCTGGAGGGACACGCCTATGCTGCCCTCCGACCTCCAGGGGTCAGAAGGCAGCGTGGGCTTGTCCCTCCAGCCGTCCAGAGCGATGCTGGAGGGAGAGGGGAGGAGGGGGGAAAGCTGTGTCTTCCCGCCCGTGCGCTTGTGCACCATGCCGGCTTGAAGACGCCACTTAAAAAACCCCTCACTCATTGAGAAAGGTTTAAAAGTGGTGCCTTCGCGCCACTTGGAGGTAGCCAGGATGCAGCAGTGCCTCTTGTGCAAACAGCACCCTAGGGACCGTTTTTTCCCCTTCCCTGGGGCGCTGTTTTTTGGCCATGCGGAAACGGCCTTTGTTTTGGCTCTGTTTGAGATTTCTGTTTGTTTTCAGATTTCTATCATTCAAAGCCTATTGTATTGTTCATTGGATGTCCCATCCTGTTGACTGAACTTGACTTACGCTATATAATCCACCCCAGGTCTCAGAGAGAAAGGCAGAGTACAAATAACACAACAACAACAAAATGTTTGGAAAAGATGCCAGAACACTTTTTGGGGGGGAGAGGGAGGGGATCTAGAATGATGGAAACATAGTATTTGACCAAAGTCTAAGATTTTTGGTGGCAAGTATAGTTATAACCATTTCTGCAGTATTATAGCTGGGCAGAATTTGAAGAACATTTCGGGCGTAGCACAATCGATCTGAAATTTTGCTCCTTACTGACTACTTGTATTTGTGCTGTACAGCAATAACTTTGCACGCTATTGTTCTGCCGTTCATGATAATACTCTGAAATAATGTTAGCTTGTGTGGCTGCACACTGCAACATTTCTCTGGGCTGCTAAACAATGCCAAAGCAATGTTCTACATTCTCAATCAGTTCAACTGTAACTCTGTCTGCACTTATTTGAGAGCAAATTCTTGATTAAAGAAAACGGGATTTGCCTTGGAGAAAACAGTCATACAGTAGGACTATGAGTTATTTACAGGGGTGAAAGAGGAAACACCAAACATATCTTTAAAGCTTGCCTTTTCATGTCATTCATTAATCATGTTTACAGTACCATTTTGCACAATTTTTATGATGCGGCAGAGGGCTTGGTTACAAATCTGAATGAGAGGAGTAAGACATGGCTATGCCTGGATGCCCTTAAGCACCCTGAAAAAGGACAGAGTGGGGAATTACAGTAATGCCACTCTTCTTCTTTCAGGACACATCAGCATGGTTAGCAGTTTTACAGAGGACACCTTGAGGGCTGATGGAAAGCTTCAGTTGGACAACTAATTGATTTTACAGCTGCTCTGCTAATCCCTCTCCCTCTCCCATTCTTCTACTGTTGAAAAATATCAGTAAACCAATATTACTGAGATCACAGAATCAACACTGCAGAAGACAGCAGAAAAAGCATATCATTACAAAGTCTACTTTCATCAAGTAAACAAGAGATAGATACTTTATTTAAGATGTATGTATGCTATGTGGCAAGGAGTGTGTGTGTGTGTGTGTGTGTGTGTGTGTGTGTGTGTGTGTGTGTGTGTGAGAGAGAGAGAGAGAGAGAGAGAGAGAGAGAGAGAGAGAGAGAGAGAGAGATGTTCCAGATATTTCAGTCTAGAATTAGGGAGCGCTCAGAGTGGAAATCTGTGATTACATTTCTAAAGACACTTACAGTTAGCAATGAAGGTCAGCATCCTTCAATGTTACCCAATTGACTGCCACCCAGAGGATGGCACCTGCTGGGAATAGCAGCCATTTATCTTTACCTACAAAAGAATTATCCACCTGGAGGTCAGCAGACAGGAAAACAAAGCAGCAAATGGATGCCAGCCCTTTGTCCTATCTATATTGTATACCGGTAGTAGTATTCAAATCAAGGTCAATTGGTCATGTGTCAGGTTCTATAATTTATACACCTTTACAAAACATCAGACATCTTCTAGAGTAAGTTGGAAGTAGATATTACACTTGAAACAGGACTGCCACCCCAAACAGTAAATCTTGACAATTATTTCTCTCACTCTTTCTGTAATGTTTAGACACACCTATCAGTCTAAGGATATCATTACATTTTGCATTTACTACTGCAAGATGTAATGTGCTGCCATCAGCTCTGCTGGAGGGAAGATTTAAGAATATGGAACGTTCTAGAAGAGTTGGTTCATGTGATAGGACTACGGTTGAAACACTTGACCATTCTTTGTTTCTCTGCCCTAAATACAATAAGATACGCATGAAGCCACGAATTGTTTGTGAAATATTCCCAGTGGCATAAGTGTTATGAGATACCCCAATCTCCCTGAACAATGCAGTATTATGTCCACTTTTGTGAAACTGTTGCAAATTTTATACTGGAAATTAGTAATTTTAGCAATTTTAACTGTATTTCTTAACCTTGTTTTGTTTTAAAACTTTGTCCCGTTTTATATGCCAATAAAGGCTTGTGTTGTTAAAAACATTTTGCATTTCCCTTTTACCATTCTATATCATTGGCTGCCATTGGCAGGAGCAGTGAACATGGGAAATCACATGCTATAAATGGTATCGAGAGAAATAGGAAGATCTCAAATCAATGTTCTCATTTTGGGTGGCAAATCCATAATGAGAATGATTTTTTATTTTACCTTAAGAGTGTAGAAATGAAACTCGGATAATTAAAATAACTCTTGCTAAGCCGAACACTTTGGTTGCACTTTTATTTGTACTGATGTTTGTCCCCCGCACACACACCCCCGCCACAACTTATTTTGAACACTGACCTTTTCAAAGTATTTGCTTCATCTGACCAATGGAAATCACTGTGCATTTCTTTATTGACATTGTCATTCCATGTGCTGTGAGGCTTTCTATTGGCTGCGTTGGCCCATGTGCTTTGATTTTCAGAAACACGGAGATATCAAAAAGTTATGCTTCATTACATAGCACAGTCCATTTGCTCTGTGATATACAAAAGGGTGAACAGAGACCAATGCATTTATGGGGGCCATTATTAAAAGCAGAAGGAGAAGTAGCAGCTTCCATCTTGGAAATATACATTGAAAAGAAATTATGATCATTGTTTCAAGTCAAACAGGGTGCTTCAAAGTCGGTTGTTTATTGCTTTTCTGTGGTAGGCAGGAACTATACTGAACATTTTAAAACCGCAAACACGGAATTCAAAGCAAATGCATACTTCTGATATTGGATTTTCTATTATTTATACTCCTCAGTAGCTTTTGTCTCTTGAGCATAAATATCTACAGAAATTTCTACATAAAAACTATTTTTGTTATCCTTTAACAATTCACTTATCAATGGGAATTATTTTAAAACATTATTATTTTCAATGTGGTCTTTGGAAGAAGAGAACTGTGCAGTCCAGCATCAGTCCTTTGGAAGAAGATTAAGAACGTATTCAATAGATTAGGTTGCCAAAATAGAGTTGTTACATTAACCATAACTATGATTTGAGCTGAAAGCTTTTCAAGCAGTTTCTTCTGTGCCATGATACAAACGGCCATTTGATTTGATGCTTTGTTGATGTGTGCGCCATTTCGCATGTGTGCCATTGTAATTTAGCTTCACCTTGTTCTTGGTACCATTGAAGTTCTATGCGCAACATTGTTTTACTGTCTTTGAGTCTTTCTATTATGATTTGGCCTATCATTATTGTTTCTTGCTATCATAGAATGCAGTAATTATCATGCATGCTATGTAATTTATATATGGAATGAATAGCTATGTTTGCCATGCAAGGCTTGAATGAATCTTGCTTATGGAGTTTTTCAGGTTTCCTGTAAAAGTTACTTCTCCTTTATTCAGCCTTGAAGAAGCAGAACAAAATGAAGAGATACATTGTTCATTATTTGAATGAGGTTAGAAGGGTTGATCTTCTGCCAAAGTCACTCTGAAGACCAAAAAAAAAATCTACACAGCTGATTCAATGCCCCGAAAAAAATCCCATTGTGGAAAAGGTCCACCTGGAGCTTGGCAACCCTACAAAATAAGGATATACACTGGCCCTTATTTTTCACTTTCAAAAATACAAACAATGTAAATAACTTGCTATGGGTTTGGAAAGGCTTCAAGGGATAGAATCATAGAGTTGGAAGAGACAAGGTCCATCAAGTCCAACTCCCTGCCATGCAGAAATACACAATCAAAGCACCTTTAACCGATGGCCAATCACCCTTTGTTTAAAAAACCTCCAAAGAAGGAGACTCCACCACACTCTGAGGCAATGTATCCCCCTGTCAAATAGCCCTTACCATCAGGAAGTTCTTCCTGATGTTTAGATGGAATCTCTTTTCGTGCACCTTGAATCCATTACTCCCTGTCCTAGTCTCTGGAATAGCAGGAAACAAGTTTGCTCCATCTTCAACATGACATCTCTTCAAATATTTAAACCTGGCTATCATGCCATCCCTTAACCTTCTCTTCTCCAGAGTAAACATACCTAGCTCCCTAAACTGTTCCTGATAGGATATGCAATTCAGACCTTTTAGATTTTTTACTATTTTGGTCATCCTCCTCTGGACCTGTTCCAAGTTATTAACATCCTTCTTGAATTACACTGCCCAAAACTGGATACAGTATTCCAAGTGAGGTCTGACCAACGGAAAATACTGTGGAACTATTATGTTCCTCAATCTACACACTATACTCCTACTAATGCAGCCCAGAATTGCATTGGCTTTCTTAGCTGCCACATCACATTGTTGACACATGTTCAGTTTGTGGTCTACTAAGGCATTTTTCCCATGGCCAATATATCCCCGGGGGAAAACCAGGATCATACAAACCGGGATGTTTCTATCTTGGTTTCTCCCTCTGCACGGTAGCCCATCAGTGTGTTCAGGCCAGGAGGAAGAACTCCAGGTGATTACACATGGCCCCCGGTTTAGTTTCATTTTCCTTGTCGATGTTTCCTTGCACAAACTGTCCCATTTTTCCGATGATCTGATTGGCTGGTGAGGTGGGAAAAATAAACCAGTCTGTCTCCCACGGTGTTTGCATGGGAATGGGATCAGTGTGGTTTTTAAAAAAGGACCGGCAACTTTATCGTTTTTTGAAAGGTGTGAGATAAGGGAAATCTCGCGAGGCATGCCCGAGTTAGACTCGGAAGCCATGTGGAAGTCATGGCTGAACCAAGATGTTTCACCTCCTTATCCCAAGATATATTGGCCATGGGGAAAATGGCTAAGTCTCCCAGATCTCTTTCACATGTACTTGTTATGATCAGCCTCTGTTTGATCCTGCCATGTTTCACCTCGTGGGTGGGACCTGGGAATCGGGATCTGTTCAGACCCCCTTCGACCTCTGCTTCTATTAAACTGCTTTACCATTTCTCACACTTGTTATCAGCTTGTTAGCCACCTGCTATTGCAGTTCTCTCAGTAGTATGGAATGTAGGTTGTTTTGACCCTGGTGGGGGAAGGCAGTTCCTTCTTCCAGCAGACCGAGGACCTGGAGGGGTGCCATCCCCCCTTGGAAACTGGTAGGATGAGGCAGGGTGACAGGACATAGTGGGTGACATGGGATATAATCAAGATTGCAATATTGGCTATGCTTAGTTCTGACAATAGAAGTCTAAAAGCTCATCCTTGATGCTGTTTCTTAATTAAAAAATCAACTGAAAGCTGGGTCTTGTTATTGAACAGTCGGGGGTGCAACAGTACTGTTGTCAAGCCAGGTGTCACCCATCCTATATTTGTGTATTTCATTTTTTCTGCCTAAGTATAATCGCTTACATTTATCTCTGCTGAAATTCATTTTGTTCGTTTTGGCCCAGCTGTCTAATCTCTCCAGGTAATTTTGAATTTTGACTCTGTCCTCTTGGGTATTAGCTACCCTTTCCTAATTTGAATTCTTTTAAACTGATTGATCATGAAACTTCATGATGCAGAACGATCTTTATCTTAAAAATGTATATCCTCTCTATTTTTGTCTGAACCAGCTAAAATTTCTTGAAATAGAATACAATACAATAAAATGATATCAACATCAATCCAAGAAATTGGAAAACCAATTTAATTTGAAAAAGACCTTTGAAAAGAACTGCCTTAAATTTTGGAACCTATAAAATTATAGGGCCTTCCAAACTTCCTTGAAGAGGCTGTTCCAAAGAACATATATGAGCTAATGGAAGGAGGCTTCAGACAGCATATACTCTTATTTATGAAAGTTGATTTTTGAGATTATTTGAACTTCTGTGAGCACTAAAGTAGAAATTTCATTCACTTTAACATAAAAGTGATTGATCAGTACTTGGGATTGTCTTAAATGCATTGAAATGGCAAATACAGTACTATCATCGCTAGTAACAACTGATATGTTTGTTTCACACAGTGAAAAACATTCCCATAAAATTAAAGGCAATTTTGTTTTCTATAAAGTAAATGGCTTCATACTGCACTAAAAATGCATGTTATTAAATGGGCTTATTTGTACTGTATAATTACTATTCAGCAGTTCAAAACATTATTAACAGAAGACAACTCATTCGCTCACAGGAATGATAAATACAATGTATGTGGCTCTATCAATTCATGATTAATAGTGTCTTTTTTATTCATGAAGTTAGATGTCAGGCTTGACTGAAAAATGTGCATAATCTTAAATGTATTTATTCCAAAGCAGTAAAATTGCACTTCGTCGCTACAGATGGGTACAATAACAACCACATTTCACTGTTTTACAGATTAAAACAGAATACATGTCAAATGATGACCTTATCCATTCTGTGTTGAAAATTTCATTTAAAAGTTGCCAAACAAACCCACTTTCAAGGTAATCCATTATAAAGGTTTCATGTAAGAAGAACTACAGTGGCAAGCATTCAGGAATAAATAAAACCAAATGCTGTGTACAGGAAGAAAAAACCCTTGAGATCGTGCAAAGATCTTGTTTTGTACATTATGGCTGAAAATAATTTTTTTTAAAGTCATATAAAATTTTATTTGGTGTTTCTTCACTATGCCACACATATGCCATACTCTTATGGTTTATGTCCATTTATAAATCCATGAAATAGAAGAAAAATGTCTGTTAAGAGATTGGGGATTGAAATAAAACTGACAAGGAATATAGAATGAAGTCATTTGATCAATCCTTCGATATCTCAACAAATGAGTACTAGGCAATAACTGATGAATTCTTCTTCAGGCTAGCTGTAAAGAAAACAATTGGAGAATATCTGGAAGTGTTACATGGGGCTGCTTTTTCTCACACTTTCCCTTCAAATATTTTCTCAAAACCAAGGTCTCCATGTATTGATTTATTTAAAATATTTATAGCCTACCTTTCTCTTGGGTTTTAAAAAATGCAATATAATTAACAAGAAGTGAGCAAGGTGTTTACACCATCATACTAAACATGCACTAGGGATGTTCATGCCCTGTTTGCCAGTTCAATAGTTTGTTGATCTAGTTGTGGTTGTTTGACAGGTGGTTTCGCTGTATAGCTCTGTTAACTTTTCACACATGCACATTCTCACACAGCTCAGTGGAGGTCTATTAGCTCCCCATGCACAACTCCTCTTCTTAGCAGAACATGGGTGGTGTTTAGAAATAGATGGTCGGGTCACTCACGAATCTTCCATGAATCATTCAACTCAATAAAATGAAATACCGTAATATCACTACGTACCTTTGGTCAACATTTAAATACTTTACAGTAAGGTTAATACCCGCTGATCAGTTCAAATCAATCGATAAATAAACATACGGTGTTACCGGCGAAAGTCCCAGTGCAGAACAATTTGAGATGGATTCACAAGTCATATAAATCAGTCATTAATGCTTCAACAAAATCCTACCCTTAGGTTTTTGGGGAAGTACCAGTGGTGGGATTCAGCAGGTTCACACCACTTCAGCAGAACCTGTTGTTAAAGTGGCGCTTGTAAACAACCAGTTAAATTATTTGAATCCCCCCACTGGGAAGTACTCAGCAACGTTAATGGCGGCTGATCAGTTTGACTCAGTCAGTAGTTTTTTTGTGCATGCTGTTTTGGAAAAATCTAGTTAAACCGGTTAAATATGCATCTGATTGCCATCTTTCAATATGGTAAGTTTGATCATTGAATATGTTCACAGTGACCCTACACTTTAATAACTGACTTCTATTCATAAGCCATCAAAACATGGCAAAAAAGTGCTGCCTTAACAAAGTTTATATTATCTGAAAAGTTATAGCATTTTTCAGGTCTTCTGCAAGCCTATCCATAAAACAGCAGCAGACACTAAGGCCGTTTCTGCACGGCCCTTTAATGGCGCCCTGGGGACGGGAAATACGCTGCCCCCAGGGAGCCATTCGCACAGGCGGCGCTGCTGCAACGCAGCAGCGCCGACCTGACTCCGCTCCCTCTCCCCCAGGGCGGCGTCAGGCCGCCCTGAAAAACAACCCTTTAAAGGGTTGTTTTTCCCTCAACAGCGTGTTCCCGGTGGCGCGGTGCGAACACTTAAGAAGAGAAGAAGAAGAGTTTGGATTTATATCCCCCCCTTTCTCTCTTGTAGGAGACTTAAAAGGGTTTACAATCTCCTTTCCCTTCCCCCATCACAACAAACACCCTGTGTGGTTGGTGGGGCTGAGAGAGCTCAGAAGAACTGTGACCAGGCCAAAGTCACCCAGCTGGCATGTGTGGGAGTACACAGGCTAATGTGGATTCCCCAGAAAAGCCTCCACAGCTCAAGCAGCAGAGTGGAGAATCAAACCCAGTTCCTCCAGACTAGAGCGCACCTGCTCTTAACCACTGCTGCTCCTAAATACTGACCTAAATACTGTCTATAAGCTTGTACCTTTCCCTTTCTTCCCCTTCTCAAGACCTAAATACTGTCTATTAGCTTGTACCTTTCCCTTTCTTCCCATGGATCCACCCATATTGGTATTCCTTAGGCTTGGAGTACAAACTCTGTTGGCTTGGCTTCTTTGCCTTCAATATAATGCCGAGTTGTTCACTGGCACAGATTGCAATCCAAGCCATAGGAGAACTTTCCATATTCCTTCCATCTCTTCCCTCCTTGTCTCCCCTTGTTCTCAGTACTTTTCCTTGAACGCTTCTTAACTGCAAAGCTCCCTTTGTCCAATATACACACAAGTACATGAAAATCCTCATACTGAATAGACTATTGGTTTGTTAAGGTGAGGACTGACTCTTCTGAGTGACAGTGCTTTTAAATATCTCGAGATAATGTGTGTCTAGAAGTAAGGCTAGTCCTTACTCAGAGATTAAAACAGAGCCAGAGAATCTCAAGTAGAAATGGAAAATGACAGGGAGTAAGGAAAATTTTCCAGTGAAGGTGCCATAGTATCTCTGCTGAGTGTGAAAACACCACATATTTCATGGCAATCTCACCGACACTTCCCTCATGCCCATATATCTTAAAATCCATTAAACTGCCTGATAAATTCCTCCGTTTTTACTTCCAATCCAATGAGTCATTGTAAGACCAGCACACCTAAAAAAAGAGTATCATTAGAATCTACGGTCCATGAAATCAGGGAATTAAATGAGGGAAAATTTAGAGTAATGTAGTGGTAAATCAGGCCATTTATTTATGTCTGACAACTAATGACTGCAAGAAAGATCTGAAAGTGTCTGATTCTTGCATAGACCTTAACCCTTAGCTGAAAAGTATATATATTTGAAAAGGATTGGTGTTCTTTTGTTCTGAATTAAGCTTAGGACAGTGTAATTTACAGGACTGTGTGCTCACCTTGGGCCTTGGAGACTTTAGCTCAAATAGTGCTTGGGAGGCCTGTCACTGTTTCTCAGCTCAAAGTCTATTGAATGGTTGTTGTGACAATAAACCACACAGAAGTTTCTCTGAGTTCCTTGGGAAAGGGGAAGGATGGGATTTTTTTAAAAAATGTGCTTAAATGTGATGTCTCCAGCTCCATCTTCTTGGAGCAATCCTAACCATAGTACTGAGCATGCCAGAGCAGTATTGCCAGCTTTGGCTCTGAAGAAGTCAGTGGCAAAATTCCCAGTAATATTAATGAAGTTAGATTACCATGCCAGCCTCCACACATGCACCCTTTGTACATAGGGATGAGGTGTATAATCCAAAACATAGATCTGTAAGCTTAAATGTCATGGATTTCCATGGGACTATTTATGCGCTCATAACCGCATAATGGATGATGCTGATAATAGCAAATGATATATTGTAATTATGCAGCAGCAAAGGGTGGCAAAACTCCATACCTTTCTGTTGGTCATAAACAGGAATAATTTCACCATAAGGATTTTAGCCTGGAACATGAGAGGTGAGCAAGGTTACATTTAGACTAAGGGAAATTTAGCCAAATTTTCTGCTGTGGACAGGTGGTTGTTGCTATTCTACTATCATTCCATGTGACCCTTCCAAGTGGTGCCTGGGCTCTAGTCCCTCCCTCACTATGCCACTTTTCTATTGCTGTCCTCTTAGGGATTTCACATGTAAGGATTTCACATGGTTTTCCTTAGGACAAACAAATTTTGTGTAAAGGTAAGAATATGTTGTTGCGTCAACACGTTAGGTTAAGGCATTGTGATTCAGTTGTCAGTGCAGCTGCACAATTGAGGTAAGAGGGACAGTGGACAAGTGGAAGCAAGGGGTGTTTAGCAGTCTGGGAGGTTCACTAGGATGCAAAAAGACAGTTACTTCTCCAATGTGAAGGAATGCCCATGAAGAAAGGGTCAAGAAGGTAAAGGACAGTCATATCCAGTGTAGTTCTTGCCTGTAGATCCCACAAAGCCCCCCAAACTGACTGAATGGAGACAGGACACTAAACAACAGGAAAGATGTCATGTTCACCATGGATATATAAAATAGGCAACTGGATGTGATCCATAACTTAGGCCCTTTCCACACAGGCGGGAAAGAGCGCCCCAGGGATGCTAAAAACAGCATCTCTGGGGAGGGGTTCACACGGCCGCCACCGCTGCATTGCAGCAGCACTGGCCTCGCAATCCCTGAGTGGCGTGAAGATGCTGATTCCGTACCTTGCTCCCTGAGTGAGGTTTTTCAGAAGCCACGTCTTCCAACCGCTGCTGTGCGAATGGCAGCAGCTGAAAGGCGCCATTTCCCCCACACCGTCTCCGAACGTCTACCTCGTCTCCTGGCTTCCAGCTCGTCGCAGAGGCCAGGGGACATGCCCCCCTGGCCTGCAACTCCAGAGCCATCGCTCTGCCTGTGGGGGCGTGTCCCCTGGCCTCTGCGATGAGCCGGAAGCCAGGAGACGAGGTAGGTGTTCAGCGATGGTGCAGCCTGTGCAAAGGCTGCGCCGCCGCCTGCCGCCCTCCCAGGACCGTCCATGCAAACGGTCCCGGGGGGGGGGGTGTAGGCATTGTTTATGCCGATGCACCCCTGCACCATTGTGGTGCAGAAAGGGTCCAAGTGCCTTCTTCCCGCTACCCATCTACCCAGGTAGTATTTCATATAATTCCTGTTGCTTGGGAGTTTTCTATGGTTGCTGGGAGTCCAACGGTTTAAGATAACCATGAAGGAATTTTGTTTAGAGTCCAGACTGGCTAGGGTTCTGGGGTTTTCTTCTTTCTCAAAGTAAAATATCCATTTGTCTTGATAAGCTATGCTGTGCTAACAAAACTGGCTGGGTTAGCACTTGGGTACTGAGTTGAGCTCAGCATGGGGTTGTATATGATTGATCTTCAGCCACCCATAAAGTGTGGTATGCTGACCATGTCCCCAGATGGCTGCAAGTGAGGAGGAAAAGTTGCCTCTGCTATCTCTTGCTTTAAATAAATTTCTTCCCTCAGTTATTCTCCAGTATGTAGATTAGGTTGTTCACTGTCAATAGCCACACTGTGAGAACTATCCTGAGTTTCCTACATATATACTACTAAGGCCAAGGACTTGGTAGTCTATAAGGTTACAACCTGATTTCCTCACTCAAATGTGTGTGCATTGCCTTTCTTGCCCCCCCACCCCACCCCATACTGTTTGCCCCTGAAGACAGAATTGGACATGTGTTTTTCAAATTAATTTTGCTATGCCATAGGGTTTCATGAAAATTATAGAGGACTCAAAATATTGGAGTCCATGAGACTACTCCTTAATTTCTACAGCCACCAATTTCTTTAAAGATGGAGAGAAGTGAAGTTCATATTTGTGTAAAGTGCCGTCAAGTCATAGGTGACTTATGGGAACCATTTACACATCAGCTGTGATCATTGCCTGGGTATAATGGAGAGGAGCCAGTGTTGATCTTGCAAACCAGTACAAGTAACTCTTGGTGTAACTTTCCATTCCCATTGCAAAAAAATTCACTAGTCAGATAACACTTCCCCACTCACTTCATTATGACAAATGCGGTCTGTTTTTAGGGCAGAGTGGGCAAAATGTAAGAGTAGAATAACTTTTGCTTTTTTCGGCTTCATTTTGAAATGTATGTTTTCAGTTCACGCTCTAATTGAAGTGCAGCATTGTGAACGCCAGGCAAAAAATCTCCTTGTGGAGACATTTCATGGGAAATTGCTCATTTGTAAACCTGCATGGTTAATTTTTATGACAGTTCTGGCCAAATCCAGGTTGTTTCTCACCAGTTAAAACTACCATGGTGTCAGCATTTACCTTAATTGTCATTTATGATTATTACTTATTTCTATAGCATTTTTCCATGTGCAAAGAGTATCTTATTAATTTTAGCAATGTGCTGCCACCCATTATAATTTCCATTTGATATCTAGGAAATGTGGTTGAGTGTGGGGATCATTCATTCATTCAACTATTGACATGCAATGATGCAATGTATCTGAGAAAACACATGAAGGTAGAAATTTGAATTCTATATCCTACATAATACTCAATGGTGCACTCTGGTTTTAATTAGATATAAGACATGCAAGAAACCCATACAGCAATTAAAGCTCTACAAATCTAGAACCACACCTTAATTGTCATTTATGATTATTACTTATTTCTATAGCATTTTTCCATGTGCAAAGAGTATCTTATTAATTTTAGCAATGTGCTGCCACCCATTATAATTTCCATTTGATATCTAGGAAATGTGGTTGAGTGTGGGGATCATTCATTCATTCAACTATTGACATGCAATGATGCAATGTATCTGAGAAAACACATGAAGGTAGAAATTTGAATTCTATATCCTACATAATACTCAATGGTGCACTCTGGTTTTAATTAGATATAAGACATGCAAGAAACCCATACAGCAATTAAAGCTCTACAAATCTAGAACCACACCAAGGAAGATAAAGATATTTTTAGAGGATAGCAGAGAACTGGTCTATTATTTGTCAGATGGGGAAGATGAAACAGGAATTGGTTATGCCAAGTTAGCGTACGATTTAAAGGAAATGTACAACAAAATTATTTTATTTTACATTAACAACAAAGCTATGTAGTAATTTCTGACTTGTTCAGAGCTGCGCTGTACATTGGTGAAATGGGTATACTGCTATCTCTGTGTGTGTGCCGTCAAGTCAAAGCTGACTTATGGCAATCCATAGGGTTTTCAAGGAAAGAGATGTTCAGTGGCAGTTTGCAATTGCCTGCATCTGGATTGGGCTGAGAGAGTTCTGAGAGACCTGTGATCATCCAGAAGTTATCCAGAAGTTAAGCTGTTCCTAATGTACTTGTTTTGTCTAGCTCTTGTATACCACAATGCACTAGGTACCAGAGAAAAACTATACTTTTTGTAACCATTTGGAACTATAGCATTTATTTTTACAGTACTTTCTAAATTAGAAAAACCTCCTTTTCTACAATTTGTGACTGTGTCTACAGTGTATCCCATAATGTGAGATTTGAATGACCATATTGTCAAGAGAATGGTGAAGCTAAAATGCTTACAACCACACAAATTATTTGAGAAGTCAGAAATTTCATTTCAAGTCCTCAGCCAAGTCTTGATTTTTACACCATTCTAGCCCAGATTAGATGTACAATAGCATCATCTGACTGAATTACTCTAAAAATTGTTTGTGATTTTTTTTTCAAGGAGTGTTTAGTAATTCCTGCCTGATTTAAGAGCAACTTGTCACAGTTATCCGTTTAAGCCTTGACGGGCGAAACTGTATCAGATGGGATTTCTTATTGTCTTATCCTGAGTCTAACTTGACAAGTATGAACGGTCATTGCATTTGCAGAAATCTTTTGTTAGTTTCCAATGACTGATCACTTTGTTCAGTGCTAAGTTTTAAAAAGTCAGACTGATATGACTTGAAGAACTGTGCAGCCCAATCCAGAGCCTTGGGGTGGCCAGGGATGGCGCTGCTGGAGACACCCCAGCACCTCCACAGGGCTTTTCAGCAGTGTGGGAAGGCAAAGAACAAACAAAAAATCCACTTCCTACTGCTGAAAAGCTCTCCATTGGACTCAATGGACTTATGTCACCCAAAAGGGTGGCATAAGTCCAAGTTCCAGGCAACAGTGTCCCAGAAGGCAAACTTGACGTAGAAGCTTCACCCCTGACAATGCCACTGGAATGCCCTCGCTACTCTGGCATCGTGGACAGCTGATGTGGCTGCCTGCTGGCAGATTTGCCATTCCACCTGGGCAAGTGCCCTGGGGAAGACAAATTCATTGGCTTAGGGCCCCACCACCTCCACAACTCCCTTTGCTTCCCCCCACCCCCCATGGATTGGGCCGTTAGGCTCTTTCCCTTTTCCGCAAGATAGCTCCCTGTGTTTCCTAGTTAATATATCCCTTGTGATTTTATTTGTGATAGCAAGCCTCTTAGAAATGCTACCTGACATTAGCATTCATTTTCTTGTTTGACTAAATAGGCATTTTGAGGTTGCGATGTTCAGACTGGAGCAGCAATATAAATAGAAAAAAAATGTAATGCATTATTTAAGCCCATCTTCTGGTTACTTCAGTGCAAAGGGATGTGTACATGATGAAAGGTGATTTGTTTGGAATGTCTTCCTTGCCAGTTGGAGTGTGAAAATAACCAACTCTCTGCAAATATGATTTTCCAGAAGTTGGGCTCCCAGCACTAATGGAGTAATACTGCTGTGAATTCTTCCTCACTCTGAAAACAAAAGAGCTTAGATGGTAATTCTGATATTTTCAGTTACTTCAATGGTTATGGATCTTGGGGAGACTCCATATGTTGTATTTTTCCTAATCAGAAAGAATTTTTGCAGAGTGTATAACATAATATCCAAGCATAATTTTTGTCTGCAACTTTGACACTTCAACCAGAAACTGTACATCCTGGGAATGAGGTGAGAGTCCAACTAGATGTGATGGTGTTCACATGTCTGATCCAAGGACACCATGTCCATTTAAAAACCTGCGGATAAACAAAATTGCTTCACCATATTACATTGGAGGCCCTATTAGGACCTTACAGCAGGTTAAAATTGCCAATGTGAAGCTTTAAAGTAAACACGTAGATTCAGTTACACCTAGCTTGGCCTTAAATTAGGTCACAAGAACTAAGAAATCTCAGAACCTTGCTCAGTAACAGAACAGAATCAGGGAATGCAACAATAGCTTCCACAGCTAGAAAAAAATCTCCAGAGTGGTCAGGGATGCAGTGCCAGGTCAACAAATAGTGCCACCTGAAGATACCTGGAGTGGGTGTTCCTTTTACCTCTATCCACCCACCACCACTTTTGCTACTGTCTCCACCTACAACACTTAACACTTAAACTCTACATTCAGAAGCAGTAAACCTCTGAAAACCAGTACTGGGTGGGGGCAAGATCAGAGCAAGGCTTTGGCCTCTCTGCTTTGTTATTGAGCCTCCAGAGAAACTGGAGGGCCACTGTGCAAGACAGGATGCTGAACTAGGTGGACCACTGGTCTGATCTAGCAGACCTCTTCTTTCTATGCTCCCCAGATCTCTTCAAACATTGTGCAGAAGTTTGCAAATGCCCTAGTCTATTGAGCTTTCTGAACTCACAAATATTTGCCCACTGTTTCGGTTGCTGAAGCAAATGACAGGCAGTACAAAGCTCTCATAAGCAGAAAAATGCTGCAGTGGTTTGGGAAGCCCTTTGAATCATTTGGGTCTCATCACAATGTATTTAAGGAAGCCCAGTAGAGTCAGTAGGTAAGGACAATTAGCTACCCTTGCTCTTGAGTGAGAAGAGGTTTGAATGAGGTAGAGCATGCAGCATGTATGGCAATGCAGAAAAGGTAGTGGAAGAAGAGAAGTAGAACAGTGGGTGAGCAGGAGCATTCTGTCCTCCAATATTTGCTACCTGAAGCCACTCACTTGAACACACATCTTACACTGATTCAGACCACTGGTCTATCAAGATCAGTATTGCATATTTCAACTAGCAGCAGCTTTCCAGGATCTCAGATAGAGGTCCTTCACATCACCTACTACATTATCCTTTGAACCTGCAACCTTCCTGCCAAGCAGATACTCTACCACTGAGTCACAGACAAAGTGGCTCTGCTGGCATCATTGCGGATCTTGGCCTGGTCTTTTGTCTAGCCAGACCAACAGAATACTGGCTTTTACTTCCAGTGTCACTCCCAACTCAATAGACTCCAGGATGGGGTCTCAGTCTAAATTTGTCTATGACCAGTCACGTCCCTGGCTCGGTTCTGACAAATTTTTATGTGACAATTACCAAACAAATGCAGATTCTTATAATGTTAGGATTCAGTCGCATGAGAGATCTGCCAAAGTAAATGGAAGTTTACTGCCAAACACAGTATTGTCGAAGGTTTTCACAGCCGGATTCAACTGGTTCTGGTGCGTTTTCCAGGCTTTGTGGCTGCGGTCTGGTGGATCTTGTTCCTAATGTTTCGCCTGCATCTGTGGCTGGCATCTTCAGAGGTGTATCACAGAGGAAAGTCTGTTACACACTGTGTCCAGAGAGAAGGAAATACTTGGGGTATACCCAAACACTTACTGATTGGTTCCCCACCCTGGGACATGGACAATATATACCCCAAACATTTCCTTCTCTCTGGACACAGTGTGTAACAGACTTCCCTCTGTGATACACCTCTGAAGATGCCAGTCACAGATGCAGATAAAACATTAGGAACAAGATCCACCAGACCACGGCCACACAGCCTGGAAAACCCACCAGAACCAAACACAGTATTCTCCCAGCTTCCCTGATTTCTCTCTAACAGCTCAGGCAGGCAGGGATGTTGCTGCTGCAGTGCTGTCCCACTACATGGAAAGGGCTTTTCAGCAACATAGGGAGGCAAAAAAGAACACTTGAACGTGCTCCATAGTGCTCCATGGACCTACATGTCAGAGCCTGGGGCTGCACGCATCCAAAGGCAAAGTCAGGGTGGAAGCCAACTAACATCAGCTCCATCCCTGGCCAGACATTCGGAATGTCCCCACTATACTCATGGGCCAGCGGCATCATTGGGGCACTGACATGGCACTCAGCATAACATCAGAGGGTCCTGGAAGGCCATAGCAGTCACCCACCAGTGAATTTCACCTTCCACTAAGGTAAGTGCCATAGGGAGGGCATTTCTGCTGGCATAGAGCCATGCCACCTCCACAACTCCCTTCAGTGGCCCCATTCTGGATTGGGCTATTCTACTGCCTGCAGTTCTTCCCTCCTCCCTCTTAGCCAACAGGGGTCTCCCAGGAACTCCCTTCCTCAATGTTTTTATGCATGTGTAAATTACAACAATCACTACAGTTCCTGCAGTCTGTATACCAGTGTGAAAACCTATACAGCTCAAGCACTCTCCATGTAGATGTGATGCTGAATTATTTATATTAATTTTTTTTATTTTTATAGAAAATATTGCAAAACAAAGAAAATGGAATCAAATTGTTGTTGTAATTAGTTAGTTCTAACCACTTAGAGAGGAAACAAAATTATACATATAATATATATTATTAAAAATGACCAATAATTACTATTCTTGATGTAAATTCTAGTAATCAAAAATAGGTTAAAAAAAGCTTTGATAGATGATTGTACATTTCTAGAATTTTTTCTTACAAAATAAAGATTATATTGGCATATTATTGTCATTTTTCTGGATATAATTAATCATTCGTCCATTTCCCTTTAAACTCTTTTTCAATATTGTACATAAAGGTTATTGATAAAGGTTATTAATAATTTATATAAATAATTTCAGCAACATCCTAGAAATCATGTTGAATCATGAAACCACTCTTGTCATGGATCATTTCCCCCAATCATAATAATGAGATCTGTAATATACTATATTGTGAGAGTTTAAGGTAGGGATAAGCACAGAAATTTTATTTGTGTTTGGTCTGTTTTTTTTCATTAAGATTGTTTATATTCTTTCATATCACGTTGAGTTCACAGTTGCTATTCTGTTCGTATTACTGTTGCATTAGTTGGATTGAAAAACACATTGTTCTTACTGCAATAAGTTTTTTTTTTTGTCTCACAATTTCAAGGGATAGAGACTTTTCTTCAGTGGATTTGTACTCACCCTTAATTCCTTGAGATCCTACATACTAAATTTTAAGAAGACAGGACATAGTCTATTTAATCCAGAGGCAATTAAAGTTTCACTTTAGAATGAAAAGAAAATGTGGTTTAAACAATCAAAGCTGTCAGCACAGCAAGGTAAAGCTGATTTTTAATTTAAATATATATACATTTTATTTTATAATCTAGAGAACAACTACAAACATGGTGGACCTGCCACCCTACATGAACACAGTGTCAACCTTTCTCCCCCGTAAAATTACTAATAGCCCATATAGTGACATATAAAAGAATAGCATCAGAATAAAATAATAAAGGATAAACAGCAAAAAAGATCTAAAAGAAAGTTGACTTTTATTTTTAAAAGGCATACTCCTCTAGGATGGGTGGATTGATGTGTAATTGGATTCACCCTAGACTGCTTTTAGGGAAGTAGAAACGAATGCCCTGATTCACAATCAGGGTATTAGTCAATGGAGAGATATGACCAGGTCATGGATCTTTTTCTTCTGATTTGGTCAGGGATGGAGCGAGGGGGGAAAGCTCCCAATGCACTGGTGAGTCCTCCACCCCTGCTCCTGCCACACCCCGTCCCACCCTGGAATGCCCCTGCCACGCCCTCGCCACACCCCCGCAGGGGTGCCCACCTGCTCCATCGTGCACCCCCACCCACCCACCCACCCACCTACTTGAAGCTAGGCCTCTGGATTTGGTCCTTTGTGTGTACGTTTAACTTTTTTTAACCATTGGGAGAATGAAATCCTCATAGCTGGTGGGCTGCCTATATATAAGGCTACAGACAGGGAAAGACTGGGGCACAGAAAAAACCTATTTCTGGGCCTACGGTAGTTCTCATAGTGGCATGACAATACTTCCCACCTTACTGAATATACAAACAACATCTTCAACATCTGCCTGAAAATTCTACGCAACACGTTTGAAGAGAAGACAGGTTGGATGAAGACCAACCCCTTTGCTACTTTGCCTCCCACTTTACTTTTTATGAATGAGTACAAGCAACATATTTTGTGTTCCTGGGATTTTGCTAACATGTGACATGGAGTGTCCCATATCATCTATCTCAGCAAGTACTGTACCTGGAATTTCTCACTGCTCATTTCTTTGAGCAAAGACAACAGTGGGTGTACACACACAAAACACACACACACACACACACACACACACACACACACACACACGGTACATAAAAAGCTACATTGTTGCTCATGTAAGGCTAGGATAGGTTGTCAATCAAATGTGTAACATCATATACACTAATTTCTGTTTTAGAAAAGCAAATGAAGGTAAACTTGAACAGACAATCAGAGATCTCAGAACTGAGGTGGGAAAGAATTCCCGATCAAAAATATTTTATTCAGTTTTCCAGGAACTATTGAAGTTGTACCAGCAAATTTACCACTTTTTTGTACACAAGGAAAGACACCACATCTTTGGAAGAGGGATATATTAAAATACAAAATGTATCTCTTTACTATGTCTCCACTGACCCCACAGTTTATTGTACCCATCAGTGGGGGAAAGGGAGAAATCAAGAATAGAAAACAAATGAGCAGGGGAAAGCAGTTTTCTGCTTGCCATGCTATCATCAGTCATCTTATCCCCTAATTATATTATAAAAAGCATTTACATGAATTGCTCTGAAAGTCATGTTGCCTTTTTTTGTGCTAGCTAGCATAGTTTTTGCATTTTCAAAATACATGACAAATACAATTATGCCTGAAAGAAGTAAAGCTTCTCATTTGGCAGAGCCTGAAAGAATACTAAAATATGATCTGCGCTATGCTACATCTAACTGAGTTATAGTGACACCATTCATGACTACCAAATTCTGTTGACGTCAGCATTTACATTGTAAACAATGTAATTTTAGGACATTATTGCTTTGTTCTTCATAACTTGCCTACTTAGACCTGAAAGTGGAACACAGCACTAGATAGCTTTTTTCTTGCTTTTCATTTAAAGGACGTTGGTATTTAGACTAATGTTTGGGGGGTGAGAAGGAGGGGGATATCATAGGTTATTTTCAAAACTTTAGCCAGATTTTTTAGCATTAAAAGTGATGCTATACACATTAGGAAATTAATCCAATAATTCTCTCAATTTTTTTTCCAGTTGTTGGGTGTAAACCCTCCCTGATTTCCAGCTCCTCTCTCCATCCCCAATCTCTCACTAGGGGGGAGGCCTGCAAAACTCCAAGGGTAGGGGGAAATCTCATCTCCTCTCCCATCACTCACCTTACAGAGATGGGGGGGGGCATGCAAGCCCAGGCAATGGGGTTCTTTAAATGGGGAGGGCCATTTAAACCCTGCTTTTTTAAATTTCAATGTTTTCTGCAGACATAGGGGATCCCCCAAGCCTGTAGAAAAACCTGTTGGGGTGAGTGTGTCTCCCATCTGTGGATTTACCTATCCATGGGTGCAGAGGTGGAGCGACGGGAAACTCCGCACGGGGTGCACGCATGCCCTGAACCCCTGCTGCAGCACCATCCACCCCCGCCCCAGAACTCCCCCAACATGCCCCCTCTGCAGCCTGCCATGCCTCTGCCACGGCTCCGCTCAGGGCATCACACCCACCCGGTTGGTGCTACGCCTCTGGATGGGTGATATTTGGGGGAATTTGATAAATAGATATGATGATGCTCTTTGTCTAGTTTTTGCCTTCACAGGATTTTTTCCCCAGTCAGCCAAGAAGCCCATACCTTTGGGAATATAGCTGTATTTAAAATACTGTTTTAATATTAATTATTGTTATACTTAAATGACTTAAATGAAAATTAAACACAGATACAATTTCAGTGTACAATTTGCTTTGCTGTTTGAGTAAAGTTTCCTCTCATTGAACAAGCACATTTTGACATGAAACTCATGAATGTTCACCTCAGCACTAATATGATAATAGCTCACACGCCGCATAAAATATTATCAAAGTGGAAAGTGAAGGTTATATTAGATCCAGCTTATATTAGATCCAGCTTATATTAGATCCAGCAAGGGTCGTCAACATGTTCTACATGCTTATTGAATCTGAACATTTACCAACAGGTGCAGTCACTGGTATGGCTGTATCAGGTCATAAAATTTAAGTTACTTGTCATAATAGATCATGGGCACTGTCTGCGTTTTGAATGTACTCTTGATTTGTACTTCATAAATGCCTGGTAATGCTCTAGAGCCTATTTTAAATGCCTAATAAAGGTTGTTGAAGATCGTGGGCAATCGCTGTCTGCATTGTGGAGTAGGAAGTTAAGGTTGAGAGCGCGTGTCTGTCAAAGTCACCCAGCATGCTTCCATGGTAGAGTAAGGATTTAAATTTGGGTCTGGATCTCTCATTCTAGGGTTGCCAACTCTGGGTCGGGAAGGTGATTTGGGTGATGCAGCCTGAGGTGTGTGCAAGGGGAGGGACTTCAATGGGGTATTGTGCCAAAGGCCCTTTCCACACGGGCGCGAGCGAGGGTGCATCGGCATAAATAATGCCAACACACATCCCTGGGATCGTTTGCACGGACGATCCCAGTAGTGGTGCAGGCTGCGGCGCAGCCTTCGCACAGGCTGCGCCGCCCCGAACGCCAAACATCATCTCCTGCTTCCGGCAGGTCACAGAGGCCAGGGGACACCCTCCGCAGGCTGGAGCAGTGGCTCTGGAGTCGAAGGCTAGGGGGGCATGTCCCCTAGCCTCTGCGATGCGCCCGAAGCCAGGAGACGAGGTATGGCATTCAGGGATAGTGGGGGAGGGGGAATGGCGCCTTCCAGCCGGCAGCGGTTGGAAGACACTGCTTCTGACAAACCTCGCTCAGGGAGTGAGGTTCAGAAGCAGCGTCTTCACACCGCTTGCAGGTGGCGAGGCCGGCGCTGCTGCCCGCTGTGTGAACCCCTCCCCAGGGAGGGCGTTTTTGCCGTCCGTGGGGCGCTCTACTCTCCCCGTGCAGAAAGAGCCATAGTCTTTCTTCTAAAGCAGCCATTGTCTTCAGGTGGGCTGATCTCTGTTGCCTGGAGATCTGTTGTAATATAATGGGAGATCTCCAGCCTCCATCTAGAGGTTTGTAACCCTACCCAATTTCTAGCCCAACACTCTAACTACTACAGCTCATATGCAGATCTGCCCCACCTTTATTTAGATGTGCATTGTGTTTTTTCCACTGAAACTAATGGAAACAGGATAAAGTAAAAAATCAAACAATAAAATAACCGTAATAAAAATAAAGTGAACTTTAATATGAATATGACTACAAGTTTCTTTCACTCCCTATTTCATAATTTCGTTTGGGGAACTGGGTAGGGATGGTTTTATTCAGAGTTTCACCAAATGTGTTCAGCATTGCATTTACAGACATCTTTACTGAAATATACTAATGTGAGGATATGTGGATTGGGACTGATTTATTTCATGTATACCTTGCTTTTCTCTTCAATAGTGACCCAAAATGATATACATTGTTCTCTTATCCATTTTATTTTCACAACAGCCCTGTGAGATAGGCTATGTTGAGAGTTTGTGACTGGCCAAGGTCATCAAATTTTTATGTTAGCGTGGGAATCCAAACCTGGGTCTCTCAGATCTTAACCAGTACTTGAACTTCTGCATAATACTGCCTTTGTGGTGTGATAGTGTTGTGATAGTGAAAGTATGGTACTATGCCTAAATCTGGGTTGAAACTCCAGCTCCTGGGCAGACCAGATAGCTATGATGGATTGGCCACCCTCATTTGCTTATCTGTAATTAACTAGTGAAGGTCTTTCATTCCCCTGCTCAAACTGCAGATTGAAGGCAAATTCTGAGCAACTACCTTAAAATAGTTGAATAAGTTTCCTTTTTATCAAGCACTCAAAATGGTTTTAAACTGTGAAGCAATTGATTTATTCATTAATGCTTTTGAAGTGCTTTCCCATGACAGTCCACCTCCATTGTCTGCCTAACCCATGTGACAGGAAAGAACATGAATTTACAAAAGAAGTACTTTTTGGGGTCATCTCAATCCTGCTGGTTTCGGGGAGGAAAACTGTGTGGCTCGTCCCTCTAGAATTCTAGCGTTGCTTATTTGTCTGCTTGTTTTAAACTACATATTAATATTGTAGGTATTTCTTATGCTGATGAGAATTTCTTATGCTGATTGCTGGAAGTGGAGATTGTTTTTATATTAACCTGTATTTTGTTGTGGGGGTTTTTTGGGTGTGAATGTTTACAATTGATTCTATGAATCTTTTCAGATTGACTGGAGTACCTAAAGCTGCAGGTAGTTCACCTTGTTATAAACTATGTATTAATATTCTAGGGCTACACTTGAACTCCTTAAGAGAAACAACAGACAACTCAGCGAGGCAGAGCAGAGCTGCAAGTCTATTCATCTCTAAGAGACCTGGCCAGACAGAAGCCAGAAAGACTGAGACCTTCCTGGGATGCTTGAGCACAACAGACTTGAACTGTTATATTATTGTTTTACATATTTGATTGTTGTTCAATTGAGAACTATAACACTTTGATATCCCTCTTGGAATTCGATAGGAGTTATACAAGCATATGGGGAGATTGTGTCAAAATAAGGCAGGGATTGCAAGCAATTGCAGTTTGATTTTCAAATGGGCAAAATCACGACACAACTTTTAATAACAAGACATCCTTCTTTATTTTGACTCCTACTCAAATCTATTCAATGGGGTTTACCTCCAGTTAAGTATTATGATGTTTACAGTATTAATCACCCAATATTCACAATGAGAACACAGTTCACACAACAAAAACTGCCCATGTTGCCTTCAAACAATCATCTATATTGAAGGTGTTTGTTTGTTTGAGGTTTGTTGATCAAGGGAAAAATAATTTGGCAAAAGGATATGGTAAATTGAAAGTATTAACAGATTTGGGGCCAGATGGTTCCCTAGCCCTCTCAATACTATGAAAATGCAATCGAGAGAAACCACATACATACTGGAGAAAAAGTGTCAGTCCCAGTGTTGAAAGCAGATGTTCCTTTGCTGCCAGCAATATATATCTTTCCTTAATGGCAAAATACAGCTGGAATTGCAAAAAAATATCCAAAGCAAAGAAATAGAAAAAGAGCAGAACTATGACTGCATGCAAGTAAAACAACTCAGTGGACTAATATGGAACATACCAACCAACCATACCTTGAAGTTAAGCAAAATAGCAATGATCAGCCATAGCACGCAACTTGTAATTCCTACAGATGATTCAGGAGATAGGCTAAATGAAGGAAAATAGTCTGCTCCTCATACAAATAGTCTGCTTGCCTTTAAAAGTATATTTTGTATATTGTTGAAAGTATATTTCAAGTGATCAAAGTTATTCCCGCATCCCATTCTCAATCAGATGAGTGGATTTCTTTGTCATTTCATTTCTGCTTCACTTTCTTGAGTTTATTTGACATTTTTGCCCCCAAACCAATGTGTTTAGATTTCATTAGACATCCTCCAATCCCATGATGTAAACAGAGCATGCTATGGGGCTTATCCAAATTTTAAGCTTCTATGCATTACTGTGACATCAGTACTGATATGTGCAGCCAAAGTGACACCCCAGTCTTTCTGTAGATCAATGGTGGCGAACCTATGGCACTCCAGATGTTCATAGACTACAATTCCCATCAGCCCCTGCCAGCATGACCAATTGGCCATGCTGGCAGGGGCTGATGGGAATTGTAGTCCATGAACATCTGGAGTGCCATAGGTTCACCACCACGACTGTAGATAATGGCTGATTATGCACAGTGAGCTTCCTGCAACCCTAAAGAGAATTTGAAATGGAGTCTTTGTTTCAGAACATATTTATCATTATTACCTACAGCCCTGTTTGCAAACATTGCCCATCAGCTGACTTTTTGCTTGTGTCCAGGGAAGGGCAATCGCCTCTTGTTTTCATGAGTTCTCCATTGTGAATGTGTGCTTTAATTTTAATGCAATTAATTGTTTTAAATTCTCATATAGATATATCAAAATATCCACATAGAAAGTCAAACTAGTACAGAAAATCCTTGAATACGGCATCTGCAAACTTTGCTTGATCACTGATTGTCTTCTACTGTGGGAAGTGATTGGAGAGTAATGGCAGCACGTGAACAGAAAAAGGACAACCTGAATCACCTTTTTCTAAGCTCCCGAGTTTCCTGATCATCCCGTTCCCAATGTGCTGCAAATACAAATCACTGAGACCAATGATCTTTTCCCAGTGCAGTCTCCAATCACTGATTGCTGCTGTGTAAAACTAGGCCCAGCCTATTGCGAAGGAATAGGGACAATTTGGGACAATGCATGAGCAAATCGAGTGTTTGGAGGGACCGACTGTTGTTATTATTTTCACATTGAGATATTGATACATCGATATGACAAATTAAAAATTAAAAAAGATCTAAAGATATACAGAAGGGGGGAGGTCTCGGGCAATAAAAACAATCCAGCCGGAGAAGAAGCAGGAAGGGATCGGCAATAGAGAGGGAGGTGAGAGAGAAGGTTTGCAAAGCAGCACAAGGGAGTGGAAGGGGTGAAACTAGGCAGGCTGACTGTGGGTGGAGGGAAGAGGTCCAGGGCAAAGCTGTGTTGACTGGCAAATCTGTCCCACTCCAATGGCAAAGAAAATTAAAATAGTGCTGCAAATGGGTTCACTTGCTGCAGAGAGAAGGGAAAGTGAAAGCTGGGCTTGAGAAAATACATCCATACAAGAAATCTTGCCGTGATGAACATTTGCCCCTATCACGCGGAAGAAACCTTATGCATTATCAGCCAACATTTGGTTTTATGAAGGCACAGAAAAAACATTTTTTCACTTTCTTTTAGATTATTTTGTAAAAAGCCATGCATTTTTTTAAAAATCATTAAATTTAAGTCCAAAACGGTTGAAACTAAGTTTGTGGATCGGTCTGTACAATTTAAATTGTATGCATGCACAGTTGCCATTTGGATCTAGTCCACACAAAGGGAAAATTTGCTTTTCAAGCCTTCCTCGCTGAATTCATACGTAGTTCAAAGAAGTTTTAGAGGGGAAAAGTGACATACTTTTACCCCCTTCCTTAAAAGCTAACAATAGCACAAAAAGCCAAGTGTTGATTAGAAAAACTGAATTGGACTTCAAAGGTTAAGTCCTTTTTTCTCTTCTATACATCCCCATCTAAATCATAGCTAGGCATGGGTGCAATTCACTAGTTACAACATTTTTGAGGTCCTTGTTCTTTATCACATCAGTTTCACCCCTTAAGCACCACCAACCTCCCAAAAACTATTGAGTGACTGTGCATGGTAAATTTTTTCTCACTTCCATAGCTTTATATTACTAATTTAATACAGCTGTTCTCATTTGAATATAACTACGCTGCTTTCTTTACAATCAAATCCCAACACAACTTACATGGCATGCTGAAGAGTTTGTCCCCCCCATAAGTTATTGTCAGAAATACCCATACATCAAGTGATACTTTATTGCAAAGGCTGACACATTGTTGCAGAACATGTTTTAGAGCCCCACTTTTCTGTATCATTAAAGCAGCCAAGGCCATATAAATCAATGCTGGCATAATTAAAAAGACAGCAATGTAATTAAAAGCCAGAAGCAGAAAAACATGCATATAATTTAGGATTTTGTTTAGTTTTCATTTGGGGGAGCTGGGATTGAACAGAAGTTTAAGCAATGGGATTTGTGAGGAAGAGAGGTGCACCGAAGTCCTGAAAGGATTCTTTTTAAAAAAATCTATTCAGCTCCCAGAGAGGTGTAAATCTTCTATGATGGCTCTGGTACTGTCTATAACTATAAAGTGTGGGCCAGGCAGTAGTTCAAATTTAACTTCTTTCATGAAATAAGTTTCCTATAAGTTCTCTGAAATTTCAGAAAGGCCTGGCCAATCTGAGTTCTTTCCTACTAGATCTGCATTTTCCTCAAATTTCTTTGAAGCCATTTTCCACCATCACCTGTGCAGACACTCCCCACCCCTTTCCCACTGTTATAACATCTATTGACATTATAAATTGCCTACATACTATAAATTTCAATATCTTAAAATATCTGAAACATTTTGTACACATGAAGCATACTAATTATTAGATTAGCTTACTCAAAATGGTTTCCAGTTATTTAGAATTAGAGATGAGTGAATTCTTCAATCCTTGTTTGAAATGGGCTCATTCCACAAGCACTGGCTGTTTTCCCTTCCTTTTCCTCTTTATCTATAAGGTTATTGCTTGTGTGAGTATGGGACTGAAGACACCCTAACTGCATCCTTGCTCAACCAAAAAAAGGGTGACCTTAGATCAGTCACATTCTTTCAGCCTAAACTACCTCATAAGCTTGGTTGTGAAGATAAAATGGACTAAGGGGTCAGTGCTGCAGTTAGGTGATTTTATACTGTGGTTGTAATGACCTTGTAAGGACCCTCCTGTAGAAGGCAATATATCTTTGAAATGTGAAACTGCAGCCTATTCTTATACCACCCTCCTCCAAGCCTGAGTGGAAGCCCTGGGCTTCCATCCTAAAGCCCAGCCCTCATGATACCACTAGGAGGAGCAAGAGAAAGAGCAGGATTAAATGGGAAATAGTATTCTGTAACCACCATAGGGCAGGACAGAATTTCCCACTATCTACCACCTTTTTAAATCACCTTTTCCTTGCAATCCGTCACACCGAGTTTGTCTCATTTTGTCTTAATATGAATCCTGTGATACAGCTTGGACTGAGAGAATGACTAGTCCAGCATCACCCAGTGAGATTCATGGATTAGGAGAAATGTGATTCTTCTACAGATCATACCAGCTCTCAATTAAGTAGTACATGTTACCATCCCAGCAGTATTTCACCATCCTAAATCTAGGAGATCTACCAAAGGCATCAAACATGCTACTACTGTACTGAACTTACAGAAGTATCTTGCTTTTATCATAGGATCCTATTACAATTCTGTTATTCTTTTAGGGAAAAAAATCTTAATACCAGTAAATAATACCTAAGACATGCTCATCAGGATATCAGGAGACCTGAGGTATTCCTCAGAAAGGACTGGATATTGCTACTGGAGGCCTTTCTAGATAGCTCTAGTAGCTAGGGGGGGGGGGGTGTTAAAAGTATTAGTAGCCACCGTTTCCTGGACACAATATATCAGTGATAGATTTTTTTGTGAAACGGAGCCTTCTAATACTCGGATTTAATATTCAGAAACTAGGATTTGTCTACTGGAAGGAAAATGGTCAAAGAATACTTAGCATAAACCTGACAGCACCACAATTTAGTTGAACCCCTTGGTCCTTTGATCAGAGAATTAAATTACTAAATTATGGTAATCACTGAAAAATGCTGAGGGAAAAACACACATCCACCCCCCCCCCCCCCCCCGGCGAGCATTCTAAATTTATCTGGGCAGAATCCGCTTTCAGGTTAAGCCTATTTTTGGCCCAAGCACAAGCCCTAGGCATAAATTAAGCTCATTCAAATTTCAAGCCAGGTAACTACAGATCTCAACGGTATCATTAACTTTGCATTGCCTTTGTGGTTGTGGAACAGCTGCCCACAAGAAATTCACCCGAGGACCCTTCTGGTCTTCCAGGGTTAAAGAAATCAAAGCCAGTTTGTTTTGAATCGTCGGGCTGAAAAACAAAGCTCATTTGGTTTTTAAGACTGATATTTGTAGATCTGGGCTTGGTTTTTTAATCATTATTGTTGCAATTAAATCACTGCTACAATTTTTAAATATTTTTAAAACATGTGACTAGTTTTGAGCCCTAAGGCTGCCAAGGCACAGGTTTTTTTTAAAAAAAGTATTGAAGTTGTCCTGAGTTTATGTTTTTGGCTTTTACAAAAAAAATCTGTTCCTGTCTATCCTCTGTTCCACCAAAGGTATAAGTAGAATTGTGGATTCATCTGCCTCCACTTCCTCCCCCTCCAATCCTCCCCCACCCCAAACACCAAGCTGAGCTCAGCAGGGCAGCAACAACAAGCCACCCGCTGCTCCAATGGGCCTGGCACCAGCCCTTTCAAGCCTGCTCCAACCCCTCCCCCCCCCACACACACACCAAACATCAAGCTGGGCCCAGCACCAGCCCTCCCAGGTCCCTTCTAACCCTCCTCCCACCAAGCTGCCTGCTGCTCCGCTGGGTCTGACACCAGCCCTCCCAAGCCCCCTCCAACCTCCATCCCCACCCCAAACACCAAGCTGGGCCCAGCAGGGCAGTGGCAGCCAGGCCAGGCCCACCACAAGCTGTCTCAAGCCCCCCTCCAACCCTCCCTGTGTACCAAACACTATTTTCTACTGTGGAAGCATGGCACACTCTCTCTCTTCTGACTGCAGTTAGATCTTTTGGTGGGAAAGGGTATATATATCACCTATTTGTTTTTAGATACTATATGCTTTGTTTTAGGTGAAGTTAAATGTTTATCTTTTTGCTTATCTCCATTTTGACAGCTTGACACTGAATTAGAGAATGGCAAACAAACAGTTAAAATAATTTGATGTGTAATTCTCTCTCCTGGGAAGCTGCTGGACTGAATTTTATCCCTTTATGAGGCTCTTCTCTTGGCAAGTGTTAATGGTCTTAGTAAAAATTCCTGCAGAGATTTGTTAAGCAGATTCGTTACCCCCTTTTTCATTTTAGCAGAATTATTATTAATTGACTAGAACTTTAGCAAGATTGATTGGCAGATGAAAAAGATTTCCAGCATCTATACAATTCAGCTAGGGCCTTATTTAATTCTCAGCAACAGACATACAGAGGAAAACACTTGCAATGTGCCTCTGCTTAGCTACACTGAATTCTGACAGCAGGACTTCAGTGCAACCAATCTCCCAATGCCAACTCCATGATGTTACCACTGCCTATTTTTCTCTTCTCACAGATTCACTTAAAAATGTTTCTGAGCTCACAAAACATTCTGGATGTATTTCCAGGGGGTGATAAATGTGCCAGCAACTGCTGTGAAAGCTGGACAGATAACTTGTCAGGCTCAGAGAGGACAGCTGTGTGAAAGGGAAGAGATGATGAAAAAATTGGTACCATTGCTAGCTGAGCTCACCTGGATGAACAAAACAAGGGCAGGAAAATGCAGCCTTCAGATCAAATCCAGAAGCGCTTGGGGCGTATCTACAGAAAATGGTTCCCAGGGCAAACTCTCAAACAGTTCTTCCCCCCAACCGTTTGAGATCTGGATGTTATGCCCCTATTGATACATCCCAAGATCTCATTAGCTTTTTTTTGTTGCTGCATCACACTGAATGCTCATATTTAACTTACTGTCTGCCCGTGCTCCAAAATCTTGTTCATACCCGTTGCCACTCAGTAGTAGCATGCAGAGAAAAAAGGGGGGCAGAGGGAGAAAGAAGGAAAGGGAGAGAAAGGGGGGAAAGGGAGAAAAAGAGGGGAAAGGAGAGAAAGAGGGAGAGAGAGAAAGGGGGAAGGGAAAGAAACAGGCAAGAAAGAGAAAGAGGGAGAGGAAGAGGGAGTTGCAGGGGAGGGGGAAACATCACCCACGTTCCCCCCTTACCGCCTCTGCAACAAAAAAAACCCCTCTGTGGTTTAAAATTAAGGTTTGCTTGCTTGTGGGTGAGTAGCACTTTGGCCAGGAGAAGACGTGGGGCAGGGACAGACCAAGGAGGACACTCTTTCTCTGGCCTTGTTCCCACCCTCAGCCTTTTCCCAGCTGCTGCTCACCTAGAAATAAGCGAAGTTTAAGTTTGAAGCAACCACAGGCTTTTTTCCTGGCGGCAGCAGTGGGGTGGGGGTGGGAACCTGGGCCACTTTTCTCTGTCGGATCAGACCAATGGTCCATCTAGTATCTATACATTTAATAGCAAAGTGTATCACCATCTGTGAATATCTATATCTGCAGATTGGGACCATAGTGACAGAAATATTTTTCTCCAGAGCCGCAGGTTGCAGACCACTGCCCTAAGAGTTAATGGGAAAGAGTCCCCATTCCTAGAGAGGTACAGCCCGAGATGGCTATCCCAAGCCACTTCCGGCTTCCCTGTCCCAGGTGCCTGGTTGGCTGATGCTGGTGATGACAGCACATGGCGGGGGTGGAGCACTGCTGGTGGATCCTCTTGAATGGGTGAGCGGCGAAGGGCGAGAAATGGGAGGGAGTTGCAGGAGTGCAGATTTTCAGCGCAATCCTAATCTCAGTCCGCCCTACTTTAATGGGGGATCAGAGGTTGACCCTGCTTTGGGTGGCCTCATTTCCCCCTCCCCCGGGTCCTTCTTGGGGGGCGGAACCACAGGGGGGACCCCAGCAGCGCCACCTTGGGTTGCAGCCCGCCAGCAGCCCCACTGAGCTCTACGGACTTTCCTGGCGGATGGCAGCCTGACTGAGTCCAGGTGAGAAAGACGATGTCAGATTTTAAAGGAGTTATTACCTGCAGCCCTGCAAGATTGCACTCATTGGGGCTGTTGTATGGGGAGGCAGGGGTGGGAATAGTTTGCTTCTGCATTGCCAAGGAGGGCAGGAGCGCATGGGGAAAGCCTTGCACATGGATCTTGGAAGGTTTACTTCAGAGTAAGCCAGTGGAGGGTAAGCTTGTAGATCGTGGAAGGGAGGAAGGCCAGAATCATCCTCAGCCATGGTTGTCGAGGGTTCCCAACTCCCGGTGGGCAAATCCCAGGACATTTGGGGTAGATTCTCAGAAGCTATGACTTTTGGGACCAGGGCAGGGGCCATGCTCAGTGAGAAATATGGCTGTCGAGTCCACCTTCCATGGCAGACATTTTCTTGGGGGGGGGGGAGAAGTTCAGCCCCCCTCGAAGTTGACAACCCTATTAAAGGCGCCAATTTTGATCCACCATCCAAGTGAAATTTGAGGGGGTTCTTTTTGGGGGGGCATAATCAGTGTCTCAACACAAGAAAAGAGAAATGTGTGAAACGGGGGTTCTATTGCTTGTCATTTGAATCATGTACAAAACAACAGGTTTTTTACCCCCCCCCTTTTTTTTTTTTTGCTTTGATGGGTAGAAATGGGCTTCAAAGTAGGGAACTTCTCCCTGCATGAGAATATATACAGTGTTATCTTCATTTTAAATGTCAAAAGGATTTGCGGCTCCAAGTGTTTTCTTTTCCGAGGAAAATGGGTTCGAATGGCTCTTTGGGTGTAAAAGGTTGCTGACCCCTTTGTTAGACAGTACAGAGTGATACTCTAGGAGGAGGACAGAGAGGTTTGGAAGATGCTGTGTGCCTCTGAGCATCTGCAGAATGAAATTCTGAAACTTCACAGTACCTCTCTTTCTGTCCCTCCAGATTTCTTAAAAGTGGAAAATAAATGGATTGTTTGATTTCAGGAAGAAACTGGGTAAAGGGGAATTAAGTGAATACTCTTAATACTAAAATATTTCTTTACTCATGGAGTTTAAGTTGCAAATGTGGCCAAACTGGCATTTTACCATCTTTGCCAGGCTAGATTATGGCCCCCTACTTGTTGTGCCCTGACCTAGCTGCAGTAATCCATGAAGCAGTCATCTCCAGGCTAGACTATTGTAACTCACTTTACTTTGAGCTGCCCTTGAGACTGATCCAGAAACTTAAACTGGTTGAAAATGCAGTTCCACAGGTCTTCAAGGGGATCTCATGAGTGTTCTGCCAGCTGCATTTGTTTCCAGTGGAGTACTGAATCAGGTTCAAGAGTTTGGTGTTAGCCTTTAAAGTCCTGAGTGGTCTGGGACCCTCGTACCTGCAGGTCTGCCTCTTCAAATACACCCCCAGGAGAGTGCTTCAACTTATTGGTGATACCAGAGCTTTCTCGGCTTTGGCCCCAGCCTGGTGGATAGTTGTGTCAAATGAGACCCAGACTCTGCAGCACCTGCCACAGTTCTGCAAGGCCTGCAAAATGGAGCTAATCCACCAGGCCTGCAGTTGAGGACAGCAGATGCATTCCAACACACCTGGCCTCCCTTTTACTTCCTTTTTACTTCCACCCTCTAATGTAGAACTGATTATGGTGCCTTGGATAAATTTGTTGTAGAATCTGTTTAATTATGTTGATTTATGTGAATGTTTTGAGTTGCCCTGATCCCATCAGAGGAAGGGCAGCCTATAAAACAAACAAACAAACAAACAAATGTGCAAAGCAGATGGTTTGTCAGCTTTGGACAAGCAGAAGGATGAGTAAGGTTACTGTATCAGGGAGCAATCTTATTACATCTACTTAGAAATAAGTATCATGGTGCTGAATTGGACTTATTGTCAGGAAAGAGTTCTTAGGATTGTAGCTTTACACTCATATTTAGTGCCTTGTTTCTTCAAAATTTGAGATGTTCATGAATTCGTTTATCTTTGAATTAGTTTAGTTTAGCTTTGCTTAGAAGCCACTTTACTGATGACCAAGAATTCCTCTTCCACTTACAACTGAAAAAAATAGCCAAATCCTTTCAAAAGTACCCTCAATAAAAGCACCAATTTATCACCACATCACTAATTAAACAAGGTGGTAGAATTGCCTTACATGGTACCCTTTCTTGTATTTTAAGAGAACCTCATATCAAGTAGCAGCAAATAGTTAACATTACTCAAAATGACAAAACTGTTTTCTAATGTATATTTCTCATTAATATAAAACCTCATTAAAGCAAATGACATTTAATTTAATAACACAATGGTACCGTATTTGAAGACATGACTTCATTCATCTGCAAAGTATATTCTCACACATAATGTTCTTTTTGTCAGAGAGTATTGTGGGAAAAACTAGTATAGTAGCAAAAGGGTCTGGATCTTTATTTTAAAAACTCATTAAACCTTGTTAAGAATCACCATATTTAACAGTAGTACTCCCAAAATCTCTTTTAAGTCCAGACAATTTATAGAATCTCTCCAAGGCAGCATTGCAAAAGCTCTGAGATGACCAGCATTCATACAATCTTCTGTCCAGATACTTTACAGACCAATAAAGCAAACATTAGAAGACCATCAAGGAGTAAAGAATGAAACGAGTGAGTAACATATTCTTCCTGGAGGAGGAGTATGCCTCCTACCTGCACTGGATGCCCCCTAAAGCTCCTTTTTTTAAAGACCCCACAAAACCTTTAGTGACACTGGATAAGATACACCCCCTCTCTCTGACTAAGAACAGATTCACATGTAGTCTCATGGAGTCTTCTCATATACTTGGCTAAGCATTTTAGTGAACAACCTGAAGTGCAAGAGGCATGCTGTTGAAGATTTGGGTTTTACACCGTGCTTTTCTCTGCCTTTAAGGAGACTCAAAGAAGCTTACAATTACCTTCGTTTCACCTCCCCACACGTTGCTGGGGTAGGAAGGGCTGAGAGAGTTCTGAGAGAACTATGACTAGCCCAAGATCACCCAATTGGCTTCATGTGGAGGGAGTGGGAAAACAAACCCAATTTACCAGGTTAGAGTCTGCCATTCATGTGGAAGAGTGGGGAATCAAACCCAGTTCTCCAAACTAGAGTCCAGTGCTCATATGAAGGAGTGAAGAATCAAACCCAGTTCGCTAGATTAGAATCTGCTGCCTTTATCCACTCCCCCATACACATGAGTTCCTTCACCCCTGGGAACAATCCTGCTGCAGTTCTGGAAAGCCAACAATGCAGGTTGAACAGCTCACAGGTCTAACTCTATCATTTGCTTAGCTTTAATACAGTCAGGTGGCAGCCTGAAGGCCCATTATGGCCACTAAAAACTTCCCCAATATGGTTGCCACTTCAGCTCCATTCTCAAGAGGCTACTCTATTTTTCACATTATTTTTTTCATCCCTTGTAAAGGATGAAGGGTCAGAAACATGTCTGCAGACTAAGGCCCCTTCTGCACATGCAGAATAGTGCACTTTCAGTGTACTTTTACAATTGTTTGCAAGTGGATTTTGCTATTTCACACAGTAAAATCCAGCTGCAAAGTGCATTGAAAGTGGATTGAAAGTGCATTATTCTGCATGTGTGAAAGGGACCTAAGGCAAGACATGGGAGCAGGGCTTTTTAACCCACTTCATCCCTATATACTGCTATTTTCCTTGCATGAAATAAAATACATGAACTGACAGCAAGCAACTGAGGTGTACAAGGGGATCATTATTACTGGCCAATTATGCACAAAGTGTCTGTTGCTTGATGGCAGCAAAAGTTCATCACTGTAAGATTTCTTGTACAGACCTATTTCTTCAAGCTTCACTTTCACTTTCCATTCTCTCTGAGTCCACTTCTAGCATGATTTTAATTTTCTTTGCTGCCAGAACCGGGCATATTGACTAGTGAGCACAGCTTTGCCTGGGAGATCTTCCCTCTGCCCATGGCTAGCCTTCCCACTCTTTCACACTGCCATCCACACCTTCCCCCTTGCTCCCCTTTCATACTGCCAGTTGTTTCAAGTCACAGAAAAGAACCTCTTTTACATGGGCTTAGCTAAAACACACTGGTCTCTAATTCTTATCAATAAAATTATAACAGAGAGTATTTCGAAATAACAATCCTCTCTGTCCTCCAGCAGCAGCAGCAGAAAGTGTGTGTGTGTGTGTGTGTGTGTCTGTGTGTGCGTGCGTGCGTGCTTGTGTGTAGAGGGGAGAAGAAGAGAATATCAGCTCTAGAACAGTTCTCTTCTTTAGGAACCTCTGGTCCAGGGAATTACTTTACCTCTTTCATTTGTGGGGGGGATTATTTTTGGAACAATAATATCAATATAAGTGCAGTTTAAAGGCTAAGCCAGCAATCTTGAGAACTGGAATTAGATCTGTACCTTTAAGGATTAGTCAATGGGCAGAGTTAGGGGAATCAGGCCGGGGAGACCTCTCTGCAGAAAATCTCCATGGCAGGAGTGAGTGCCTTCTCATGTGTAAACACAGAAATGTGAGGAGTGCCCTTTACAAGCCCACTGCACAGAGAAGAGCCATAAGGTAAGTGTTCCATGCATAATGGGCCACTGTTTGTTCTTATTGTGAGGAACAAATATTATCTACCTATGTTTTCTATTAACTGGTAAGCAGAATCAATATTGTTGATATTTATGTATTCAGATATTTATACACTGCCTTTCTTCCCAACGGGTTCCCAAACCAGCTTATGTTTGTCTTCTTCCATTTTAATTTTGCCACAACTACCCTATGAAGTAAGGTGGGCTGAAAGAGAATGACTCAACCATCAACCTTCCATGGTAGAGTTTAAATTTGAACTTGGGTCTCCCAGATTCTAGTATGACATTCCAAATGCTATACCATGCTATCACTGTGTAACTTACTGTTGCCTCTATTAAACATTGTGTATGTAAAATGCCATCAAGTCACAGCTTACTTATGGTGATCCCAGCAAGGGGCTTTCAAGGCAAGTGAGAAGCATAGGTGATTTGGGATTGTTTTCCTCTGCAGAGCCTTCCCTCATAGTTTCCCTTCCAAGGAGTGACCAGATCTGACAAGACAGGGATATACTGTGATGTATTCCCTCTCTATTAAACATTGGAGAGGGGGAAATAAACATCAGGATGGGATGAGTGCACTACAAGTTTCGGCCCTGGGGTACATAGGCTCAAGACTACATAAACAGCATATCTGACTTCCCAGTTCAGCCTGGTGCAGACACAGCCTTAGACATCAATGCTAAATAATATGTCAAATAAAGGAACACAATCACATAACAAGGCGGTAGCAGACAGTTTTCTAAATATGCATAGTTCTAGTACTTTTTACCATATGGATGATTACCTTCCATCAATTTCATATTCACAGTTTAGAAGGTAAATGCCGATTTGAAATCAATGCATCTTCTTTTTTTATATTACCTCATTTGGGTCGATGGGTTTTTTTACCCACTGTAATTTATTGCTATTGCTGATGAAAGAATAAAGTGAAAAGTGGAGAATGTAATCAAAGCTAATAGTGGGGCCAAATAACATGTGACAATAAATCAGCAAGAAAAATTGCACTGGAGATAAATGGAGGTGTTTACTTTGTCAGTTTGAATACAACCTGGTATAACAACTATTTGTGCGAAATACAAGGCTGAAATGGCATTCTTTGTCTGAAAAATAGTACCTCTTCTCAGTCTCTTTGTTACGCAGATGTATGTTGAGAAATTCAAAATGTAAATTGTCACTGATTTCAAGATAAATAGGTGGGGAGACACCAGATTATTATGTGAAAGGTACTGGGCCAAACCATGCAAAGATTTTTTCAGAGAAAATAAACAGGAGTCTTATAGCACTTTAATGACTAACAATATTTTACCCAACACAATTTTTTCTGTGGACCGTAGGCTATTTCTACAGATGCTCTGAATGGATCTTCACTATATTGTTTTTATGGAGGAGGTATAAAAACAACAACAACAACAACAACAACAACAACAACAACAACAACAGGGTAAAGGGGCTTATAATAAGAAGAGACTCTTAGGTTTTGAGATGGGCATCTTAGGCACCAAGCTGTGAAAAAGAAGTCCAATTCCTGGCTGAACCCAGGAGAATGGAGATATTGTGAAATTTGAATGAATATTAGCAGAACAAATCACAAGTAGAGAATTGTCTCGGTATTTTCTAAATTATATTTGAAATTTTCTTGTCACCCTGTACTTCCTGCATGTTATGGCCCATTTGGGTGGTGGGACTTTGCTGGGATTTACCAGCCAGGAGGCCAAGCAGCAATACTGTCTCCACTTGCTCTGTCAGGACAGCACCAGTCTGTCTTTGTTTGGCTGCGGGTTAAGCCAACCAGATGTGACCACCCCAGTCATGACACAGATAGGACATCCCCACAAAAGGAGAACCACAGGTGTTGGGTTGATTTCCAGAACAAGAAGCAGCCTGGCCCACTAATATGACTACCACTATGGAATTATTTTCAGAGAGTTTTTTCATTGATAATGTTTATGATTGATAATGTTTACTGATAATGATAATGTTTATCATTGATAATCAAATTTCACCCATTCATTTCCTTTCTTGTGCCAAGTACCCACAATACCATGAAAAAGTGAAAATGTTGATTTTTCAGTTCACATTGCTTAGATGCTTTATAAATCAAAGTTCACTTCCAAGATAAATTATTCTACAACTTAAAATATAAGCCAAACTATGACATTGTTGTAGCACCCAAACAACAAGTGGAGTCGTATGGCTGTATCAGGTCATAAAATTTAAGTTACCTGTCATAATAGATTGTGGGCAATCGCTGTCTGTATTGTGGGAGTAGGCAGTTAATACGGTTGCATTCTAAAGCTGTTTTGCTATGGACAAACAAACTGAAAAGATATAATCTTACTATTACCAACTATTTTAGTAACAATTTGGACAATCCACCAAAGGTTGTTCCTGAGAAGCTTGCTTAAAAAGAATGAGATGCCAGATACAATAGGGTTTGGTTAATTATAATCAACTGTCTTTAGACATAACGGCTTAGATCCAAAGCAGCATAAATTGGGTTGTGCTGGACTGGAAGGCAACCTTCCTGCCTCTCTTTCCCACTGTAGCGTTATGCCCCACCCCATTCCTGGCACTGTGCTTCTGTGGATCAGTGGACCTGAAAGGACAAGGAGCTGGACTGTTCCAAATGGGCTGGATACAATGCTTTCATTCTTCTAAATGAGCAGTTTTACTTCAACAGAAAGATTCTTTCTCCACCAGAGCAAGATAGCCTAATCAGACGACCTGAAAGACTGATCTAAAGTTTACTGGAAACAATGGAAAGTCATGGATGAATGTTTAACTTCTTTTGTATCATCTCCTGAGTTAACATTCTGAGCCAAACAAACTATATTCATAAAACCAAATATCTATTAAAATAACATAGTCTACCTTATCTATGTTACAAATATGTATATACATATATATATTATATTTTTTTCAATACCTTTGGATACTGTTTCACAGGAATCAATACCCTTTCAGACAGCTTTATATTTTTATTGCTGATGACGTCAAGGTATTTTTTCTCTTCATCTTCCTTTTTCTCATCAGAACTTTGGAACTTTTCAATTTCTGGAAATAGTGGGGTAGGGAGGGAGAAAAAGAATACGTAAATAGATTGCCGCTAGTCTTTATTGTCAGTTTAAGTTCATATTTATTTATGTTTAGTTTACAAAATGTATATCCTGCCTTTCTGTCCTCAAAAGGGCCACCAAGGTGATGAACAAATTAAAACATGCACAGCAATATCTCATTTAAAACCATTAAAACCAACCCAAACAACATTGGCAATACATCATTAAAATGATTAAAACCAGAGCTAGAGGTGTGCATTAGGAAAACAGCTGAAACTGAAAAAAACTGAAAAAAACAGCTATCCAGATACCAAAAAAGCCAAACAATTTCAACTTTTTCCAAATAAATGCTTTCCCACAACCCATATAAAACCACAGGGATTTAATTTTTTTTAAAGAATTAAAGCCCTTTTCTGAGGTTGGTAATAGTTGCTTAAATTTTAACTTCTGCCCCCAAAAGGTTACCTTGGCAGAAGCTCCTCTGAGTTTCCAGGTGGGTTCTGCAGGGCTGGTAAAGGTGTCCCTCTTTACTGTATTGCTCTGGAAGCAGCAATCCTCTGTTGCTCTTTTCCTGCTCTATGGCTGGTTTCCAGAGCAACAGAAGGGACAAGGAGAGACATTTTGAGGGGACAAACAGGAGAGCTCACTGGAACTTTCCTATTTGCATTGCAGTTTTGCTAGGCTACTACAGTCTTAATGTGAACTGCAAGAACTTCTGGAGAGGGAGGGTGGAAGTGGGGGCTTGTGGCTTTGTTTGAGCTGGCAAAAATTCCCCTCAGCTACCTGGCACTGTGTGATTGGACATTGGTTCTGTTGGGCTTGTGCTGCCAGAGCATGACTGGGTTTTGCTGGATGCTTGTGCATTGGATTGGCTTGTGGCTTTGTCTGACTGGCAAAAGTGCCCCCTGTTTTGAATTTTTTGCATTGTTTGTCTGACATTAGTTCTGTTAGGCTTTGCAGAGTGTTGATCTGTGGTTCCACTGGACTGGGTTCTGGTATGGTTCACTTGAGCTTCTGTTGGCTCTTGGGGTGGGAGACATTGGCCTGTGGTTGCTCACAGGCATATTTATTTAATTTTCCCCTGGGGGGGGGAGGTGAATGGGGTCTGGGTAACTGTTTTGCTCAAATTTGCATTCAATGGGAGAACTTTGTGGGGCTCTGGGGGGTTGTTTTCCAAGTTAGAGGCATAAAATGTTGAGCACAGCTGTTGGTGACTCTCCACAGAAGAACCCCCAAGTTTGGTGATATTTAGATTGGGGGTCCAATTCTATGAACATCCAAATAGAGGTAAACTGGGTGCCCATATAATTGGACCCCATGGCCCAAACTTCACTGAGGAAAGCCACCAGCAGCTATGTTGCAAATTTGGTGCTTCTATCTTGAAAAACAGCACACACACCCTTGGAGCCTTGACAAAAATTCCCCAATAGTCCTTGACAGGGCTGAAAATTTTCAGATTTCCTTTTAAAAGCCCTTATGGGTATTTGGAGCTTTTGCGGGGGAGGGGGGGGGGGGCTTTTCTGAATTTTTTTGCATCCAATAAACCTGAATCTGAAAAAATGCCATTAAAAATGGAGCACACCCCTAACCAGAGCTTAAAAAATCACAAGGATGTAAAACATTTAAAACAATTAAAACAATGGAAGTCATACTGTTACCATAAAATACACATAAGAATATGTTTCAAATCTTAAGTTATAACAACTATTTGAACTGAATTAGAATCTACAATCTAATAAAAATTGGCCATGCTGGCAGGGGCTGATGGGAATTGGATAAATAAATGGCATCAGATAGTGTAAAGGATGCTAATAAACTGGAAACACTAAAAAGATGAATGGGTGAAAAAAAAAGTTCATGATGACATGAAAACATCAAAAACCTAAAGAGGAGCATCCTTCTACATCTCTCATGGATGCATCAAAATGAGACACAAAAGGGCTCACTTTGAACAAGTCCACTTTGCAGTGCCGCATGGGCAGAAAGTAACAGTGTCAAACCTGCAAAGGACATAAGAGCACAGCTATCTTGACCTCTGTACCTTACTCTCTATGTACAGGGCAAGCTGGGTTGTGCCCAATACATTTTAGTTCTTTAAAGGTGGAGATGTTAAATTACTCTGCATCATTCTGGTGAGAAAAAAACACACAGGGAAAAATGTGCACGTATCTTACTTTAAAAAATAACTAGCTCCATTACTGCTACCAATAAAAAATAAAGCTAGCTTATACTTCACATAACGATACCTGACATCTGTTAGAAAACTCACATCATGAATACAGCTTTTCCATTAAAAATAGTCACCCCTAGCAGAAATTCCCCTTTGCTACATGGTGAACATGTCAAAACTTATCAAATAACAAATGTTCTTCATCTCAGCCTGTACAGTCCAGTACAAAATACAATACACCTTTCCAAGATGCCAGCATTTGTTTCCCCATGGAAGAACGATGCCAACATATGTCTAGCAGTTGCTTTTCTAATGATTTGATTGAAGGCATTAAAAATGTTGATTACATTGTTTTTTAGAATCCTGCCTCTCCATCATACAATTGATTGCCCTTTTCATCACTGAAATACATAGCCTTGCTTATTTCTGTTTAAATAATTGATGAACCTATATCTAAATGTATATGTACCCAGTAGTCACAGTTTTAGAGACTCTCTGGACTATACATTCTTAGTGGTTTTATATTGGTTTCCCCTAATAAGTTTGTGGAAACTATTTATCTGAATTGGTTATTTGGGAAAAAAGGAAAAATTGAGGGTTTCTAGATATACAAAGGAAACCAAGCTGCTGTCCAGACTGTAATTAACATGTATCAGTTTTAAAGTGACGTAGAATATGTCTGCCCAAGCAGTAAAGCCAGGATCCCAGCTTTGCAAGGCAGAAGAGGAGTCAACAAGATGCCTATGAAGAAGGGGAAGTTCTTCCCAAATACATAAGCATCTCCACCCCTCATTTGTAAAGCTGAATCAAGGCTTTGTAAAGTGGGGTGGGGAAGCCACCAGGGTGCCTGTGAAGATGGAGAGTTTGACCCATCTTCATAGGCACCCCGCCCCCCGTGCTGCCTCCCCATCCCCATCGCACTTTCCAATTCCCCCAGGCTTTGGGAAGTAGGGTGGGGAGGGCAATATCACATATGGGATGGAGCTAGCTCTGTCCCGCATACAGGATCATGCTATCTTACTCCCCACCCTACGCCCTCAGGCTTTGGGATGGAGGGTTGGGAGGGTGATCTTGTGTGCGAGACAGAGTTTGCTCTCTCCCACATGCTGGGAGCCTGGAGGGAAAGATAGCTCAGCTTGCTGTCTTGTCGCAGCTTCTCCCTCCCACCTCTCTTCAGGAGGCCCACAGGTGTTGAAAAGGTAGGTGGGGGGCAATCCTGCTTGCAGGACTCTATGGTGAGTCCAGCAGGCAGGATCAGCCCTGCTTCTTCCACAGCAGGCATGCAGGTCTTGGGAAGCGACACGGGAGGCCTGAGTTCAACATTCAGAATCAGGTCTGTAAGTGTTGGGAAGGGAGGTGGGTAGCTCAACTTGTTTGCTGGACTCAGTGCAAGTCCACTCACCTCAGGTTCTCCCTCCATCTCATTTCCTGAGGGCCATTTCAGGAAGTAAGATGAGGGCCCGACCCCACGTCCCACCCCCCACACGCACACCGCTTCTGCATGACAGCAGACAACAAAGCCACTCCTGCCCCACCACCCACAAGACAGAGTTGGCCAATCAGCATGCAGCACTCACAAGGGCTTGGCTGCAAATGAGTCCTGTGTGGCGATTTGCTTATGGTTCATCATTGGATGTTCCAAAGGCTTAGACAATTATAGATTATAATGGGTTGTTCTAGAATTCTGGCATAGATGGGTCTGGCCATTATTTATCAGAGATGTTTCTGCACACACTGGTAATTTGTGTCTTTGGGGAAATATTCTAACACCAAATAGAAAAATGTACAGAATAGGCCAAGGAGTAAGTAATACAGTGTCCCTTTCTGCACAAATCTCCTAAAACATTTGAAAAACATTTGTAAAAAGTTTTCAGTCCCACTTTTTGTTCGCACTCAACTCTTAAAATGATTTCTGTCTGCCATTTTCTGTTTCTCTCTAGTTTTTCCCAGTGCATAGACAAATCAGTGTTCTATGTTTCACAGCCTTGTGCTGCAATTCTGAGTCTTCTGTAGGTAATTCTGTAAAGATCAAGCCCCTAAAAATCTCAAAAACACTCCAGAATGCTCCAAAAACAGGGCAGGGATTTTTTTTTTTTGTGGACAAGGAGAGAACTCACACAATGGCATCTTAAAGGGACAGCACACAAAGCCTTTAAAAAACATTTTAGCGAAAAGAATCACTAAGACAAAAATGATGCATTTAAAACATTTTGAGGCTGCAAATAAAATATTTTGGGTAAAAAAAACTGTGCAGAACTCCTCCCTAAAATGCTTTTATTTCAGTCTTGAAAATGTTTTATTTGTGTTGTGTGGAAAAGGCCAATGTGAAAGATACACCCACTGGTTATTCACTATGTGCCAATAATTCTCCATTGTCACACAATGATGCTTGATCACGGTAGGAGATATTTGATAACTGATTCTGATTTAACAGCATTTGACAGGAGTCATGCAATGATCTTTAGTGATCAATAGATCATGTAGAAAATATGGAATGATGTCTTGTAACAGTTTTTAACATTTCTAACTTCAAAAGAGAGAGAGAGAGAATTGCTTTTTGCCTCAATATTTCTGCCATGAGACCACTTTGCATGTTTCTGGTGAATATTCTAGGATGCACACTCAGTTCACAGAAGACACTTTTGGACTGGCTACTGTGAAGTGTCTCCTAGGATGCCCTATTGTTCCCCCGTGTCTGGATATTGCAGAGAACAATCAACAGTAAGAGGCCAGCTGTTGTTCAAAGCTGTTTGTGTGCCATTATTGATTTTTCTAACATAGAGAAATTTCTGGTAAACTTGCAAAGAATTGCAGGATTCCCCAGAAAAAAGTTTGCAAAGTATTTGTCATATTTATGTATGATATTTAATTGCATGTCATGCCAACCATCAAATAGTGTTTCATATTAGACAATAGTATAATACTTGACAAGTAATGATATTTTCATCTGACAACATTTGATGGATTACGTGAAAATACATAACACTATCTGACAGTTAATAGTTTATCAGATTTCATATATGAAGACTGTCAAAATCAGAACTCTCTAAAGATGGCAGAGAACTTGAAACATTCAAATGCAATGGTATTCAAATATAAATAAGAGAAAGCTGGGGGATTGAACATGTGTATTAAAAATGCAGACTAGAATTCTGAGGAAACATTTCTCATCCCAAAATTTTCAACATTTATAAATTGGGGAAAAAATAGAAATTTAAAATAACCAGGTCAGTTCTAAAGACACATATATATTCATTTAAATTGACAGGGCGTTTGTATATTTTGTACTAAGGTGTCTCTGTCTGATAAAATTGTCTGATAAAAACCTTCATAATTGCCAAGAAATTTTTTTACAGAAATCAGACTCTTTCACCTACATATAGCTATCAGATAATTTGAAGAAAGGCGATATATACGCAGTGGCGTATCTGCCTATGGATAAGGGGTATTCCTTGTCCCCGGGCGCCACTCTCCTGGTCAAGTGGGGGGGTTGCAAAATCGGCCCCCCACAAGACCAGGAATTTCTGCTGTCTCGTCGTTCACAGTGCTTCCAACCCCACCCTGGACCCCCCTCCCGCCTGGAGCCCAGCCGGCAACCTGCAGTCTCTTCTAACCTCTCCTCCGGGCAGGCCAGAAGAGACTGCAGTCCCAGCGTCGGAGACTTTCTTTTATAAGCACTGAGGCCGGGGGTGGGGCTTGGGGAGCAGGGAGTCCCACCCCTTCCTGCTCCCCAAGCCCCACCCCTGGCCTCAGTGCTTATAAAAGAAGGTCTCCGAAGCCGAGACTGCAATCTCTTCTGGCCTGCCTGGAGGGGAGGTCAGAAGAGACTGCCGGCTGCCGGCTGGGAGCCCAGCTGGCAGGGGGAGTCTGGGAGGGGGAGGGGGCACCCTAGACCTTGCCATGTTCATGGTGACATGGGCAAAGTCGAGGGCAGCTGGGGTGGAGCCTGGGGGCATCAGGAGGTGGAGCTAGGGGGCAGAGCCTGGGGGCATCATGGAGACAATTTGTCTCCAGGCGCCATTTATCCCTGGTACACTTCTGTATATACGTGAACAAGTAAGGACCCACAAGGATTTGTGGCACATAATTTTTCCTTGTATTGCCCCCCTTGTTTCCCCCCCCAAAACAGCCACCATAGCAACCCCTTTTTCTGCTTCTTCTGTCCTTTCCACCTACCAGCCAACCTATCTGTCTTCTGCTTTTCCCCTTTCACTACTCATAGCAGCCTCTCTCAAAGGTTTTGGCAATTGCATTTGCAACCACTGTAATTGCAACTGTCAAGGCCAGTTCTAGGAGTTTCTGGGGCGAGTTAGGTATTATGAGGCATTGCCATGTTACTTCCATTTGAGTAAGGGGATTGCTAATGTTTTCCTACACATATGATGCTGTAATGTAAATTCCTCCAGGCAGCAAAAGGGGACTAGGGGTTTCCTATTATAGTTGGAGACTAGGTCTCCCCAGCTGTGTGGTGGTCACTGCCCTTGTTGCCAGGTCCAGTTGTGCAGTGCCTGCTATTGCCAAAGTTGGGCCCAGCTGCAAGGTGGCCACTGCATGATCAAGTGGTTTGGATAGTGAATCTGTGGTAGTCACAGGGAATGTGATAAGTGAGGATGCTTGGAACTTTTAAAGGACTGTTTTGATATCCAAGTCCCCTCCCTACTCCTTCCCATGACCTTGATTTGCACAAACACAGATTTGGAAGGCTTAGCAATATTGTTGTGGCTGCCTAGCAGCCTCCAAAATGACCACTGACAGCTCAGTGAAAAAAATTTTTTTAAGCTGCAGGAATTATTTTTATTATTTTGGAGAGTTTTAATCCCCAAATTTAATTCTTTTAGATATCAGATTTTCTTTCAAACTTGGGAATTTGTTCAGGTTTGTAGAGAAATCCCCCCATCTAACCCTAGCTACATTTTGTGTGTCTATCGATCTGCATTCTATGACCAAACTTTAAATTATATATCATAGGATCTTTCTTATTCAGCCATTACCCCTTCCTCTTGGCAAAGCCCTATTGGGTAGAAAAATCACACTAAGATTATAATACAAATTGCACCATGGCTTATTAAAGTTCATATACACTGAATGCAAGAACATCAACAAGGAGCTTGAAGACTATCCTGAGGTTCCAGAATGTAAAGGGATCCCTTTTAGGTCTCAAGAAACTTTGAATTTGGCACAGGTCTATAACCTATAATGACACTCAGCTAATTGCCCTTCAGACTATGGTAATATGAGCAGCTCATAAAATCAGCCATTAGGATTAGTCTAACAATTTCACACCACATTATAAGAAGAAATAAATCTGAATGCACTTTTCCTTGGGGAAAATGGAGCATATATGTTACCCTTTTCCACTGTGCCAGGTTTCATACACCGAAAAGTACTTTCAATTAATGATAGAAGAAGTAGTGGCAAAATTAGTTTGTCAGGGGAGGGAAGAAAAACAACCTTTAAAGTTCACTCTGAATAATGACTAATCTACACATTTCTGTAATCTATTTTCCTCAAAATCCAGAAGTTTTAATGACAAATTCTCCTCAGCAGTTTGAACACAAAAAGGACACACAGACAAAACACAGGGTATACCGAAAATTTGATGAACCTTCTTTAATAATCTTGGGTGAAGCAGGTAATATTTTCATAGCATTGGAAGAGTGGGGTGGGGGAAAACCAGGAGAGAGCTGGTACAGACCCCCCGCAACAAAAAAACAAAAAGGGAGTATAATGGAGGAAGGGGAGGGGAAGCACCACATAGAAGGTATCAGTCATATGCCTGGATACAGAGGGTGGCCTTAGCCAGGCAGCTAAATTCCTGCAGATTCAGTGGTTGGCGGACCTATGGTGGGAGAGTGTTCCAAATTGTCAGCACCAGCACAGAGAAGGATCTCTGGGTGGCCCCAACCCCCTGAATCTTGGAAAGTGATAGGGCCACCAGGAAGGTCCCCTCAGTGTCCGAGCAGGTCTGTATGGGAGAAGGTATTCCTTCAGATATTTAGGGCCTAGGTTGTGTAAGGTTTTGTAAATCAGTACCAGTACTTGAATTGGAAACCAATGTAGTTCCCTCAGGACAGGGTGTTATATGAGGATATCCTAAAGCAGTATTCTACACCAGTTCCAGCTTTTGTTCCATCTTCAAGGGCAGCACCATATAGTGCATGTTACAGTTGTCTAACTGGGTAGTTACCAAGGCATGGATGACTATGGCTGGGTCACCCTAGTCCAAGTAAGAGCATATCTGGCAAACCAGCCCAAGAACCTGGTAGGTTCGCCCCACCACTACTGCCACATGGGATTCCAGTGACAGTGAAGAAACAAGAATAACCTCCAGGCCCCACACCCTATCTTTCTGGGGAAAACCACTCCATTTAGCATTGGGTGCTCCTTAATGTCCCTGGCCTTGGGACTCAGGATACACAACATCTCTGTCTTGTCAGGAATCAATTTCAATTTATTCACGCTCAACCAAGAGGAAGAGCTGGGTGTCATCAGTGTACTGTGAAGGACCATTTTATTTAAGGCAAAATCACTGGAATTCACATCAATGACATAATGGAAGTTATCCAGCCCTTTGAGGAAGGCCTTGGAGTCAGTATTAGCAAAACCAGCTTCCCTAAGATAAAAACATAGAAAGCTGAAATTACAGCAAGGGGCTCCTTAATGGAAGAAGTGGCCTGAACTATTCTTTATGGAAGAAGTCCACAACATGGAGTCTATGGGCACAATAGGTCCCACAGTCACTCCCACTTATTGCTCTCCTGGCACTTCCCAGTGTTTTTAGGTACTAAGTAGGGCAAGGCCGGAGTGAGGGGGAACTGCGCCCAGGGCACATGTGCGCCCTGCACCCCTGCCACGTCCCTGCCTGTCTGCCCCTGCCCGGAACACCCCCGGAACACCCTGGAATGCCCCCACACCAGTGCACACCCGGTGTGTTGCACACCCACCCATCCCCCACCCACTTGGCTCTTCGCCACTGAGTTAGGGCCAGGTGGGGATTTTGCCCACCAGGGCTGCTGATTGGTGACTGGAGAATGACTGAATTTGCAGACTTTTTAGAAGTTCCTTCGGCAACAGCTGCCCCCACAGCACAAGGATTTTCAGTTCCTTACTGTGCATGTAGGCAAGAAAATATTTGAAAACAGCGTACTAATTTTTAAAGGGATCGAGTTAATCAGAGTTTCTGCCTGAAACATAGAATTAGTATTAGAACCACATCCTGACATTTTGTGGTTGTGAGCACTACACTTTGTCAGAATTCTGAAGTGCCCTTATAGAATAAAAAGGGATGGTGATCCTGGTGCAGTTAATCTGCTATTATTATTACTGTGTTGATTTTTTTATTTTAGGAGCACAGAAAGAAAGGGCAATGATCACTGCTACCAATATATTGGCAAGTCCCTCCTCAGGAGGAAAAATGTACCCCAGGACCAAGTTGAAAGTTGCCCTGCCCCTGATAAAAATTATTTGTTGAGAAAGAGTGAGAATTGATTTCAGCTGCAGGCCTAAACTCTGGAAGGTGTGCAGGATTCGATTTATGTGTGTGGACAATAGGAACGCTTGAACTCCTGTGGGTTTGAATTGCCTCATAATTATCAGGTGGAAATATGTCACTGTCTTATTGATGATCAGATTGACTGATCTCAGAGCCATTTACCATACTTCTTGGGCAGGGGTAGGGAACCTGCGGCTCTCCAGATGTTCAGGAACTACAATTCCCATCAGCCCCTTTCAGCATGGCCATTGGCCATGCTGAAAGGGGCTGATGGGAATTGTAGTTCCTGAACATCTGGAGAGCCGCAGGTTCCCTACCCCTGTTCTTGGGGAATGGGGCTGTATAACAGCACTCACACACAGAGAGAACTTTCAGGCATGCCCAATGTCATTACTGCATAGGCATAATTATTTGCTCTACAACTAGGTCTGAATCCAAAATGAATGCGTTTTAAAGTGGATTCTGCTTTTTTGTTGTTCTCATTAATGAATTCGAAGTATAGCCAATGAGCATGGATTTACTGCTTACAATTCTGCTGCTTTGCAAAGGAGCTCACCATAGAGGCTACAATTGCCCATAAAACCAATAATGGATTGGGAAGAGCGACAGAATGGGTGAAAGTAGAAATAAAAGGAGTTAGTAAAGAATTTTACCCTCCAGAGGTAAAGATTTTTGGTAAAAAAAACAATGAGGAGCTATAATAAAGATCCCACATTATTAAGAATAACAGATTTGGGAAGATTTGACTGTAAGGGGAGACATTCAATAAATGCGATTTGGGGGGAAAACCCTGAAAACAGTAATTTTGGCTTTTAGATAACTGTATCAAAGCAACGCCCCCCCCGCTCCTCCCGCCACCGGCTGTTCTCTGAAATATCTCCATGTACATGTGTATCCATTAATACCACTTTAAAGAAGAATGTTATGCAGTGATAATCTAACAATATGTTTATAATTCCATAAAGGGATCTCCTCTAAAATCATATTCTAAATTGGCATTATCTATGCACTCTGAAGTATCATTATCACAGATATACTAGGCAGCTGCACCTGTAGCTGTTACAATGTTTTAAGTTGTGGTGTTTTTTTCTTTTTTCTTTGTTTTGTTTTGTTTTGCATTCTGTATGCTTTAGATAAAAAGAATCAATTCTACCAAATGGAATCAAGGTGAAATAATATTTGAATCAAGCTATATAAAAAATGTCAAAATTGCACTATGAACTAAGGGCATGATGAGTGTAAAATGGAACCTTTTCCCTTCCTCTACTGAGCCTGCCCTTGGTGAACATGTATTTCAACCAGTGTGGAGGGGAGGGGTTGAGGAAAAAAGTGACGGCTGAATGAATGGCTCATTCCGCACATGCAGAATAATGGACTTTCAAACTGCTTTCAGTGCTCTTTGAAGCTGTGCGGAATAGCAAAATCCACTTGCAAACAGTTGTGAAAGTGGTTTGAAAACGCATTATTTTGCGTGTGCGGAAGGGGCCAATGTTAGGAGTCACACACAGGATCCCCACTTTGTGAATGGCTTCAGTATGCATGTGCAAAGAGATAACCTGGAAGGAATAGGACTAAATTTTTGCCGTTTTCTTAAGTCGTATTGGCATGTTCTTCAGTACTTTGGGAAAAACTAACTGAGAAGTACAGTTAATAGTTCTGATTTTAAGGGTTGCAGCTGCAAAACAGAAATGGTAAAGTATGGAAATCTTTAAACCTGTCAATTAATGGATTAAGTAAACTTGCACACCAATTTACACAAGTTAATACAAGTTTATAAAAATACAAGTTAACATAAATTTTAAAAATAATAAGAATTTCACAAAAATTCAAAAATAATTGAGGGATAAAAAGATGTACTTGAAATCAGTCTATTTCTCTTGTAGAAGTCCATTAAAATTGTGTTTGTAAGGAAATTCTGAAGTTTGTATCTGCTTCTGGACCAGGTTGCTACCAGCAAAATGAATTTTCTACATCTGCTGATTTATCATACATTCATATACATATATTGGTAGTCTTGGAGCCAGACATCTACATAATTAATTATGACCCAATTACCAGCTCAATTTAATTTTGTTATATCTACTTTCCATACTTTTTATTGGGCTCTGCTGTGCAACCTGGACAATATTATTTAAACCATCAAATTGAGTATTACATTAAATCATCAATTATTTCATTCCGAGGAATAATTTCATTTACATGGTTAGCTCCATTTATTAATGTCATTCATTTGACCATTTTCCATATCCATACAAACTATGCTTCACTCAAGGAGGAGGGTTCAGATATTTCTGCACTTTTGCCATGTCTGTTCTTGTCACTGAAAAAAACGTGCTTCCAGATTGACAGCCCAAACCTATGCAGGGGCCCCAAATCATGTAGTGAAGCAGGCATGGAGCTGCACCAATGCATTTGTCCACTCTACCTGTGCAAGGGGCATCCCTGCTTATGGAGGTAGCAAAGGCGTGGTGTCTGGCCACTCCTCAGTTCCATGGCTGTGACACCCAGAAGTCAAGGCTATTGCAGAGCTATGCCGGCTTCCAGTCGGATGCCAGGGCAGGGGAATGGAGGCCAGGCATTCCCAATTGTTAGTTGGCTTCCACCTTGGGTTTACAAGGCAGTTACATCACACCCCATTCTTGCTAGTGTAAGTCCATTTAGCCTGATAGGGCCTTTTTGGTGGCAGTGTGGGTGTTGTTTTTTCATGCCCCCCCCCCATGCCAGCAGAAAGCTCTCTGGAGGTGGCAGGGCACTTTGGAAGTGGCAGTGTCTGCAGCCACCTAGGGCTCTGTATTGGGCTGTACGTTTCACAGTATAATATTGTGATCACTGAGACAGCAAAGGCACTTTTCTAAGAGTTCATTACTCATCCAAGATATTGCAGTTTTTCATTATGAAGAGAAAACATTGCCTTATTTTTATTAGGAATTATAGTTTTCTTTTGCCTTTAGTTATAGTACATTTTAATTTAACCTTTTTTGATTTGAGCAACACTCTGAGTATGATGATTGAGCAAATGTCCTTTGGATGAATCGCCTGGACATCTGTAGGATAGACATGTCCCTTGGATCAGAAAGGATTGTAAAATGCATTTGTGCCATTTATGCTCAACATGCCAGGAATCCATTTTACGATCTATGCAATGGGATATATAAAGGGGCACATATTTCCCTGTCCTGCATGCTAACCAATGAGAAACCACCAGCAGGAAAATGTGAGTTTGCCAATAGTGACTGAAATACAGATTTCTTCAAAAAAAATATTGCTGTATAGTAGTAGCTGGAATAGGTTTCAGAAAATATCTTTACTACTAAAGGCCAAGTCTACAGCAGAGATTCATTTTAACGCTGTGATAATGTCAGAGAAAAATAAATAAATATTGGGGCAAAGAATGCAGGAAAGGTAAATTTACTAGGGCCTGAAGTTACCTGCAACATAGCCAGCCCAGACTGGAACCTTATTACAATGAGGAAAAATTGAGTCTAAATTGTACAATCATGTTTGATGATATTTTTGGAAATTTATTTCTCTGTAGCTTCCAGACCACTTACACTAGGGTAAAAAAAATGGGTGTATCTTCCTGGGGACAGTTCCACTTGTGCAAGGGCTAGCATTAGATCTAGCATATTGATTTTTAAAATTTTATTTTGAAACAAATAATTCAATTAAAGGATGGTGTTTCAAAGTAGGAATGTCAAGTACTCATGATTTCTATGCCAACAAAGGCTTGCTTCACTCTGAAGTACTCATGATTATGCACAGGACTGTGCTGTATCCAGTGCTGCCATTTGCACAATGATCCTGGCATTAACCAGAATCTGGAAATAAAATTTTTCCAGAACCTTGAAATAAAAGTTGCTAGTGTTAACTTGGGTGCACATCAACAAGAAGCAGTGTTTGTGGCAAATAGGTAACATTTTGATCAGCGAGTTACTGGCCCAGCCAATGCCTTTTTCTAGAACCTGAAGAGAGTGTTTGTTCACAAAGCAGAACCCACCCATCTCAATCTGCCTCCTGACTTTATTGTTTCCCAGGGATTGCACAAACTAAGTGGGAGGATCAGTCAAGCACCTGAAAGCCCAACACAGTTCCTAGCTAGTGGGCTATGTGTAACAGCTTACTAGCTGTGTGAGTCAGAGCACTGTCAAAATTGTAAATGCTGATTCAGCCATAATTGGGTAATAGTGTACCCAGATCAAATGCATACTATAAACTATCTACCTCTCCCAGACCACTAATAGTTACATTATCACATACATAGTTACATTCATCACATTCTTACCCTGTTTCCCCTAATATAAGACATCCCCGAAAAATAAGACATAGTAGAAGTTTTGCTGAAGTGCGAAATATAAGGCATCCCCCGAAAGTAAGACATAGCAAAGTTTTTGTTTGGAAGCATGCCCGACGAACAGAACACAGGAAAAATAAGACATCCCCTGAAAATAAGACATAGCACATTTTTGGGAGCAAAAATTAATATAAGACACTGTCTTGTATTCGGGGAAACACGGTAGAACTCTAATAAATCTGCTTGGGCCAAAGGTTGATTTCTTCAAAAAAAACCTGGTCCCTCAATGACCCGTATGGCTGGCTCTCCACTTGCCCCAAAGGCCAGAGCACTTACAGCTCCTGGCCCCTGCTCTTGAGTGGAACAGCTCTCTCTCCCAGCTACAGCGGGCCCTGCGGAGATCCTAAATGATTTCTCCAGGGCCTGCAAGGAACAGAGAACTGTTTCCACCCGGAGACGCTTTGCTTGAGGGAGTCCGGCCGCTGATGGTCTCCCCCCCCCCTCCGGCTTTCCTCCATAACATCTGTGGATCTACCGCCCTTTCCTTCCCTTTTCCTTTTCAGGGGACTGATTAGAGAGACGCCATCGATATGTTTGATGTTAGAACGCTGCTTTTAATGGGGTTGGGTTTTAATATATAGAGCTGTTCCTAATTGATTTTATAGTTGATATTACTGATTTTACTGTGCTCTATTGTCTGTTGTTCGCCGCCCTGAGCCCTTCGGGGGAGGGCGGCTTATAAATATAATAAATAATAATAATAATAATAATAATAATAATAATTTCTTTTTTTGATGTTTTGGACAATGTATTGACTTTGTGCATCTAGAAATAATAATTAATTCAGTTCAAATGGAAATTTGAGTTGGAACGCTTCTTGATTTACTTGAAAAATGTCAAAATACCAAGTACACATACTGGGTATTTACACCTGAGTTTCAGCAGCTGGGGATAAAATTTACAGTGACTCCATTCAATTTCCTTGACTCAAAATCTCTATTACAATATAAATATTTTAAAAAGCAAAAAGTGGAAACTTTCCATAATCCATGAAAGGGCAGAGAAAGCTAGAAGAACCCCCAATATAAAATAGGAATAATAATAATTATTATTAGAAAGAAAAAAACCCTAAAACCCACAAAAGAACTTTGTGTTCATTGCTGCAAATTAATATAATGTATGACTCACTGACACTAAATGAAAAAGAGTTTGAGTTCACTGTGGTTAGTGGAAAAACTTTAAACCTCTGAACACACACTTGAGGGAAAGTCCCACTGAATTCAGTAGATTCATTCCTGTCTCTCTCTTGCTCTGTGTGTGGGTGCTGCACATACGGTGGATCAAGTTATTTGGACACAGTCCATCAAGGGCTCAGTTACTTCACACATACATGCCTAAAGGAATTAGAGCATAAGAGACACCTGAGGAAGAAATGGCTTCTAAGTTTCAGCAGTAGCTTTGGGGCACTCCGTTTTTGGGAAAGGCTAAGATCTGTTTGTGTTTGAAAGTTGCACAGCATGGATCCATTTTATTTATTTTTTCTCAGTGTGGATTTTTTTGCTGTTGTTTTTGAATTTATCCAAAGATTTAGTCTCAATTTGTAAGTGACTTTCAACTGCCTTTGGAATAGAAAGTTGAGGTACAAGTATCTTAATGAATAAAACAAATAATTCCAAATAAACTGGGCCTGGATTAAGTTGCCTTTTGCTGGATTGTTGCTTGTTTGACTGGATTTAATGTGTAAAGGAAATGCACAGCCCAGTTAACAAAAAGAAGGTTCAAACCAGCTATTCAGATTGCCTGTTACATTTCTCAATCTGTCTTTTATCCAGCTACCCATCAGCCACTGCAAATCTCAGCAGCTGGTCAAAAGGAACATCTGTCAATCTCTTTCTACTTCAGAATGCTCAGGACTGAAAAGAAGCTTGTGCAAACCTTTATTGATTCTAGAACACTGCCAACAAAGCCGCTCAGACTTCAAGAACCTCAAAGACTCATTCCTGATGAGAATTTCTAGGAGAGTATGTGGTTATGAGCTGATAAGTTTAGTTTGTGTTCTTTTCAAAGCACCTACTTCAACCTTAGCAAAATATGTGAGAAAAGTATTTTTTTAAAAAATTCATCAGTATTAGGCTGTCATGTTTAAAGTGAAGCAGTTTTCATAAGAAGGCATTCTCATTTTCTTTGTGCCCCTCTTTCCACCATAAAAGTGTTGCATTATTCAGTGAAATACCAAATATTTATTCATTTTTTATTACTCTGTTTCTGCAGTAGCTGGGTTTGATTGGTTTTGATTCTCTCCTTTATGTTCCTCCTTCCTTGGTAAGAGACTCAGGAGGTGACATGAAATTAGAATGTGGTGGTTTTAATTGTAAAGGAAATATTTAATTGTAAATGAAATATTGACTGTTTAATTTTTAAAAAAATGTTAGCTGCCCTGAGCCCAACCAGGAAAGGGTAGGATACAAATCAAATCAATCAATCCATCAATAAAATGTTCCGTCCCTGATTGAAAGGTGCAAGAAAAAGTATTCTTCACCTTCTCTGAAGCCATATCTATATGGCACCATTCCAAGATCAAGGTGTATCACTGCAGTGTAAACTAGTAGAAGAGAATGAGAGGACATTTTGGAAAAGATATCTTTTTTGTTAAATATTCCATGGTCAGCAGAGAAAAGCAGGCACTGATCAATCCACACAAAATAGATTCCCTTTGTGTCCCATTTAAACCAATACTCAATCCACCCATTGCTACATTATTCCATCCTCCCACCTTGATGCAAGCCATACCATACAGAATCTAGATTATGTTTTCCTGCCGTACTCCACACAATAGTCCATACAATGGCAACCACTATCTTGAGGTCTCTACATGCTTGATTCTGTACATATCCAAGCAGAGACACAGATTGCAAGATGGTACTACTGCTAGAGTGTGAGAGAGAGTGTGTATTTAAGGTGTTCTTGTGTTTCATGATCATAATTAAAAGGTGTTTCATGATCATAATTAAAAATTGAGGTGTTTTGGCTCAACATTTGAAGAGTCTTTAGTTCATAAGTGGATGCAAGGAAAGGATAGCTAGCAAAAAATAGTGGGGGAGAGAAATGTGTGTGCCTGGATTCTATCAAGCTTTGGGTTCATCTCAAAGATGTTCTGCCAGAGAAAGCCCTCTCCACCCAAAATGATTCTCCCCACCAAATTTGAATAATATAGGGGAAAATACCTTAATTTTTAGGCAATTAAAATTTTGGTTTGCCCCAAATATTATGTTTTCATTTTAAACACACTCTAAACCCAGCAATTAAATAAAATAATATCTACAATGCATTTCTCCATGCAGCATGGTTGATTAAGTAACAATTTTGGGGGGAAATATGTTTGATCTGAGAATCCTAATCTTCAAAGTAGTGCTCCAAAACCATACTGAACAAAACTGCATCCAAGCTAGAAACAGCTGCACAGACTTCCCTCTGTGATACACCTCTGAAGATGCCAGCCACAGATGCAGGCGAAATGTTAGGAACAAAATCCACCAGACCAAGACCACACAGCCCGGAAAACCCACCACAACCAGTTGAATCCGGCTGTGAAAGCCTTCGGCAGCTGCAGTTATTTTTATAAAACCTTTTTGTTTACATAGTGATATATAATTTAGTTAATTCCCTGCGGAAACATTAAGTAGGCTAATCTGAGCATTACTGACTATCCCAAAGCCACCCAGTATGTTTCATGAATGGATGAGGACTTGTCCTGCGGTCTCTAAAAGCCTGGTCCTCAGTGATTAGATAGGATGACACAAACATATACAAATAGGTCTTCTATGATGCATGTTTTCTCTGTGATGTACTAGGAACTTAGCAAAGACCAAATGGATAGGAGAGGCGATAAGTACAACAAGTTTAGAAGTTTATACAAACATTCTATTTTCAGAAATCATATACACACTCTCCCATTTGATGAGCAAATTAGTTTCTCCACAGAGTTTCTCGCTCTTATCCTTGATTCTCATCTGTTCCTAATAGGCACGATCCTCATTAGCAAACCCTTGTGTGTTCTGCTCACTTAAAACTAGCATTCCAGCTCTTTCCTCTTCCAGTACCCTGTTCGTTCCATTGTGGATATATGTGTAGCTTATCAGTAAATGTGCAATCCTCAACTGGGCAACTAGTACATCCCCAGTGTTTCAGGAAAATAGCATGGAGGGAAATGCTAAGCCCCCTTTCTCTGTGTGCCACAGGCCAGATCTTGACTGGACCTTGTGAATACCTGGGATGTACAGAACTCCAAAATGTGTCCCTCCACCAAACCCAGACATGAGCAACAGATGTGTATAGGGAAGAGAGATAATTCCCATAGCTACCAATAGTGCTGAGAGGCTGTGCTAAAGGGAAGAGCTGTATCAGCTTAGCCTCCCCCTTCATTGTCACCTAAAATAACAGCACTAACCTACCTTATAAATTCATTCCAAAGATGATCAAAATAAAGTATTTGAAGAATTTCGCACTCCTTAAGAGCACTGTAACTAGGGCTGCCAAGTATAGGGAGCACAGAGTATAGGGAGAGGATCATGGAGTATAGGGAAGGAAGGGACTTGGTAAGGTATAATACCGTGCAATCCACATTCCAAAACAGCCATTTTCTCCAGGAAAAGGGGGATAAATGTTTAAAATAAACAAACAATCAATGAGTGCTTTACATAGTCTGGAGGTCATTTGTAATTCCAGGGGGGTCTCCCGCCTCCACCTGGAAGTTGGCAACCCTAACTATAACAATGCGAAGCATTTATTATAATTATAAACCATCCCCGTGCCTATCCTCTAGCTGTACCCTTAGCATCCTGAACATATTTCCTGAGTAACTTTAGCCCAAAGGCATCCTACTCTTTTCCTTTGCTGTGTTTTATTTACTACAGAAAAAGGCTGCCGCTGAAGAGAATATCCCAGTTGCCATATGCTTCAAAGACGATGATATGCTGTGAGGATGAACAGCCCTATCCAATTTCAGCTCTTAGCACATGAAGAAAAAGCAGCTTAGGCTGATTACTCTAATGTGCGCCTTCACACCAATATATTGGTCACGGGGAAAAAACATAATTATTCATTCATTTAATTGAAACCCACGGAACAACATAATGTGTTAGAACTAAGTGACTGATGCTCAGCTAGACGCTGCCAAACAAACAGGAGCAGCAGACAGATTTTCCCCTGAAGAAATGCTCTGAATTTTGGATCTCAGATTTTGTGAGGCTTTTGTTCCTGGTGTTACAGGTAACTAATTTCTGAAGGAGGGGAAAGAAAGGCTGACACCATTACAAACTGACAAACAGCCCTTTAACAACAGAGTTATCCTGCCACGGAAAAATCACTGCATATATTTGCGGGGGGTGGGAGGAGAAGTCTTCAGCTCTTTGGAACAGGAGTCTGACGGATGGATGGGAATAAATCACATATCACCTTGACAGTTGGGCTTTCAATAAAGCAAAGAAAATTTCATGCAGCACAGTTAATCAGTTTTATGACTGCTTCATGCATATCTTATTTCCAAATGAGGGAGGAAAAAGACTGGGAATGACAACTCCTGTACACTGGTCACTTACCAAATTGGTCTCCCCTCCCTCCCCACACAAAGGAAAGCACATCAGTAGTTGTAATACTCCAGACATAGGATGAAGGGTGAAAACCCACTACAAGCATTCAACCAGTTAATATTTGCACTGGCATATGCTTCAGTTATAACCTGGACTTGCTGTCCTGCCCCACAGGTATTTCACTGTACATAAATTTGAAAGGTCAACAAGGCTCAATAGAAATCACGACTTCATGAATAATATCAAATGTTCTGTAACAGATCATGAATGTTTCAGCCACTTGTCAGAGACATCCATGCCCTAAGGTCACTTTGACAATATTTGCATATTCTTATAAGGTTTGCTGATGAATGTGAATTAGTGCTTATCACCAATGATTTTTTTTAAAAAAAATTCTTCTGTCTGAAAATTATCTTAAATTGTAATTGAAAGAAATGATAAATATTCAGAATGCACTTCACTGGAAATACAAGAATGGGCAGCTCCCAAATCGAAAATGAAGCTATTAGGCTAATAGTAACCAAGCCATAATTGCCCCAAAGGGCATCCACATAGAAAGTCGTTCTCAACTTGGAAAGGGGAATGATATGAAGCTAGCATTAATATGCAATTTAATTGACTCATCTTATCATTAGTTAGGAGAGTGAGAGAAACCTATCAATACGGATATTACAAATTTTGGGCCCAGTCTAAAGATTTGCAAAGTGTCTTTGAAGAAGCAGACTTTCATTCTCTATTGAACAGAGGATCTGTATTTAGAGAGAAGTGTAGCTGCCCTTTCATGCCCACCTTGCACTATGGAAGGGAGATGCCATGATTTGTCATCGAAGATGGTGCTGCAGCAAGTCACTATAGTGAGAGCTCCATGGATTTTCTAATTGTAACCCTATTGTAGCCTGTTTTTAGTTCAGTTATTGCTTCTAACCACTTTAGTCAGTATGCCTAAATTGGATACAATACATTATAAGATGTTTGAGTGCCAGGCTCGGGGCGAACGTAAGTTAAAGATAATAAGAGACTGGGAGGATTTACAAGCTCTGCAGATCTTGCACACCCACTGGAGCTGGAACCAAGTTAGAGGCTGGAGTGAATGAAAACTGAAGGTTGGGAAGTGGGAGGCTGCTGCACCATTAGGCTGACAGATGTGGTTGGAAACCGGGGTCTGTGGTGAAAACAACAAAGAGACAAGGCCATGAATTACTACCACTGTAAAGGTAGCAACCTTGAGGGGCTGCTGGCATGGGGATCAATTTTCCATCCATGCTAAGGGGTTTCAACACCCAGTAAAATACCGTATAAACTCACGTATAAGCCGAATTTTTCAGCCTTTTTTTAGGCTGAAAAATGCCCCCCTCGGCTTATATGCGGGTCACCCCCCCCACACACACACACACACAGCCACAGCGCTTACCTATGAGTGGCGAAGCCTCATCCCCCTCATTAACTCATGCTTTCTTTCTTGCAGGCTCAAAGTTTAAGGCGTTGTTTCAGGGAAGATGCCGGCTTTCTAATCTCTAAGTCTGCAGGGAAGCTGCCTCTCCAGGCAGCCTGTCTATCGTTTTCTTAAAAGGGCAATGCTGCAGCCATCTTCAGATCTGATATCGAACCACTTCAGTCTGCTCTCCCAGGCCAGTATAGACAAAATACTAACAGCCTACCCCCTGTTTTCTACACCCATGCCTATTATGGCTGATTAGAGCTGGTGGTGAAGAGGCATGGTGGAAATGATAACTCTCTCCTTTAAATTGCAAGTTTTCCTGGGGAGGTGGTATGACCCCTTAAAATAACCTTCTCTGGAACCTTTAGATCCAGCCAATTGCCACCCAGTTTCAAATCTATTGTTTCTGGGTAAGGCAGTTGAGAGAGCAATGGCGGAGCAGCTGCAGGATGATACATTGACTCTGGACCCATTCCAATCCAGCTCCTGGTCTGGACATGGGACAGAGACCATCATGGACAAGCTTCGTCTCCAGCTGGACTGAGGCGGGCCAGTGCTGCTATTGCTTTTAGATCTTACAGCAGCATTTGACATGGATGATTATGATCTTTTGACCCACTGTTTCACTGTTACTAGAGTTTGAGGTACAGTCTTGAAAGGGTTGACCTCGTGTCTCTAGGATCAGGGACAATGGGTGGTACTTGGTGAGAGGATGTCTGAGCAGTGCCCTTTGCTTTGTGGGGTGCCGTAGAGGGCAATCTTCTCTCCAATGTTATTTAACATTTATGTGTGACTCCTGGCACAGCTGGCCAGGAGCTTTGGGCTGGGCTGCCATCAGTATGCTGATCACACCCAGATTTTAAAGTTATTAGGGGCCGGCTGGCAGGCCAGCCACCACCCCTGATATTTTGGCTAAGTGTCTGGAGACCATGGTGGGGTGATTGCGAAAGAGAAGGCTGAAGCTCAATCCATCAATGGAGGTCCTGTGGCTGGGGCAGGGATACTACAGGGGAGGTTTCAACTGCCAAAATTGGATTGAGTGGCTTTAACACCTGCCTCTTCCACCAAAATCCTGGGTGTGATCTTGGAGTCTTCCCTTTCTATGGAGGCCCAGATCACACAGATGGCCAAAGTAACCTTTTTTCATCTCTGCCAGGCTAGACAGTTTATTTATTTATTTATTGTTTGGACTTTTATACTGCCCCATCCCCGAGTTGGCCCCTGATCTGTCCCATTCAGACCCTGCCACAGTGATCCATGCAAGGGTCACCTCCAGGCTGGATTATTGTAATTTGCTCTAATCTGGTCTGCCTTTGAGACTGCTGTGGAAATTACAACTGGTTCAGAATGTGGTGGCAAGGGTTCTTACTGGCACTCCACCAACTGCATGGGTTACCAGTTAAATTCCAGATCATGTTCAAAGTTTTGATGTTGACCTTTAAGGACTTGAGTAGTCTGGGACCTTCATATCTATGTGACCACATCTCCCCATATTGCCCCTGGAGGGCACTCTGCTCTTCCTGTAGTAAGCTTCTGGTAGTCCCTGGCCATAAGGATGTCCAACTAGTGTCAACAAAGACCAGGGCTATTTTGGCCCTGGCCTCAGCCTGGTGAAACTCCCTATAATTTGACACCAGGGCCCTATGAGATCTTATTCAGTTCCTCTGGACCGTCAGTTGAGCCAGTCATGGTTCCTTTTCTAACTGGCTGGCTTCCTGATCTTGTACCTGCTTTTTCTTCTGCTAACTGTTGTAAACTAAAAAAAAAATCATGAGGAGGAGATGGGAAGAAATGTTTAGGCTATAATGCACCCTAATGAAAATTTAGTTGTTAATAGCCATCATTGGCATATTTTGATGCTACTGTTTTTAATGTTTATTATAGTCATTATGATTGTGATTTTATTATTCTTATGATTGTTGATTGTATTGAATCTGATATGGATTGTTATTAACTATGTATGTAAAGCAAATTTAATAAAATAAATAAATAAATAGTTCTACTGAAACACAGATTCATGTATCAGGCAACAGAGTTCGTGGTAAGTTGAATATGGTAATACTAACACTTGAGCAGCAGTGTTTGTACCCACAGAATGTGCTCAGCATGATACAATCTCCCATCCTTCCATTTTCACTGGAATTTGCAATACATGGCAATTTGTCAATTACAATTCTGCCTAAAACCCTGAAAATTGAAGTGTGAGAAAGGAAAGAGACAGGTTTGGCAGACTGGCTCCTAAATATTATAATTCTGACGGTTCATGACAACAAACTGCCCTGGCATTTTATAATAAAGGCAGGGTATAAATATTTTAACAAATTACTAAAATGCTTGGACAGCATGTGCCACACAAATGAGAACTGCATGTAAACATTTAAACACATCATTCAGACAGTATTTAGAATACACAAAATCTTTATAATGTTTACTGTGTTTGAATTAATGACCCTCTGAACTAGATCTCTATTTGTTACAATATTCCCACAGGTTGGTGGATAAGATTAAGTGAAAATCGTTCTACAGGATATACTGTATCTTAAAACTCAGAGCATGAAAGTTTGCCAATATTAAAATAAAAAAAACAGAAAAACAATCATGTGGAACCAAAAATGAAGCTAACTTTTTGCTTCAGGGTTCATAACACATAAGCTCCATGCGTACAGCTGTGCCATTATCTTATTAAAGGCATTTACAAGCTTATCTGACAAAGCAACCATAAGCTCTTGAAGCCTCCTTGGAGCAAAGGATGGCTCTTCCAGCAAGCTACTTATCGCTTCAGCAAGGGGCTTTGCAGTGACACAGGAGCTCTTTAAGCACATTAAGGCCAACACAGGGACTTTGAGGCTCTGTGGGGGGAGGGTGTTAAGGGACTTTTGGCATTCCCTGTTTAAAAAGGACGACGCAATGAATATAAAGAGGCACACGTTCTTCTACACATGGCACAGTGTTTCTAATCCTGTTTTCCTTGTTACCGTTTTGCTTTTGAATGTTGGGCCCAATTTTGGAATTGGATTTGCTTGTAATTTTTTTAAAATAAAGAAAAACAGCTGAAATTCAATCAGGCTTACATAAAGAATACATTTGTAGGGAAAATACAGAAAGGATTTCCCTACCTTTCTGGATAGGTATTGTTTACATTTCTTCATTACTCTTATACATTCTGGTTCATTTCTTGCATGCTAAACCCCCAAAACATTCTTTTGAGCCTACACAGCATTGCCTCAACTTTTTAATCACTGCCACACCTATTCTTTATTACATTAATAAAAGAAAAATCTGCTGTAGGTCAGCAGTCTCCGTTCTACAGAGAGATATTTACAGATCCAATTCAGTGCAGTGGTTAGAGTGCCAGACTAGGATCCAGGAGACCCATGTTCAAGTCCCCCACAGAAGCTCAATGGATGACTTTAAACCAGTCATGCTCTCTCAAAGTAGCCTGCCACACAGAGCTGGTGTTGGGAAGATAAAATGGAGGAGGAGAAAATGCTTACAGCCCAATCCAGATGGCGGGGTGAATGGACATAGGGAGTATTGGAGGGCTGTACTGAGACATTTTCCTCCTTTGCTGGCATAAGGGACACCCCCACTAGAGGGGAGGACAAAGTGGTCAGGCATCCCACAGCAGTCAAATTTGGAAGTGGGTGCCACAGCAAGGGGAGGGCAGCTATGATGTTCCCGGGGGGGGGGGGGCTGACTTAATTCAGCTTCCACCTGACCTTTAGGGCTGGGAACACTGCAGCCAGGATTTAGGATTTACACCACCTGGAAGCCCTCTGGAGGCAGTGTGGAATTGGCATTATCCTCGACTGCCTCAGGAGCAGGACTGGGCTGGAAGCCACTTTGTATCTCCATTGGGAAAAAAAGTGGGCTTAAACATCAAAATAAATAAATGCTTGTTCCAGCACTGATCAAAGTTCAATCTTAGCACTGACATGGGAGGAAAAAACTTGGGTTAAATGTTCTCCCTCCCCTGGTACTTTGGCAGTAGACCTGTGGGAATATTGTAACAAATAGAGATCTAGTTCAGAGGGTCATTAATTCAAACACAGTAAACATTATAAAGATTTTGTGTATTACAAATACTGTCTGAATGATGTATTTAAATGTTTACATTTGTGTGGCACATGCTGTCCAAGCATTTTAGTAATTTGTTTTTGTGGGAAAGCACTCTAGAGAGAAATTCTTCGGGCCATTCATGACCCCCCTCCACACAATGAGAGAAAGTTCAGATCTTCCCACACCTGACATCCATGCAGTGACTCCATTATTATCCTCTGGAACCCAGTGGTGATTCAGGTTTGGTACCAGGGATGCATACTTACTAAAGGGATTACCTACATATAATATGGGAGGTCTGCCACTAGATTTACTGGTTTGTTTGTTTGTTTTGCCTTAAGTTGCCAAAGGATATGAATGAGGAACAAAGAAGATGAAGAGCTTAACACTTCCACCTGTATTGTTTCTATAATAAAAATAATTCACTTTCAGCTACTAGTGGGGGAAGGGGGGAAGGGAGGGAAGATAGGCAATCATATTGTATCTGTAGTTTCCTTCTACTGATAGAATTCCCTATATACACTTATTGAACTGCTTTTTGGACAATGGCACAGAGAAAAAAAATTTAAACTCTGTCCCTGTACCACATTCTTGATTGAAATTCCTCCCCTGTCCCCAGCCCAAAACTGATTTTAACTTTAAGAAATATCTTGAACTGAATCAAGGATCCTTCATATCTTGTCTATTATATTCCAAGATCCTTGCAGGAAAGGTGAAGATACAAATGGAATGTATTAATAAACATATGAACAAGGAGCAGAGGAAAATTAAAGTGAACCAGTGATGTTGCAAAACTCACGAGCAAAGTGCTTGTATTGGAGAACTGCAGCTGGCTGCCAAATATAATAAAGGATCCCACCCCACATTCGCTCTTGGTCTGAGGGAAATGTCCTTCAGAGTCCCATATACAAAAATGGAGGGAACTCAAAATTGGCTGGGATTCTAGTCTCTCAGACAGGCACTCTTCAACCTCTCACACACAAACGCTGGCTGGCACGAGGGTAACTTGAACACAGCGAATGAAATTTATTTTAAAAACAAAAGAAAGGCTTCTTAAACTGGATCAGAGAAGTACTAACGCTTGATGGTTTCAGAGAGGTTCTTTTCACTTAAAAGTTACAAAGCTTCAGATGTTACTTAGGTTTCACACACACACACACACACACACACACACACACACACACACACACACACACACAGAGGTGTCTCTTCAGGAACGATTTTGCTTTAGATCTACAACATTTCTTCCCAGACAGACACTAGTCCTTTCTGATCCACAACCCACTGAATACACACACACACACAAGTCTATGCCCCGTCAGATTCTGGCATACAAAGCCTCCCTCTCTCACAATAATCCCAAACTGGCCTCACTGCCACTGGATCGGGCTTTTCCCAGACTGGTGTTACACAGGGTTAGGGCAGACTCTAGATCTGGACAGTATTCACTGTCAAGCCACTGACTGGCGCGTCACTTTGCATCAAACTCAGGGCCTCCTTTCTCTGACAAGTCTCCTCAGCTTGTAGAGGACTGGACTTCTGTCAGCTAACACTGCTGAGACAGAATCCTTCAGATCTGACAGACCGCTTTCTGTCAAACTCTGGCTCTTCCTGAATCTCTCTCCCAATCTTGACTCTCAATCTTGACTAAACTCTAACAGGCACTGCACTGTCTATATATATTGCTTGCACTCTAGCTCCCCCTTTCCCTGGCCATAGGCAACTGTGCCTTTGCTCAACCAATCAAATGGGGTCCTTACAGAGGAGGGATCCAATCAGTTCTCACCACTTCTCTAGAAGTGGTTACTAATTTTTTCTGAGTGCCGAGAAGGGGTTACTAAAGCAACCTCCCTGCCCAATAGGGACAGGAGGTGCGTGTGTGCAGCGGCACCACTGTTTGAATCCCACCACCATCGAAACCTGTTATTAAAATGTTTGGATTCCACCACTGAGTCCTTAGTATAGTGGAGCCTGCTGTATAACTCTGGCTGTCATTAAGGCCTTTTCATTAAGCCTTTCACACACACCAGCCGTTCACAGTGGGGCAAGTCCGTTACACACAACATCACGTAGTGAACTTTCATGGTAGACTGGTGGTTTTAATCCAGATCTCCCACACCCCACTCTGAAGCTTTAACTATTGCACCACACTGGTTTTCATAGAGTGGCTGCAGTTGAACAGTAGCAAGCAGCCGGGCCTAGGTGAGCCATGCTGCCAATTCTGTGCCTGATGAGTCCTTCCTCAAATACCAAAACAGACCTGAAAACAGCTGAACAATAAATAAAATTTGCCAAGTTTGTGCATCCCAAATCAAATATATGTAAATATATGTGGTCCCCTTCCTAAACTTTAACTTTTATTTTGCTTTATTCCCTTACTTTCTTTTCTTGATGAAACAACACTGTCCTAATATCACAATTGCTGGGATACGCTTGTAGCAAAAGGAGATAGCTATCCTGATACCATTCATAGATCAGGGCAATCAACAGCACCATCTTCCATGAGCTAAACCATGCTGCTAATAGTAAATGATAACATTAACAGATGTAAGTAACCAGTCATCAGTTAAGGGGCTGTGTATACCACATACACAGAATGTTGTGCTGTTATTCAGGTGCTCCCTGCACATAAACCTGAATACCAGACAGGAGTGCAAAAACATACATGCATAATACAGTTTTGAATTTATGATGAACTTTAAGATTTGTCACATGTTTGGTGATGGACAGGAAGCCATTCATTGTAAGTGAGAATTCTCCCCTATCCTGGACCAAAATGCCAATATAATCAATCAAAATGTGCTCATTGATCAAGGTTGTACTGATCTCCTTCATCTACAAAAGAATACAGAATGGAATTGATTCCTATAAAAGGAAGAACAGCATTAACTCTGCGAGCGCCATGAATTAAGAGATGCACTGCACACTTGAATTGTCTTTTAATTTGAACTGGCAGCAGATACAGGCCTCATATCTATTTTATGTACTCTCGAAGCAAATCTGCTTACAAGTTAGCTCGCAAGTGAGGCATTAGAGAGATCAAGCACACTGTACAGACCATCACAGGAATGTTTCATTCTAGCAGGCATAGGTCATATGGTCTTGCCAGGCTAATTATTTAATCTATGAGATAAAGGAGTTTTTCAGAACCTAAATATTGCATGTGAGTAACTCTTAGGTCCTCTTGCTCTCTGAACCTCCAAGAACAGACACTGGGAGAATAAAAATGCTTACATACTTTTGTTAATAATGACAATTCTTATTGGTTCAGACTCTTGTTGCAAGAGTCATAATAAGCTAAATACTTATACTTGAATAATGCAATATTATCTTTCACACAGATCACTCCTGAGCAGGGATGGAGTAGGAATCCTAACTTGTTCTTCACAGCTTATTATTCGTTGGCATTCCAGTATAACAGAATTTTCATGGATTTCCTGTCATAGGGGATAAAGTCAGAATAGAAATAGCCTGAAGGTTCTTCTTAAAGGATTACCTTTTCCCCTTTCAAGCATACCAATCTATGTGTATTTTTCCATTTAGGTATGGATATCAGGATGGTATAATATAAAATGAATTTCAATGAGACTTCCATATAAATGATCACAGAGAATCCTTTCTTTCTTTGCCCCATTATCTTAAAATGGAATCCAGTCATGCACTGCCCCTTTATATTCTTGTTATGTTTTAAGACAGCTGGAATAACAGCATCCTTCCATTGAATGCATCTATTTCCAAGGCTGCCAGCTGGCAAGTTGACTATTCCTCAGGGCACTCATCTGATGATGTTACTGGTACTGATACATTCCTTCAATTGTGCCACATCACTCATATTTATCAGCACTGACTTGGAAAATCTGGACACTTTTTTTTAAAAAAAGCATTGATTCTGTCTTTACAATGAGACTATTTTAAAGATGCTTTTGACAGTCTGTTCTTTGTTTAAAAGAAAGAACTCCCAATCAAATGCACCAATCTTTCAAAAGTCCAATTAAGATGTAGCTATTAGACACACTGACCTACATGGCCACTGGATTTCTCCACAATACATTGTCACATGAAAGAAAAGCAAGAAAGAAAACATTCAGGCCTAGAAAAATAAAAGGATTGGATCCTAGTGTAAGATCATAAGGGTAGTTATTTTCTCCTTCTAAGTCACCTACAATATTCTGATGGCCACGATGTGGAAACTGGTATGCAAACTGGTATGCAAACTGGTAACTTTGCACACTAGTTTCCCTTGAGATGACACTGTGAAACTATGTAGCTTGATAACTCAATCTGGCTAATCTAATATGTATACAAAATCCAACTGCTAGCATAAATAAAATAGTTCTGCTAGTCTAATAAAGTTCTGCTAGTCTAATAAAATAGCTGTCTGAAGTTCTGCTAGTCTAATAAAATAGCTGTCACAGTGGGTATGAAATAATGGGAAAAGCCAGTCAAGTTTATGCCCTCCTAAATGGATTGATTTTAGTCAATTATTTTCATCATTCTGTTGATGGAGGGGTCCGGTCACCGCTCCTGAGGCTCTACAGCATTGTTTGGAGGCGGTTGCTGGTTGGTTGTGACAGAGCAGGTTAAAACTGAATCCATCGAAGACGGAGATCCTCTGACTTGGCCGTGGGGGAGTGGGTGGGACTTTCCGATTGCCGGTGTGGGAGGGGGCCATATTGGCATCAACCCCCTCCATTCGCAGCCTGGGGGTCCACCTGGATTCGTCTCTTTCAATGGAAACCCAGGTGGCCCATACAACCCAGGTTGCCTTTTTCCATCTTTATCAGGCCCCGCGGCTGGCCCCCTTCCTCTCCCAAGCGGACCTAGCCACTGTGATCCATGCAACGGTCACCTCCAGATTAGACTATTGTAACTCGCTCTGCGCGGGCCTTCCCTTGCGTCTGATTCGGAGACTAAACCTGGTCCAACATGCAGCGGCACGGTTGCTCACAGGCAGCGCCATCTGGGATCACATCCAGCCTGTGCTGCGCCAGCTGCATTGGCTCCCAGTAGAGTTCCGAATCATTTTCAAGGTGTTGGTGTTGACCTTTAAGGCTTTACATGGCCTGGGACCCTCGTATCTTCGAGATCACATCACCCCATATGTCCCTACACGGCCTCTCCATTCGGTTGAGGCCAATCTATTGGTGGTCCCTGGCCCCTCAATGATGCAGCTGGCCTCCACGCAGGCCAGGGCCTTTACGGCTCTGGCCCCGGCCTGGTGGAATGCTCTTCCTCCAGCTGTCCGGGCCCTGCGGGACCTTGGCAAGTTCTGCAGGGCCTGTAAGACGGAGTTGTTCTGCCGGGCCTTTGGAGGGACCAGCTGCTGAAGGCCCCCCCTTTTGGCTCTTAATATCTGGGCCCTTTCCATCTAATGGGACTCGCCACTCCCTCCCTCCTGGGGAGGATTTAAAATTAGGGTTTGTTGGACGCCTCTTGTTATTTTTACTGCTGTTTTTTAAAGGTTTTAATTATATTTATACTGTATTGAGATTTTATGTTGTACACCGCCCAGAGCTCCTCGGGGATGGGGCAGTATAAAAGTCTAAATAATCAATCAATCAATCAATCAATCAATCAATCAATCAATCAATCAATCATGGATTTCATAGAAAGGATTTAAATATGTGCTTAATTCTGTCACAGAAATCAACTGGATTTAACAAGCAGTTAACTGTACTTGCCAAACCTACCTAACCAAAAAGTTATAATAGTGTACAGTAATTTTTTATTTCCTTTATTTTGATGATCTACTGATTAATTAATTTGTAGGCCCACATTGGCCTTCAAAAATAAAAATACATGATTAAAAAAGCTAAAATTAAACACACTATTTAATAAAAATCTAGTCAAAAGTTTGGAAAAAAAATCCCCACATAATTATCAGTTTAAGAGAGTGCTTCCAATATAAAAAAATGTTCATAATTATAGCATTACTCTGTAAAGAATTCATTGGGAAGCAATCAACAGAGAAACTGGTAGCTCAGAGGTACACTGAAATAGCAATGTAATGTATATCAGACTTATCACAAATAAACACAAGAAAATAAATTTTTAATAAAGTGTATATCTGGTGCCGTCTCTGAACCGGGGGAAAAACACAGTAGTTAAATTACACTGTTTGAACTTCTTTCATCTGTTAATCAGAACTGATAAGAAAATCAGGAAGTGATCAAAGGAGAAGATTCAAATTGGAAAACATGCACAAACAGTGTATTAATGGCTTCTGTTCTTTATTATTTAACAGATGATACTGTTAAGATGCTTGGAAGATGCATGCATAATTTATGCAGTAAGATAAAGTGAGCTTTGTTTGAGTCACTAAATAGACATTCCTTGCTCATCCTTTGATAGTTTTTTTTAAAAACAGATTTTTGATGTAAATCAAGTGGGTTTATATTAAACAACAGGTTAATTCATCTTATCTGTGGTAGCTGCTAGAGTTTATAGCACAGAAATGCAGAATGTGCCTAGCATCTATGAGAGAATCAGAAGTCCAATTGGGTACTATGTTTGATCAACACAAGAAAATAAACTTTTAAAAAACCAATAATGATTCTGCCAAAGTGACCAGTTTAAAGTGCAATCCTAAGCAGAGTTACAGTCTTCTGAATCCACTGAGGTCAATGGGAATGACTGAGTACTTTGGGGGGGTATGTTTGGGGGGGTGGAACAGTCAGAAGCATAAAATAATATATTTACTAACACATTAAAGTTATCATTCCAAAGGAAATATCACATGCAAAACTCTCATAAAAATCTCACTTCAAGAGGACATCATTATTCAGTCAATTCAAGAACTATGAAGATATTATCTAGTGGAAGGAATAATAGGGTTAGCATAAGCTCTCTTGCAGACATTACACCAGAGACTTAGCAAGGGGGGAAAGCGCCTGGTGCACTGGTGCATCCTCCGCCCCCATCCTGCCCTGGAACGCCCCCATCATGCCCCTGGAATGCCCCCACCATGCCCCCAGAACGCCCTCAGCACACCCCCAGAGGGGCACGCACCCAGTGTGTTGCGTATCCCCTGTCCCCTTGGAGCTATACCTCTGCATTACATTGGCCTTCCATTCATGCAAAGGGGAAACCTGCCAGCCATGTATATTAGGAGCATACAAGGCCAGTGATGCACTGGATTTGCATGATTGCCGTAACGTGTGAGGGTATATCTCCCACTTGTGTGAACCTGGTTTATATAAATGGAAGCTCTGATCACATGGAAAATTCATGTACATTGCCCTCTCCACACAACATAACAGTCACACAAACTATTCTCCCAAAAGCCACATCTAGTAAGCTTCCACTTTGTGTGAATGCAGGGCCAAAGTAATATAACATTGCAAGCCTTTATTGGAATAGAGCAGTACAACAATAATAAAAACAGATTAAAAAAGCATACAATACAGGATATACATGTTAGGACGAAGGAAATCTACTGGCATTTAGTAATTTCCAGGAGAAAGTCTGCCACTATCATACAGAGAGAAGGATCAGGGTTGTTCAACAAGTAGTGTAATCTAATTAAATCGGGGAGATCGGGTAAATGTAAAGGAGTGAGATTCACATACTTGGATCTGATTTCCCTTGAATCTAGAGACAGTGAAGTAATGGGTGGGCCAGAGATTCCAACTGTTGCCATCATTACATGGGCACAATCTTTTAGCCTTTCTCTTTGCTTATTAAATCTGCCATAGTAGCAAGGCAGAAGGCATAACAATTTAAACTCTGGCCGAGCATTATGGCTCTCCCTTTGAACAGGGGTTTATTAAGCTTAATACGGGTAGTGTGCCAAGTGGCCCCTGTTCAAATGGAAGAGAAAAATACATGGGGGGGAGCACGTTTTCTTGGCTGCGGTGAGTAGGGTAGAGAACTCTCTATCCAATAGTTGACCTTTTAATTTCCTATAAGCTTCTGAATAGGACAAAGGGCAAAGTGAATCCACTGACAGTCCAATGGAGGCAATTTTTTCTTCAATTATGGAAAACCAGGGGTTGGAATGGGTGTCAGAGAGCAGACGGTGGACCAGGAAATTACAGTCCGAGAGAAAATGAATTCGCAGCCAGAATCTAAAAGTCCTCAGCCAAGCGGCTCACTGTAAAAAAGAGTTTTTTACGTAATAAGTTGCATTGAGGCAATGGCCTCCAGCAGTGAAGATTAAGAAGCAGTAAAACTCTTACCACTGCTCTTTTTTTTTAGATCAAAGTCACCAAAATTAAACAACACATTACAGTTGGGTCAGCTTTTCATAAAAATGATCTGTTTTTCTTTGATGCATTATTTTCTCCAGCGCAACCACCTGTTTAATGTCCATCTATTACAATCCGTGTGACTTAAGAATGCTAATTTTTCCTGGATCATGTCCAAGTTTTGCCTCTGATGTTGTTCTCATTAACTTAGACATTCACTGCTAATTAGCCAAAGCCTATTCAAAGGAAAGTAGCATGTATGTCACATTCTTCTTTTACATACCATTGGCTGCTGGCCAAGCTATGGGATGGAGATGGCCCTGTTGACTGATCTCCATACTATAGAGATTAACTCACCTGGAGAATATGGCAGCATCAGAGGATGGACTCTGCTGCATAACATCCATGATTAACTCCCTCCATTTCTCAAACTTCACCCATCCTAGGCACTGCCCCCCATATTCTAAGAATTACCCAAGCTAGAGGGGGAGGGGTGACATGAAAGGGGGGAGGGAGGGGTGGCATGCAAGGGAGGGGAAGGAAGGGGAGGGGGCCCAGCATAAAGTAAACAAAATCTCAGTGAAGCATAACTTGCTTGTTTACTTTGGACAGTGATGGACAAGGAATTGTGTTCCTTGGATTTTGAGATCTCAACTAGCTTCGGGGTACCTCTGCAATGTCTGCAGTTACCCTGTGTTTTCAATTTCCATGTCCCTGCCCAGCATTTAAGTTTTCAGTTTCTGAGCAACAGGGAGAGAGAATAACACCTGATAAGCATGTTATCCAACGAGACAGTTTAACCAATGTTCACACTATAAAGCATCATACCCGATTGGCATTTCCATGGAGAGTGGTTTCCTCAGTGACATTGCTATCTGAGTGTCTTAGCACAAGAAGGAATACTGCTCTCTTGACCCATTCTAACAATCAAGAGTTGCCTTAATAAAAGAAGCAGGAAAATACTTTGCTCGTACCTAATGGTACTGTGAGTGAAAGCAGGCGGAAAGAGGTGGAAAGCAGGTGGAAAGAGATATAGAGGAAGAAAGCTGAAGCTGGAAAGCAGGTGGAAAGAGATATAGAGGAAGAAAGCTGCAGCTGGAAAAGTATTTTATATTGAAGCCAACGTAAACCCAAATACCTCGAAAACAATGTGGCATTTCGTTACATGGCCTAAAGTTTTAAACAAGTCACACAAAGTTCAGTGTGCATCTCAAATAGAACTCTTGATGAACTTGTCATCCCTGTGCTAGCACAAGAGACCAAAGGGGTATTTTTACTGACTGGCAAGGTGGCTTTCAGTCAAGCATTCCTCGAGCTGCAATACCATAGAATTAGTCTGAATTGACTGGCTTGCCCCGCTGTGATTCTCCAATGTTTTCATCAAATGAAGGTCTTTTCCAATATCTGGTGCCCCAGATTCTTCATCTGGAGATGCTAGGGACTGGGGCGAAACATGGGACCTTCCACATGCAATTGTGCTCTGCCATTGTGTTGCAGTCACTCACTTTGATCTGCCTATATAGTTCTACCAGTCATTATGGTAGCTTGGGAAAGATATGCACGCAACAGTATCTGCCTCAAATGCTTACTGCAAATATGGAGGTCAATGTGGAAAAATAAATAAAAGTAAATGGTTAAAAACAACCACAGACAAATTAAGAAAGAACTTGTCCACAATAAATACAGTAACAAACTTCAAGAAATTGCTTGGGGGTTGACTTGTAATGAAAATCGTCTCAAGTTATCCAACCAACCATATTCCTATGAGCTGCAAGTACTGTAAAACTTAAAACAATCACAACAATGTTGTAAAAGTCTGAAAGCTAAGCATCATAAATCCAGGAGATTGATAGCTGCAGTAAAGGTTTTAAGCATTCTATAAAACAGAGAACATGTTGATGGCAGCCTTTACTGTTAGCATGTGGGGCTCACACCTGCTTCATCACTCAAATGGGAATGGAACAGTTCAATTCTTACCATGGTGTTTACACAAAACTGTTGATTAATTGAAATGATAACAGTCACTGGGACCATGGTTGGATGGTAGAGCTTCCTGGTTTACATGCTGAAGGCCCTGAGATAAATTACTGGAATCTCCAGTTTAAAAAGATCTTAGGCCAAAGATGGTGTGAAAGACCTCTGCCCAAAATCCTACAGAGCCTTTACCAATCAGAGGAGACAACAATGACCTCAATAGGCTAATGATCTAACTCAGTATGTGTCTTCATGAATTTTTATATTAGCTATGTTTGGACCTTTTGGAGATGACCACCAGAGCCGTAAAAAAACCCACAACCCTGCAGTTTTTCAGCCATACCCATATGCATTTTATGTAAACATTTCATGTCAGCTTTCCACAGTGAAATGCTTTGGCACTTTCTGCTTTAACCTTCAGCAGAGATAATTTCAGATTTTTGCTATTTTCTGCCAGTTATGTGGTATCATCTGCATATCTCAAACTGTTAATGTTCCCTCCACCAATTTTCACTGCACCGCCATCTAAATCTTATCTAGTTTTCCTTATGACATATTCAGCATATAGACTGAAGATAGAATGCATCCTTGTCTGACACCTTTGCCAATTAGACACTATTCTATTTCTCCATATTCTGTCCTGACAGTAGTCTCTAGTCCAAAGTACAGGTTGTGCATCAAAATAATCAGATGCTGTGGCACACCAATTTCTTTTTAAAGGAATAATAGATTTTCATGAGCCACACAGTCAAAAGTGTGGCTGTAGTCTATGAAACACAAGCAGGATTACTGCTGAAAATCAGGAAGACAAATAACTACTGGGGAATCACACAATTTTAAAGATGACAATGAAGAAACTGAAATTGTTCAAGATTTCTATTCCTTGGCTCAATCCTCAACCAAAAAACAAAATCAGAAACCAAGAAATCAGAAGGAACTAATCAAGACTGGGAAGGGCAGCCATGCAGGAGCTAAAAAAGATTTTGTAGTGCAAGGATGTGTCACTGGTGACCAAGATTAATTTAATTCATGCCACAGTATTCCATGATGAATGTCACAGTATTATAATGAACGGTTGTGAAAGCTGGACAATGAAGCAAGTCCACGGGAAAAAAGTTGACTAATTTTAAATGTGATGTTAGAAGAGAGTTTGACAGATATCACGGAGTACCAAAAAGACGAATAAGTAGATTCCAGATCAAATCAAGCCTAAATTCTCCCCTAGAAACTAAAATGGCCAAACTGAGGCTATCATACTTTGGTCACATTTGGAGATGACAAGAGCTACTGGAAAAAGCAATAATGCTGTGAAAAGTTGAAGAGAGCAGGAAAGGAGGAGACCCAACATGAGATGGATTGAGTCAATCAAAGAGGCCATGGCCCTCAGTTTGGAAGACCTGAACAAGGCTGTTAATAATAAGAAATGTTGGAGGTCATTAGTCTGAGGGCACATAACATATACAAATTAGATTTTGAAGACACTGCCCCCCCCCCCCCCGGTTGTTATGTAAGACTTTGTCCCATCTATTTATGACTGGACAACAATGATCTCCTGAAGAACAGATGAATGCTAGATGGCTAGAGAATACAAAGAGTTTTACTGGGGAAAATGACAAAGCAGCAGAAAGAGCCATTTGACAAGGGAATAAGTAAGGAAAGATAGATGGGAAGAACCAAAGATAGGAGGAACTGGAGCAAAGTCAAAGTTAAGGAATGGGAGTTCAGGAAAAAAACGAAGGTAGAATGTTTCTGGCAGTTCTAGGTTGGAAAGAGATTTGCTTCTTAAGAGCATCACAGGCAAAATATGCACAACATACTTAGCCTGAGCTCAAAAGGATTAAATATTTTTTCTATGTCACAATTGACTTTGCATTGACACTGTGTGCAATGAAGTTGACAGCAAATTTCCTTCTTGTATTATTACTTTCTCATTTCTGCATCAAGATGTCCTTGCATCCTAGCAAACATAAAATTACAGCAGAGACTACATTCTTCCACTCTCAGTGTGAGACAGTGCTAACAGTCTAAGAGGACATGCTGAGATAATTATCTTATAAGGTAGAGAAGATTTTGCTTTTTAAAAAAGTTAAAAAGAAGAATAAGTGGATTCTGTTTCATGAAAGCAAACTTAGGGAATGTCACCTAGCACTTAAATGGAAGGAACATCACCATTAGCATCAAGTGATGCACACTTTGATCTATTTCTTAATAGAAGTGAATGAGAAATCACTCTGAACTCGATGAAATGCTACTAAGCTTTGGTTACCACAGAAAATAGCTTATCCGTAGCTGACTAAAAGTGTCTATGTAAGAATAGTTTAAAGGAGACAGTATTTAGAAGAGCTGTTTCCACATCTGCCTCCTTTGTTGTATAGCTCCTGTATCACATTATCATAACTCTGGATGGACAAAGAAATGAGGTCAAAGCAGAATATGTGCTAAGAGAGAAGTGGAGCATGGTGAGAAACATTCTTTCAACCAGAATCAGGTAGCTACAGCTGCCAAGAAAACTATTGCGGACTCTGCAGGGGCCCAAAACAGCGGTGTGAAAATGGTGTGAAAATGGAATAAAAGGCTTTACACTGGTTTCACACCACTGTTTTTGGCCCATGCAGAATCAGCCTATGTCTTCTTCGTCTGATGCTTCTTCGTCTGCTGTTATCTGTCTTTCATTCTCCATACCTGTATAGGAAAACATGTTAACCAGTGGTGGGATTCAGCAGGTTTGCACCACTTCGGCAGAACCGGTTGTTAAAATAATGCTTGTATACAACCAGTTGTTAAATTATTTGAATCCCACCACCAGTTGTTAAATTACCGGTATTTGAATCCCACCACTGATGTTAACCCTGTTAACCAGGCCCTACCCAAAGCTTGCTAAAAGGGGATACTTCTCATAGCTTTAAATAGAGTTCTGAAAACAAGTGTTCTGCATTGGCTCAGTCCCAGTACTTACTTCAATATGGGCTCTTTGACTACAAGGAACTAAAAGCTGATGAAAAATTATTTTCATCTTTTGTTGACATAATGGAGGTGCAGCAACCTACTTGGATTTAGAGTCATTAGACAGATGGTGTGTGCAGGTATTTTAATGTACATAGCTGCTAACGAAAGTCTCCCAGAGCAAACATTATCCATCAAATAAATTGTGTGGCTCTGCCAATGATCCTATGAGGATATTAATTCCATTAAATCAATTGGTGCTTTGTGATGTATGTAATTCTATGTCCATACGTTACTTGCAATTTATAAGGAAATGATGCATTTTTGCTCAGGGAAATTATTTCATTTGAAGTTTAATGACAATAAACTCAGGAATGTATGGATTAGGAATATATCCACCTTTGCAGCATATTTATTCAGTTCTCAAACAGTAGATTGAGAAGTAGACTGATACTCTCCTTTTAGCATCCTAAATTATATTTATCAGTTTATTGCATTTTATCCAACTTTAGGAAGATGTGGGTCTCCGTTTTTGCAATTTGTTCTCCAATCTGTCCCTTGAGGTAGGTTAGCTAAGAAATAGTGACAGGATAAAGTCATCCAGTGATTCAGTCATGGCTGAAAGATAAGGTGAAGTCAGATCTCCTTATTCAAGTCTGGAATCTGTTGACTACACCCCACTGACTTACATTTACATTTTTATTTCAAGTACTCAGTGCCAAGACATCCACTGACTCCCTCCAGTTCCTACAATTCAATGGCAGAATCTATGCCATAGCTGTCAATACAAGGCAATGGATACAGCTCGGGGAAAACCTCTGCTAGTCTTTCCTTCCACAAATGATAAAATTTCCTTCTCTCAGAATGTATCACCTGTGAGGAAAAATACGTTTGAAGACTAAAAAGTATTTGAGTTTAACATCATTAGGACATAAGGAATGCCCATCTGAATTAAACCAATGGTTTCTATAGTCCAGCATCCTATCTCACACAATAACCAACCAGCTACCCTAGAGAATGTACACACAGGACACAGAAGCCATCTCCTTTTCCCTGATATTGCCTCCCAACACTAACATTCAAAGGTTTATTGCCCCTGGATTTTGAGAACTATCGGTCACTTTTCCTCATTATTCCACAATCACCTTGGAGAAGTTATTCACTGCCAGATCATTCCCTTCTCCCCCACATAAATGATCTTAATAAGAGAACAACAAAGGCTATGATTAACATTCATTAAAACCTCATGTGTAAGCCACATTAGAAGAAATGAAGTAGTAATTAACCTATAAACTTTTGCTGATTGTTGTATTTAGCTATTAGTGCTTAATGAGGATTGGCAGCGCTGGGTCAAAAAACTTATACTTCTTTTCAGAAAAAAAACACCCTCTAATGACATCAGCTGTTACCCAATTAATTCTAAGCTTCCTTCTCATTTTAATTCTTTCCTCCCGTTCATTTCTATGCCCCTTCTTTTTACTACAGTCATCGCTCTCCTCATCTATGGATAAGTCCTGTAGATCCTGATCCCAGTCCGCTTACTTATTGGATCATAGAATTGGAAGAGACCACAAGGGCAATCACATCTAAACCCCTGCCATGCAGACATACACAATCAAAGCATTCCTGACCTATGGCCATACAACCGCTGTTTAAAAACCTCCAAAGAAGGAGACTGCACCACACACCAAGGCTGTGTATTCCATAGTCAAACAGCTTTTACTGTCAGGAAGTTCTTCCTAATGTTTGTGTAGAATCTCTTTTTCTGTACCTTGAATTCATTAGTCCTTGTTCTAGTCTCTGGAGCAGCAGAAAACAAGCTTGCTCCATTTTCAACATGACATAGCTTCGAAGATTTATACATGGCTATTATGACAGCTCTTAACCTTCTCTTCTCCAGGAGAAACATACCCAGCTCCCTAGGTTTCTCCTGGTAGGGAATGGATTTAAGTCTTTTTACCATTTTGGTTGCCCTCTTTTGGACCTGTTCCAGTTTGTCAATATCCTTCTTGAATTTTGGTGCCCAGAACTGAACACAGTACCCTAGGTGAGGCCTGACCAATGCAGAATAGAGTGGTACAATTACATCCTTCGATCTAGACACCATATTCCTATTGATGCAGCCCAGAATTGCATTGGCTTTCTTGGCTGCCACATCACACTGCAGATTCATGTTCAGTTTGTGGTCTACAAAGACTCCCAAATCCCCTTCACATGTACTGCTACCAAGCCAGGTGTCACCCATACTACATCTGCAAATATAATTAGTATGCCTTCTATTCCATCATCCAAGTCACTGATAAAAATATTGAATAGCACTGGACCCAGGGCAGAACCCTGTGGCACCTCATTGGTCACTTCTCTCCAAGATGAAGATGAGCCATTGGGGAATATCCTTTGGGTTAGGTCAGTCAACCAATTACAAATCCATCTAACAGTAACATTATCTAGCCCACATTTTACTAGCTTGCTTGAAATAATGTAATGGGGAACTTTGTCAAAGGCCTTACTAAAATCAAGATATGCTACATCTGCAGCATTCCATTTGTCTACCAAGCTTGTCACTTTATAAAAAAAGAGAGATAAGATTAGTCTGGCATGACTTGTTTTTGAGAAACACATGTTGACTTTTAGTGATCACAATATTCACTTCTAAGTGCTTACAGACTGTCTAACAGTCTGTTCTGGAATCTTTCCTGGTATTGATGTCAGGCTGACTGAGTGGTAATTGTTTGGGTGCTCTTTTTTTCCCTTTTGAAAGATGGGAACAACATTAGCCCTTCTTCAGTCTGCTAGGACTTCTCCTGTTCTCCAGGAGTTCTCAAAGATCATAGCAAGTGATTCTGTGATTACTTCCACCAGCTCTTTTAATACCCTGGGATGTAGTTCATCCGGCTCTGGAGATTTCAATTCATTTAAAGCAGCCAGGTATTCCTGTACTACCTCTTTAATTTGTGTTGAATTTCCCTTACTGGATTTTCTGTTCCATTTTCCCCTGGTTGAGGACTGTTTTCCTTTTGGGAAACAGCCAAAGCAAAGAAGGTGCTGAGTAGTTCTGACTTTTTACTGTCTTCTGTTAGCATTTTGCCATCTTCTCCATGCAGTGACTCTATCATATCCCTTTGCTATTAACATAACCAAAAAAGTATTTTAATTGTTTTTAACCTTTTTATTGTTTTTAACCTCTCTGGCAAACTTGAGCCCATTCTGTGTTTTAGCTTTTCTGACTTTCTCCCTACACATCCTAGCTATTTGTTTTAATTCCTCTTTGGTGATTTCCCTACTTTTCCATTTCTTGTACAAGTCCCTTAAAAATCTTAGCTCAGTTGAAAGGTGTTTAGACATTCATTCTTGTTTCCTTAGACATCTCCTGCTTTTCCTCCTCATTGGAACTGCTTGAAATTGTGCCTTCAAGAACTCACTTTTAGGAAACTTATCCATCATGGATTCCCTTTTCTTTTAGTATTCTTAGAAGTTTCCTAATTTTACTGAAATCAGCTTTCCTAAAATCTAGAATGTGTGTATGACTATGCTTGGAATCCACTTTTCACTGAATAACAAATTCCACAGCATGATCATTCCCACCTAAGGATCCAGCACTTCCTCCCCATTAACTAGGTCATCATTGTTGATTAGGAGCATATCTAAAGTAGCCAACTCTTGTTGCCTCTTCTATCTTCTGTACAATGAAACTGCAAGGCAAGTGAGGTTTTTGTTGGATCTTATAGTCTAGACTCCCAACAAATATCTGGATAACTGAAATCTCCCATTACTACTATTTCTCTCCTTTGTGAAAGTTTGGTCATCTGTTCCAGGAAGGCATTGTCCAACTGTTCAGTGTGGCTTGGAAGTCTGTAATAGATCCCCACAAGGAGATCATTGTTGTTTACCTCCCATGGCTTCCAGGATTTAAGTCATGGACTTGCTCACAGGGGTAATCATCCCTGATGTATAACACTACTCCTTCACCTTTCCTAGTTGGTCTATTTCTATGAAACAGGTTATACCCCTCAATTGTTATATTCCAACCATGAGACTCATCTCACAAGGTTTCAGTGATGCCAATTATGTCACATTTGCTTTGCTGTATTATGAGTTTGAATTCATCCTGCTTATTTCACATTAGTGTAGAGAAATCTGAGGCCATGGTTCATTCCCTCTGGCTACTTATTTAAGGCTTTTTTTCTCCCACTGTTGGATTCTTGAACTATTTCCCCAGTTTCCTCTATAACCTTTGGATTATTATCTCTAGTGCTTGATGAACTTATGCACTTGAATACTGCCCCCTCCCCTACATAATTAAATTTAAAACCCTGCTGATCAGGTTTGTGAACTTCCTGGCAAAAATGTTTCTACCTACAGCTGAGCGTTGCAAACCATCCCTTGCCAGTAGCCCATCTTCATGAAACCACCGACCATAGTCCAAGAGGCCAAAGCATTCCTAGTAGTACCACTTGTGAAGCCACTTGTTCGCTTCCACTATTTTTCTTTTAAATTCGTGATTCAGGCCTTTATTGGCATTCCATATTACAATAAAACAACTATCCATAAAAAACAGGTAAATACGTCAAACATATACACATAGTGATAGTCCCGTGTGTAATGTTTGTAGTTCAGACTCTTATCAATAGTATAGTCCAAACGGACTCATCAAAACTGCCATTCCTACATTCTTCTTTGCAGACCAGACTGAAGACTTATCGACAGAGCCTAGATATCATAATAACATACAATATTAAAAGTTTTACTGTAAGACACAGGGTTTGTTGGGGTGACATCAGGTAAAAGGTAAAGGAAAGGGGACAGAGAGATGGATGGATAGTTGGTCTGACTCTAGTAGGTTGCCACTACATTCAATTGTTATACCATCGGGCAACCAACAGTAGAACTACGACATCTTTCTATAAATCACCCACAGGTTGTTTGACTTTGGATGACTGTGAACCTGTAGATTACTGGCAGAAGTAGGAACTGTATATCAGTAGCAAATGGTTAGTGTAACCAACATTATTACTATTTTTCTTTCCCTCCCTGGGCCTTGTTCTTCAACTGGAATTAATGATGAAATGATGACTTGTGCACCCATATCCTTCAGCTTTCTTCCCAGAGCTTCAAAATCCTCCTGATGTCCTAAAAGCTACCTCATGCAATGTCATTTGTTCCCATGTGGATCAAAAGAAAGGGATAATGAGCAGTGGTATTGACAAGTTTTGTCAGCCTCTCTGTGACATCATAGATTTTTGCCCCAGGGAGACAGCACTCCTCTTGAGACATCTTATCAGACCTGAAAATCACTGCTTCTGTTCCCCTCAGGAGTCCCCTACCACCAACACACATCTCCTCTGAGGTTCTGTAGGGGCCATTCCATGGGCTGAACCTTCTGTCATTTGCACATTCTCCAAGGGCTGACTCTGTTGCTCATGCACTTGTTCCTCACCCTCCCTGGCAAGGGAAATAACTTCAAATTCATTCTGTAGCTTCAAACTCACAGAATGCTCCCTTGACCCCCTACTTCTATGTGTCATATTCCTTCAATTGCCCACCTTCTGTGTTTGAGAGCTGCCCTCCTCAGAGAGATCCCCGGTGTGTTCCCCATCCAGTAGCATCAGCTCCACTCTGTTTAAGAAATCCTCGTTCTTCTAAACGGGGCAAAGCTGTGCTCACTGGCAAATCTGTCCTGCTCTGGCAGTGAAGCAAAGTTGCCTTTCTTGCTGCAGAGAGAATGGAAAGTAAAGCGGACTTGAAGAAATATGTTCATACAAGAAATCTTGACATGATGGACATTTGCCTCCATTGAGCAGCAAACACCTTGTGCATAATTTGCCTCAAAAGGAGACTGGGGAGCAACAGGAAAAGGGGGACAGAAAAAGACTCAAAGATGGCAGCATCTGACATAGTACTACTTTTTAAAGATCACATCATATTGTCTGGATTATTTGGAATCCCAAAGATTGAAAAATCCACAGCATTTCCCTGCAATGCTAGAAAGACTTACAGCTTTAGAGAATTACTACACAGATCTTGAATTGATCATCTTCCTTTAATAACAACTAAAATCAGCAGAAATTCTTGAATTTGTTTTGTCCCAATATGATAGGAATGTTTTTGTATTTGAAAGTCTGGCTTTTTAAAGGACAGCAGCATAAAGCCAGGATGCTCATTGCTCCCCAGTAGCCTCTGCCAAACTATCACTAGAGCAGCTTTATTTGTTCAGCAGATTAAACTAAGAATACTTACAGACAGAATATTACCTGCAGCCTGACCCTTTCAAGTTTGTCGGCTGCCTGCCACTCAAAGAGAGGCTTGCACTGCCACAGCCAAACCATCACCTACAAACTGGGCAAAGATCTATGCTTCTATTTTATTGTTTTAAATCTTTCAACATGGGAGGGGGAGACATAGCTCAGCAGCAGAGCTCAGTCTTTGCATGCAGCAGGTTCCAGGTTTAGCTGGAACAGAGGAACAGAAACAGTACTGGTAAGGCAAGAAAGACTGATATATCACCTTTTGTTGGTATGCTGGAAACAGATGTTCAAAACAGAACTTGAAAAGCACAGAGAACTCTGGCCATGCATGATGTAAGTCTTCAATCTAACTTTCCTGGTTCTTCCCCTCCTCATAGCATTAAAACAATACAATAACTTATTCAAGCCTGCCAGTGCCTTGTGGCAAGAGAGAAAACCAAGCATCTTTTATATGCTATGCAAGGTGCCAAAAAGGTAAGGAGAGATGGGGCAATGTTTCATGAACCTGCTTCTCTTGTTTACAACGCACGGTTCTCTTGGGAGCACAGGTTAACCTCAAGGCTTGCAGGCTAAATAGCATGTGACTAAAACATAAAGTAGATAAGCCAAGTGCATAGAGCGGGGCAGAGTAAAGCAAGTCCGAGCATTTTAATGGCGTGAACTTTTATAACTCTTCAGCGTTTCGTGGTGAATACAGACTCCAGCCATCATTTACAATGAAGTATTTAAACAAATGCTGAGTGGGTATTTTGAAGGGCTCTTGAGACTGGGCATAGTGCATTTTAATTTTAAATTGGCTACCAAGCTTCATCTAAAGAAACCAAGCACTTACAGCTTAATAGTACCTTCTTTGGGCCCAGCAATGTATGGATTTAAAATGCAGAAATGAAACGGCAAGGCCTAAGCAGAGTTAAACCCGTTTACATCCATCGAAGTCAATGGACGTAGAAAGGGGCTACTCTGCTTATGATAGCAGTGTTCTTCAGTTCCATTTCTAAACCTGGTAATTACAATTTTGTTTTGTTTGGAAAAAAACTGGAAGCGTATGAGCTCTCTGGTGTCACATTTTCAACACAAGAAAGTCAGTCTAGCAGACTGTGGGGGAGGAAGAGCTTTATGTTGGTATCCAGCATTAGAAAAGATGAGGAGATTGAACACAGAAGGAAAGTAGAGGATAGTGAATATATCAGAGATTTTTAGTGTTTCTGGGCAAGAGACTATGGTGATGGAGATAAACAAGGACTTTGGCAAGAAGAGGAAATGATTAGACTCTGGCATTGGCCAAAGAAGCTACCACAACAGATAATGATTTGCTGATGCAGTAGGGTCCCTAGTCCTTTTTAAACACTTTCCAATTGTTATATGATTACACTACAAATACTTTCTCTCCCCTTCTCATCTGCTTGAGGCTGTTTTATTGCCTTCAAGGAAGCCGTATTGAACTAGCTGCAGAGGTGTAGAGAAAAGAACATTGTAAGCCTCTTTGGATCCCCATTAGGCAAAAAAAAATGGGGATAAAGGAGATAAACAAAACATATAAATAAAAATGTGCTGCTACTGAAATGATAAAGCTACATTAACACCCACCAGAAACATTTTGCCTTGTCCCTGATCAGCATAATCATCTTTCGCATTGACTATGTGTGCTTCCTCCCAACAACATTTGAATACACTACAGTATTTCTAAAAATGGAGGATATCTTTTAAAGTATGATGGGCTGCAGGCAATGTTTAAACTGCCACTCACCAAGTCACATTTAGGCTAATCATTTATGCATTGAGGTCAGATCCTAAAAACACTGTTGGAAGTGCTTCCTATCTACTAAGAACGTAAAATAAAATGATGTTTTCTTTGTGACCAGTAAATGTGAACTCATGAACTGGAACTTTTAGGACATATCAACCAAAAGTTCAAATTCCTAAGCTCTTAAAACAATCAGCATAATGTTACTCTAATGTACACAGAAAAAGGAAACTGAGAATAGATCTAAATGTCTAGATCATTGAGATTCTTTTAAGATATTTTATTCTGTTTTTATACCAGTTTCAAACCACATGTAAGCATTTGTACATTGTTGGTTCTGCTGGGGTTCTTTTATGTTTGAAGATTCTGGTTTCATCCCCCTTTTTGCACATTCTGTTCACAAAAATCTGAATTTCGGTAATTTCTATATGCTGTTATTGTGTTGCTTTCATACTGGTTTTTGTGCAGGTTTTGTTTTCTAAACTCAGAGTAGAAGATGTCTTAAAATACGCTGCTTTATGAAAAGGGTTTTAAAAACAAACTGCAAAAATATTGCACTTCCAAGAGTTGTCGATTGTTAGCACTGTGCTCTATCATTAGTTTCCTTTCTGTGGCAAAAATAGTAAAAGGAATTTTACAATGAAAACTATGCAGTCTCCCTTCCCCAATCCAAAATATTGATATGCTGATCAACATGATTTAGCAAATTACTGTGATCAATTCAACGTCACTTTGGCTGTCTCTGCACAGCCAGCGGCAGCGGCGTCCCACTGGCTTAAATGAAGCCGGTGGGGCGTCGGGACTGCTTGCACGGTCCTGTGTGGGCAGTCCCAACGCCGCTGCTGCCCACAGGGGCAGCTGCGCACAGAGCCGCCCAGGGTGTGTGCAAGGGACTTACCAGCCAGTTGATCCCAGCAGTGAAAGCCTTTGACAATAAACTTGCCACTATATAACAGTCCCATCCCCCGGGGTTGGCTCCACCCCAGAAACATTTCCAGAACATCCCTGCTACACAAACAGGGCCAGGGGTGATGCAGGAGCACTGGCACAGCACCAGAGGAGTAGTTGGGCAAAGCTACCTGCAAGTCCCCCCCCCCCCCCGCACCACCACTTACCTTACCTTCCAGGTATTATGGTGCGGCACGGGGATCCAAGGGGGGGCAGAAAATTTGGAGGCTGCCATCCCCACTCTGCCCCATGGACTGCCTGCCCCATTGGGCAGAGGGGGTTTCCCTGCCCAGCGCTGCTGCTTCCTGCAGAGCGAGAGGCAGCAGCACCGAGAATGCCGCGGACGCCATTTCCCCACCGACCACCGGAGCAGGTGGCTGCCTGCTCCACTGGGCAGAGGGGGTTTCCCCTGCCCAGCGCCTCCGCCTCCTGAAGCGCCTGGGACAAGCCGCCCCAGATAAACCCGTTGGTACTACACCTCTGCACAGCACTCTGAACCATGTCCAACCATGTCCAGGGCCACTGTGGCTGTGTTTTGGCATCTTTGCCCCTCGCTGTGGTAAATGCCGGTGAAGCCCCACACCACTCCCCCAAGCTTTTTGTATGGGACTGTAAATAACTTGTATTACTCTATGGAGTTAGGATTGCCAGCCTCCAATTCCCTCAGAATTACAGCAGATCTCCAAACTACAGCGGACATATCCTTGGGGAAAAATGGCAGTTACAAAGAGGGGATCTATGGCATCACACCCACATGGAGACTCTCTACAAACTCCCAATTTCCCCAGGCTTCACCCCAATCTTCAAAGAGGCGTTTTTCATGGAAAGACAAAAAAAATTGAACAGAAGGTTGGCTCCCTTTGGAACTAATGCCATGGATCGAACCTGTGCAGTGACTTCTTAAAATACTGAAGACTGAGCTTACAACTAAAAATTAAATCATTGCAATTAACACCTGGGTAGCGCAGCTCTGACTTACTCAGTGGGTTTAATTAAATGTTACTGATTTGAACTGCACATTCAGGAGAAAGTTCAGAATGCACAATCCAAATTCCTTAGTGGACAGGCTACATAAGTACATCTGAAAGAGGCAGAGATTGTAGCACAAATATAAAAACTGGAAAATTGCCGCAGGATGTCTTGATCACCTGGTGGTCAAGGCCGATCAAAATGGCACTCTTCTACAGCTTCTGCATTAATAAAAGGAGAAAATTGAAACATGGAGCTCTGAAGCCCTGCACTGGATTAGTCCTAGAAGGCCTTATCAAAAGAAACATGAATGCAACTTCCATTGAGGAAGTAGCTCAAAGCAAGTCAAAGTAAAGTAGAGACTGAAAGGTTTACCACTGCTATTCAATAATGTAATTACTACCAATAACTATCAAAAATGTATCAGAAACAAAGGAATATGTAACAGCAGGCTGTTCTGACTTCGACAGCACAGAATATCTTGTATCTTTTCTGCTTTTCCTTTAGACTGGAGTGAGGAATCGGCACAGGCTGTTTTCACAGAAGAGTATGGCTGAAAGATTCCTGCTGATTTCCCAACTAGCTTTAGGCCCCCTGCAGCACTTTGTACTGCTCAGAATTCCATTTGTTCACTACTTATTTGAAATATTTCTATCATCTCTCTGGATTCAAGGCAGATTTTGTGATTTCTTAAACTCTACACCAGTGTCTTTCCAGACACCATCAGGCAGCACTGTTACCTCCTATTGGAAATGGAGTTCAGAACCACAATTATTACATAGAAAGTATTCACCTAGATGTTAAGAATTCAACACCTTTGGCTGGGGTAAACCTATTGTTGCAAAATCATATATAATTCTGATGAATTGCTTCAGTCAGGCTTGGGGGTCTGTAGTAGACCCCCACAATGAGATCACTATTGTTTTTCTCCCCCTTAATTTTTACCCAGATGCTCTCAACCTGGTTTCCAGGATTTAAGTCATGGACCTGCTCACAGGTGTAATCATCCCTGACATATAGTGCTACTTCTCTACCTTTCCTAGTTGATCTATTTCTCTGGAATAGGTTGTACACCTCAATTATTACAATCCAGTCATGAGATTCATCCCACCAGGTTTCAGTGTTCAGAGTTTAATTATATCATTTTTATTATGCCGTATTAAGAGTTCCAGTTCCTCCTGTTTATTACCCATGCTTTGTGCATTAGTGTAGAGACATGTAAGGCTTTGGTTCATGCATTGTAGGTGCTTATTTAAGGTTTTGTCCCCCTCACTGCTGGGTTTTTGAACAATTAGGTCAGTTCTCTCTATGATCTTCAGCCTATGCTTTCTAGTACTAGGTTAACTCCTTCCCATTTCAAAATTGTCTCCCTCCCCCACTTCACTCAGTTTGAAGCTCTCCTGATAAGGTTTGACAATCTCCTAGCAAAAATGTTCTTCCCTACAGCCGTGTGGTGTAACCCATCCCTTGCCAGTAGTCCCTCTTCATGAAACCACAGACCATGGTCCAAGAAACCACAACATTCCTGCCAGCACCACCTGCGAAGCCTGTTATTCACCTCCACTGTTCTTTTTTCCCGCCTGGGCCCTTGTCCTTCAACTGGAAGTAGAGATGAAATGACAACCTGTGCATCCAGTTCCTTCAGCTTCCGTCCAAAAGCCTCAAAATCCTTTCTGATGTCCTGAAAGCTATATCTAGCAGTGTCATTTGTTCCAACATAGATTAAAAGGAAGGGATAACGGTCAGTGGGCTTGACAAGTCTTCTCAGCCTCTCTGTAGCACTCTACATTTTACCATGGAGCTTTATCAGTTCCCACACATTACTGCACCTTTCCTCAAAGGCTGGTATACCTGTTTCATTGACTTAAAATATAGACTTAACTTGCAGGCTGGCAAGATGAGCTATATAGGAGCATCTGGTGGAACAACTCATTACACTCCTGGTGGTCCCATTGCAGCTAATGTTGCTTGCCTTGCAAGAATTCTTTTCAGTTCATTAAAGACTAGTGGTAACACTAAATGTTTTTTTCCATGCTGCTGCTAAAAGTTGACCAATTTTTTCAAGGCGTTTAATGAATACCTAGAAATTGATAATAATTCTCTCTATGCTTTATATAATATAAAAAACAGACAGTGATGAAAAACTTCATGTTTATGTTCATTCCAATAACCTCTTCCATCCATATGATCTAAATGTACATCACTGACATGTAAATTTTCTACCTGCAGCTTTCATGGTTTAACTATTGTATTGCTATTGTATTGCCTAATCATAATCAGCTTCAGGAAAGCTAAAATTGTGGGGTTTCCCTGCCAGCTACGGTGATGAACAGAGGGGTAGCTAGTGTTTTCCACACACACCCCATGGGTCTCCACACCGCACCCACACCTCACTTAACCTGGCAGGGAGGGTCACTTACCAGGCATCGTGCCAAGGAAGAGGCTGGGGTGGTGCATCCCTCTCTCGGCGAACTGGCTGCGCCACAGCACCACAGCCACCCTCTCTGCTTGGCTGAGCAGCTGTGGCCAGGCAGAGGGTGTGGTCATGGAGTGAGAGGACTGGCCAGGTGTGAGAGCCGGCTGCGTGAAAGCCACCCCCTCTGCCCAGCTCTTGCCCTGTGGCCAACTACCATACTGTGGCTGCATGAGCGGGCACAGGGGGTGGCTGCGGTGCAAGAGGACTGGCCAGGCGCGAGAGCCAGCTGCACCACGGCCACCCCCTCTGCCTGGCTCTCACGCCATGGTGCAAGAGCCAGCAGCAGCACTAGAGCCAGGCAGAGGGGATGGCCACAGTGCAAGAGGACTGACCAGGTGGCACCAGGTGGAACCTGGCCTGTCTTCTTGCACCACGGCCAGCTCAGCTGCTGCCTGAGGGGTGGACCGACAATCGGCTGCAGCACGGAGCAGCCAGGTGCCGCTCCTCGGGAAGCAGCCAAAGGATCGGGAGGCCTGCCTGGCCGGCGCCTGGCTGCTCCATGCCGTGGATGGGTCGTCTGCTGCCCAAGGGGTGGGCCAACAACCTGGTCATGATACAAAGCTGCCAGATGCCACCAGGGCAGGCTTTGGCCCACTCCTCCAGCAGCAGCCGAGCCAGCCGACAGGCTGAGGAGTGGGCCGAGGCCTGCCTTGTGGCCTGAAGTGTGAGGGGCAATTTTCCATCCTCACCATGTGACTCAATGGGGCGCGCCTAGGACGTTTGTCCCCGAATGTCCCCATTGCATCTACGCTACTGGTGATGAACTGCATAAAGTAAATATTTACAGAACAGTCACTGATTCCATTAATCCTAGTGAAATTCTATTTATGAGATCAGCATTGTGACCATAACATTAATAAGGATCACCTCAGTCCTCCCAGGAATACATTGCCAGTCTTTTAAATTTTGGCCTGTCTAACTATCATCTAGGCAGGAGATCCAATGAAACAGATGTGACCTTGCTGCATCTTATGACCTTTGAGGTAGCACATGCATGGTGATAAAACCTCACATTTGAAGAGGTTTTTATCCCTGATGCTGACAACCTGTGTTGCAACACCTGCACTGACTACCTACTGAAGTTGAGCCCTGCTCCAAAGTGTTGGTGTTCAAAAATCTGATCCTGGCTTGACTCAGAGACCATTTTTATCCCAACTCCACTCCCTGCAATGAGATCAGCTGAAAGGGATACCTGAGTCTCCTTCCTCAAGAAGATAATTAACATAGGGAAGGGAAGGACTTTTACAACAGTGGCCCAACAACCTCAGGCTATGTTATCAGCCAGGATCTACTAGTGCTATTGCCATTCCCCCAAGACTGCAGGGGACTGCAGCTCCCTGCAATGGAAAGATCTCAAACCTTCCTCAACTCCCTACACTAACCCTGCACTCCCTACACATCTCCTTACACTAACTCTGCTTCCCTCACCCCACCTACTCCCTTAATGTCTTTTTTCTCTTCTATCCCTCCTTCTCTCCACATATCTTTATTGTATCCCACTCTCATTTTCAGCTTCCCCACCCCTTCCCTTTCCCTGGCGTCTTCCATTTTCTCCTCCTCCTCCCCTTACTTCTACCTACCCCTTTTTGTTTTCCCCAGCTTAACCTCCTAGGAGTCCTTCTCTGCCATTTCCTTGCTTTCTTCTCCCCCTGCTATCTTTTTACATTCATTCTGTCTCTTTCATTCATCTCCCTTATTAGCTGACACTAACTATGGCATGGAAGCTACAATGCAAACTTGCAGGATATTGGCCAGCATGCTCTTCTCAAAGTTACAGACATGGCTTCTAGGATTTGGGGAACTTTAAAGCTCTCAAGATAATTTTCCCTAAATCTCAGATTTTTCTGTAAATCTGGGGTTTCACCCAGGTTTGTAGAAGCAGCTCCCCACTTTCTCTACCTCACTCTGTCAGGTGGACTTTTTGATCAGTACTTGTTCAAAATCATATATATAATATAGATGGGTGCTCACACACACCAACACATAACTATTTCTGTTAAGAGTTTACTTTACTGATCTGGCCTTGGTGAACAAGTTGTTGGTGCTGTGGAGATTATATTTCTGCCTTGCATTTATCTAGACCCAGGTTAAAAGCCCATGTAAGCTTGTCTGACAGAGAACAGATATATTGTGTTTTTTCAAAGTAAGAACAGAATTGGTTGTGATCTGCTAATTTTGTCTTATTTGTAAAAGCTTTGGTACATTTAAATAGCTTTTAATATAGTATATTGTCTTGCGCCTTAGGATACAACTGAACAAAGCAAAAAAAAATCCGCACAGTTTGCTGCTCAATGTGGATATAGAACCTTAGGCATGGAACTCCAAAGATTTCTGTACATTATACCAACCTAGTTACAAATAAATCCCAACAATTGTACAATAAGTAACAGGAGAAATGCTACAAAGGTATAGAATTCAAAAACTGACTTTCTGAACCTCTTCCCACACTTATTCTGAGATTTCACTCTGCAAATCCTCTTTTCAAAATGCTCCAAAATCTTCTTTGAAATACCGTATATTTCTTTCTAAAAGCAGATTAGAATTCAATCTGAAGCCTGTTTGGGTTTTGCAAACTTTTTTATTTTCAGGTAGACTATTTATCACATGGAAATAAGACCAGCTTCTGGTTGTAATTAAGGCCCCTTTCGCAAATGCAGAATAATGTGCTTTCAATCCACTTTCACAGTTGTTTGCAAGTAGATTTTGCTATTCTGCACAGTAAAATCCAGCTGAAAAGTGTACTGAAAGTGGTTTGAAAGTGCATTATTCTGCACGTACGGAAGGGGCCAAAGAAAGAAAGTTAGCAGATACTGGGGACAATTCTCATTCCAATTGCAACCCTCAGACCATCATCTGAATTTTGCTGTCCTTCCCTTGTACAAAGCCACGATTCTTCACTTTGTACTGTGTTTTATTTCTATGCATCAAATTTTCTCCATTAACATGCACATTTTTTCAAAGTTCTTTTTCATCACTAACAGTGCCATCATAAGGAGAATCCTAAGCCTGACATCAACAGGCTTAGAAGGGTATAATTCTGCTGGATGTCACTGTGGGTTAGCATTATACATATTGCACACATACAATGTACATTGTATGCATAAATACTATAAAATTTGTGACGTTATATTATAGTGTCTAATTAACACTGTGCAAAGACAATGTTTGTTAGGCATACACATTACAACCAAATCTATAAAAAACCAAGTAATGATGGAAGGCTAAACTCAAGAGACAAAAACACCAATGAATCCCTAAATATTTCATTTCATTCGAGAGAAGTTACACTGAAAAATGTTTCCCATTGAAATGAATGGGATTTCTTTTCTAATACATCTAACTGTAATTCCAACAAGATTTCAGCTGAAGTGTTTTCAGTTCTTTGGAAGTACAACCTACTGTTTAAAACGTATTTGTCAATATATAAAAATGCATTCTAACTTCAATGATTTATAGGCACATGAAAATGATTAAGGATAGAAACCTGACATACACACTTAGTTCGAGAAACCTTACCACAAAAAAACTGAAAATGGCAGGGGCACGGTATGGACTTATAAATATCCTGTATTATAAACAATGCCATATAAGTATGGCTTCTTATTCCATACAACGAGTTACAAGAACTCACTTCTAATGTAGCCTGCTAACGGTGGAGAAATGATTGTATCCACTGGCATCCTCAATTGGAACTCTATGAAGGGATATAATACATGTAGGAAAGGCTCTTGCCCCATTATATTCTCTGACAGAGGAAACCCCCATCAGCATCTGCTCTTGCTATGTCTGCTCCCCTTCCATTTTGTCCCATGCTACAATCTTCGGATTGCCCCCTGCCCCAATCCTTCAGTCAGTCTGGTTTTATTTACTAGCTACTAGTAATCTAACAAGGGCATTATCTACTATCCTTGTGTACTTGCGTCTCCAACAGCATTGTTCCTTAGAGCTCACCTGGCCCTTCAATTATTTGTGGCACACTTCTGAGTGGAACCATTTGTGAGTGAACCTACACAGGGATAAACCCAGGGGGGGGGGAATGCCAATGAGGAAGGTCAGTCCTCTGTGGGTTGTCTATGTCTTCCAGAAGCGGCCAAAATAATAAATGCTGACAAAATGCAAGTTGTAGTTACTGGCATATAAAAAGTAAAGAGAAAATGACACTAACAACTATTAAATATTTAAAACAGTTCTTACTGAAGAAAATGCACTTCTGCTATGAGAAATCAAGGAAGCACTGTGAATTGGAAGTCCAGTTTGACTGATGGAGAATATGAGAGGGAACACAAATGGTGGCAAAAGAGAAGCAAGTTAGCTGTAAGGGAGGCAAAAAAGGATTATGAGGAACGCATAGCTGCGAACATCAAGACCAGCAACAAACAGTTCTTCAAGTATATCAAAAGTAAGAAGCCAGCTAGGGAAGCAGTAGGCCCGTTAGATGACAAAGGAACAAATGGTGTGCTAAAAGATGACAGGGAGATTGCAGAGAAGCTGAATGAATTCTTTGCATCTGTCTTCACCCAAGAGGAGGTGAGGAAAATTCCTGCACCTGAACCATGCTTATTAGGAGGCGAATCCGAGGAACTAGTGAAGATAGTGGTAGACAAGGAAGAAGTTATGGCAGCCATTGATAAACTAAATGCTACCAAATCCCCTAGCCCAGATTGCATTCACCCAAGAGTTCTTAAAGAGCTCAAGCATGAAATTGCTGATCTTCTCACTTTAATATGCAACTTATCCCTGAAATCAGGCTCTATCCCTGAAGACTGGAAGGTGGCCAATGTCACACCAATCTTTAAGAAAGGATCTAGGGGGGACCCGGGAAATTACAGGCCAGTCAGTTTGACATCTGTTCCTGGTAAATTAGTAGAATCTAACATTAAAGATAAAATTATTAAACATGTAGAAAAGCAAGACCTGCTGAGAAAGAGTCAGCATGGCTTTTGTAGAGGCAAGTCCTGCCTTACAAACTTACTAGAGTTATTTGAGGGTATAAACAGACATGTGGATAAGGGGGTACCAGTGGACATTGTCTACTTGGATTTCCAAAAGGCTTTTGACAAAGTTCCTCACCAGAGACTATTGAGAAAACTCAGCAATGAAGGAATAAGAGGGGAAGTTCTCCTATGGATTAAAAACTGGTTGAGAAACAGGAAGCAAAGAGTGGGTGTAAATGGGAAATTCTCACAATGGAGAGATGTTGGGAGTGGTGTCCCCCAAGCATCCGTTTTGGGACCAGTGCTCTTTAACCTATTCATAAATGACCTGGAAGTAGGGGTGAGTAGCGTGGTGGCCAAGTTTGCAGATGATACCAAATTATGTAGGGTGGTGAGAACTGCAAAGGATTGTGAAGAGCTCCAAGCGGACCTTGATAAATTAGGAGAGTGGGCTAAGAAATGGCAAATGCAGTTCAATGTAGCAAAATGCAAAGAGATGCATATAGGGGCAAAAAATCCAAACTTCACATACATGCTACAGTGCTATCAGTCACAGACCAGGAAAGGGATTTGGGCATCTTAGTTGATAGTTCCATGGGAATGTCAACTCAGTGCATGGCAGCTGTGAAAAAGGCAAACTCTATGCTGGGGGTCATTAGGAAAGGAATTGATAATAAAACTGCAAAGATTGTCATGCCCTTATATAAAGCAGTGGTGCGACCGCACTTGGAGTACTGTGTCCAGTTCTGGTCACCACATCTCAAAAAGGATATTGAAGAGATAGAAAAAGTGCAGAGAAGGGCAACAAGGATGATTGAGGGACTGGAGCACCTTCCTTATGAGGAGAGACTGCAGTGTTTGGGGCTCTTTAGTTTGGAGAGGAGACATCTGAGGGGGGATATGATTGAAGTCTATAAAATTATGCATGGGATAGAAAATGTTGACAGAGAGAATTTTTTCTCTCTTTCTCACAATACTAGAACCAGGGGGCATCCATTGAAAATGCTGGGGGGAAGAATTAGGACTAATAAAAGGAAACACTTCTTCACGCAACGTGTGATTGGTGTTTGGAATACGCTGCCACAGGAGGTGGTGATGGCCACTAACCTAGATGGCTTTAAAAAGGGCTTGGACAGATTTATGGAGAAGTCTATCTCTGGCTACCAATCTTGATCCTTCTTGATCTGAGGTTACAAATGCCTTAGCAGACCAGGTGCTCGAGAACAGCAGCAGCAGAAGGCCATTGCTTTCACCTCCTGCATGTGAGCTCCCAAAGGCACCTGGTGGGTCACTGCGAGTAGCAGAGTGCCAGACTAGATGGAATCTGGTCTGATCCAGTAGGCTCTTTCTTATGTTCTTATGTTCTTAATTACAGTCTAATGAGTTTGCAGAGAGCGTCTAATTAAGGACAGACTAGGAGAGTCTAATTAAGGACAGACTAAGCCTGCATCTGGATAGGTATAATCTGATAGGGTCAAAGCAGCACAGCTTCCGTAAGGGAAAATTGTGCTTCTTCAGTCAGCACCATTCTTTGTATCAAAACCGAGTTAATAAAATGAGATAAAGTGATCTGCTGAATATCTTGTACTTGGAGATTTATAAAGCTTTCAAAAAGATTTCCCCATAACAGACTACAAAGGAAGTGAATAATCAGAGGGTGGAGGACAAAGTACAATCATGGATGAAAGATCAGGTACAAAGACAGAAAGCATCCTGATGAATAAATGCCCATAGAAAGCAACCATTCTGTGACCCAGGTAAGATACACTGAGGGGCAACACTCACACAATTGAAGACAAAAATTAAAGTGTCTTGTTTCACACAAGTGCTCTGCTTTATGAAGGTCAACGTGACTATTTTTATCTGACTGGCCAATTTCCACTGCCTGCATGAAGGCTTGTGTTTTCCATTTTTTTCCTTTTTGGAAAAGGAAAAAAATTCTTGGTTCAGCACTGCGCTATTTAAAACACTACAGAACAAAAAATAACTTGGGAGCCCCATTCAGGAGGTGCAGAATCCACTGGTGAAAGCAGCATGCAGTAGTCCTGGTGGATTTGCCCTCCCTAGAGCACTTACCTCAGCGGAGGGGAGAAATTGCTAACGTGCGGCCCCTGCAGCCCTCCCCAGCACTGAGACGCAGCACTGGAAGTTGCACCAATGTCCCTGACACCACTGCCAGTGTAGTGGAGTTGGGATGGGGCAGGGGTGGGTTCGACATTAGTCAGTTCCCTTATGGCCATTTGGCACATTACACTAGCAGCCGAGGACTGAGACTTGTCAACTTTTTGCCTGGCATAAGTCTATTAAGCCCCATAGAGCAGGGGTCGGCAACCTTTACTACCCAAAGAGCCATTTGGACCCATTTTCCATGGCCCTGAAGATCTACCGAGCCAGTGAGCCGACTGCGCATGGAGCCGCCTCCGGTTCGGCCCCTCCACTCATCTTTCCTTCCAGCGCTGCTCTGGAGGGCTGGAGGGACACGCCCACACTAACCTCCAGCCTCCAGGCCATGTGGAGCCGCAGTATAAGGGTGAAAGAGCCGCATGCGGCTCTGGAGCTGCAGGTTGCAGACCCCTGCCATAGAGGGTTCTGGCCTTCAGGAATCATTTTAACTTTTTGAGCCCTTCCATGCTGCTGGGAAGCCTCTTTGGGAACTGTGGCTGAGCAGCCAGTTCTTGGATAGAACTGCCCTTCTTCTATCAACAATAAAAAGTCCACATTTGGGAAGGCCAAATTCTGTAAAAGGAACAATTGCAATTACAGATGTTTTGCAGAAGCAGTTTGATTCAATTTGATGAGACCCTAGTGCTGGCCAACAGAAACAATATAGTGTATTTAAAACAATGCCATATTCAATGCAAACAAGGCACTGTGTCCTAGTTGCAAAACAGTACAGTTCCAAGGGAGAATAAATCACATGGGAAGCTTCAGTGGGGAAGTTAGGCAATTTTAGACTTTGGACTTAATAGTTGTATAACCCCTCTTCCTATAGATGTCCACTGTATATTTCAAATGTCAAGCACCATATGAACATTAATCAAATATCATCTATCCCATCACCCGCACTGATAAACAGCCATACCTATGCATATTTACACACGCAAGTCCCACTGTGCACAGTAGGGCTTGCTAGATACAGTTTGCTTGGGGGACTGCTGTTTAGCCCTTCAGCTGAGGGAGGCTTTTGAGAAGTCATTAGGGTGGGCACAGTAGGGGGGAATAGAGAGCTTCCAGGAATGTAAAAATCCTTCCTATCTTCACCAGTAGAAACACATGTCAGATATTTACCTTTTGTCTTGAGCAAAGTTGCCCTAATACAGGCACTTATCTGAATTCAAATCCTTTGGATAATAAAATGTGCATAAGAAGCACTGGCAGTGAATGCCAGCTTTCACATTTATATTAGTTGAAAAAGCAACTTCCTTCATGCAAAAATAGGAATTTGTGGGAGCTCCATGCATGATTTCACAGAAATCCATAAATGCAAGGATTCAAAACAGCCAGCAAGACTGAAGAGAAAGGCCAGTATGTTGAAAGCAAAATTCCATAATGCATGGCATTATCATAGCTATTCCAGCCCAGAATATAGCCTGTAAGACTAAACTGGAACCTTTCCAAAGACATCAGTAAAGTCTGAATCTGTGTTTAACCAAATTGTTTTATCATGAGAGGTGGTTTTTTAAAAATGCAAGATGAGAAGAGACATTCTTTTTAGTACAATAATTCAAATCCAATTGTAATGAAACTCATCCATTATAAGGCAGAATAACCAGTTTGCCGTTTCTTGCACATAGGTCTAATGTCTCTAAAGAGAAGAGGTCTTGATTTTTCCATTATCAATATTCTTACTAGGCAAAAATCATCTGAATTTTTCATTAATACACTTCTTCTGTCTCATTCATGGCATTGTTAAATAAGACAGGAACACCATCCCTGAAGATCAAATAGCCTCTTCTTACCTGAAGATGTTAAATTTTTGAAAGTGCTCTAACATTTTGGCTATTTTATGTAAATTATCTGGGATATATGAATTGATAAAAAATCTTGTAGAATTCACTACCGTGACATATTTTATACAATTCTGTAAAATGATGGCATTTGTTCCCCACTTCCCCCAATTCTCTGTTTCTTTTGATGCAAAAGCATGTATTAGAAAATGAATATGACACTGCAATCATTCTTAAATAGTCAGGTATACTTAAAACAAAACTCTTGATATTCTGCAAATAAAGAATGGCTAAAAAGAAAAAAGGCAAAAGTTGACCCTGGTTGATTCTGCACAATATAATTATACTGGGTTACATTCTGTATTTTAAAACCCAGGTTTCTCCCTTTGCCTGTTTCCATGAAGGAATCGAGTTAAGATTGAGAGGAAATGTTCCAATTCATTTTGCACAAGCCCAGGTTTTTTGTATTTACATCGCAAGTGTACCTGTGCATGTGTGAGCATCCCCGGTGTCCTGCGTTCTGTTTGCCTGTTCACTTTTCTTCCAAGAGGGTCCCTGGCTTCGTGGGCGGGTGGGTCAGGGCTGAAACTGCATTGGGGGGTGGCAGGCCTCCGTTGTCTGCAAGCTGCCTCCTGTGGGATCCAGGGCCGGGGATGCCCCCCATGTGCCGCCTAGTTGTATGAAGGTTTCCACCATTTAGTGGCTATTCTTCTTTTCACAACATTGGACGGGGAGGCCAACTATTCCGTTTGGCCTCCCCTGAGGCCCATCAAGGGCCCATCTTTTTTTGGCTGCAGTCTGGGGAATGGTTCTTTGAGAAACAGGCAATTATGGCTGCACCAGCATGTGTCAATGCAATAGGGCGGCCATATCGACCGTTTCTTTTAAGCCAGGAAGCTGGGCAGGACACCTTCCACTATGCGCCTGCTCAGCAAGAAATCTTTGCATCACTGCAGATGCCAAGCTTTCTCGCTGTGAAATGGACCAGCAAATTGCCAGGTTCCAAAATTCCGGTCCCCAAATACCTGCCTGAGTGAGGCTGTGGGGTCTGCATTCCATGTTGCTGGCCCCAAGGTGTGGGTGAGCATGCGGGAGTGACTGCAAGCAGTGTTTCTGATTCCCTCTGTCAAGACAAAAGGTTTGCCTGGTCCGCTTTTGGGGGATTTCACACCATGTGTGCTGCTTTTGACCGTTAATTGTCAGTGCCGTTAATTATTCATAACCCACAATGCCTTGCCCAGGCTATATGTCTGACCTAGCTGGCATGCCCACTGATTTTAAGTGCTTTGTGTGCTGCCTACAAGTCCCAGTGGCCCTTGGCGAGACTGTCCAAAGAAAGCTGAGTGGCTTCGGGTTCCCTTGGCAATGCTTAGTAACATTTGGCCTAAAGTGCACGTCTCCCTACATGCTTCAAGCAACCAGTACATGTACAGAGAAGAAAACAGGGATATTTTTGGGACTCCACTCCCAATTAACTCCCAATTAACCCAGGCGAAATGGCACTCAGTCAATACCATGAGCAGGAAATGTGCTTGGAGGAACGTTTCAGGAAGGGTGGGCCACCACCTTGGTTGGCAGCTCAGCAGAGATTAAATTGACCTGATGTCAGTTGGGGAGATCAGGGGAGATCAGGTTATGGTGCAAGGAGATCATGCAGTTGGGCAGGAAAAATAGATCGGTTTTGCTCCCATGGTCTTTGCACAAAAATGAGCTCAATGGAGGATTTTGTACAATGGAGGATTTTGTACAAAAATGTAAAAAATTGGAGGATTTTGTACAAAGATCACGATTTTATCGGGTTTTGAAAAACTCAGGATAAGGAAAATATCATGGGAAAAACCTGTTTTAGGACCGGGAACCATGCAAACCTCTTGGCCAAACCAGGATATTTCCCTTGTTCAGCCTGGGATATTTGGACAAAGTGGAATCGACCCCTCTCAGTATCCTGGGATCCAGATCAAATGATAGAAATCCATTTTAGTGTCCAGCTAATCATGATAGGAGATGTTAAAAGCTACCTGTGATAACTGTGACCTAAACAGGTTCCTTTCAGGAAATCTGAAGGGGAATTTGATTTTGTTATATATGGTTGCAAAATAGGAGGACTCTGTCCCCCATGTATTTTGGGGAGGTCCTCTACTTGTTACCTGGGAACTGATCTATGAGGTAGTACAATCATGGGGAAGGGTATGCTGAACTGTAGAAGGGGAAATAATTTGCTGTGCCATCCTGAGCCCATTTACACCCTGTAAGACATTCCAGGCAATGGAAGGGTTTAATTTTGCTTTGGAAGGTGTTTGACATCCACTCAATATGATCTCTGCTTCTGGGACTCTAGACATCCCAGAGCTTTAGGCTTTCCCTCTGTTAAAGGTTTCCTTTAACTGACTCTCACTTCTGATATTCAGTTCCTCTTGGACACAGTCATTATCAGTATGCTTTCTGAGGTTTCTCTTTTATGCAATTTACAAAGTCATACTTTTCTGCATAAGTGGCAAGTTCCCTGAGCCCTCTACCTTGTTTGTGGCTGGACCTGTTTTTCTGCTTTCATGATCGATATGGGGGTCAGCTCTTTTACTATGGCACAATGGCAGTTGGGATCCACTAGGGAACGTGGGGTGGAATGCAGTGTGGCCAACATTAGTCTTACAAAATGGCATCTTAAAGGGACACCACACAAATAAAGCCCTTTATAAAACGTTTCAACCAAAAGAATTGCTAGGAAAAAAAATGAATGCTGATGACCTCAATTTGCTCCCGAATTCTACAAGATCCTACCTTAAGAATGAATTGTCTATGTTGTAAAATAACACAGAGCAAGAAGCTTTTTGGCCACCCAAAAAAATCAAAGGCATTCCTTCCCCACTGGACTGGAGAATTAAATGCATGCAACCAGTCCAAAGCAGATTAAGCTTTGCTGTCTTCATAAGAGTCCTCCAAGAATTCCAACACATTTTATTTTAGGATAAACTAGTTTTCATAACAAAATGATTGCAAGCATATGCAGAGTGCCTTTCATTTAGGAATAATTGTGCAATCTCATGCATATTCAATCAAAAATAAACTCGCCCATGTCTGATAGGATTCATTCTCAAGCAAGTGCATACACAATTGCAGACTGAAAGAAGTTTGGTTTTCTTTGGACAAAAATATTTATACTGGGAGGGGAAATTAAGGTTGCCCATCTCCCTGTGGGCTCTGGCAATCTCTCACAAGTCTAATAGATTGAGATTTCTTCCTGTTCTGCCCCCCAAGTGAATCTGTTTGAGGTGCCCTGTACTTGGCTAGGACAGAATGGGGGAGACACAAGCGAGGTTCAACAGTTCTTACAATGGGTTTATTACTGGAGAGAAACAAGACCCTAACTCCTCCCTTGGGTCGGAGTACTTGCTTGTCTTGAGCAGGTTTGAAGCTGCAGACTGTGCCTTCACTTGGTTGCTTTCAAGAAAGTCCACTGTGTCTTGCTTCCTTTCAACTCTTTCAGTCTTTTGCTAGTTTTAACTGCTGCTAACTTGACTTGTACTCTATGGACCACCATATAATCATATGGATGTCACGAATATTCCAGTTTCCAACTATCCTTAACACCTCTCTCTCACTGACTGACTAAAACTAAAACAGGGGGTAGCTGGGTAAAGAAAGGAAACTGCCTATTGGGAAATGTCTTAAAGGGACAGGGGCTAACTAAAATACCCTCCCTTAGAAGACTTAACAAAGAACTAAAACCATGCTAACTATGGGGAAACTAAAGCTTAATAGGGAAATAACAAAAGCCTATGTGGGGACATAACACTTCCCCTGGAGAAATTGGCTATTTTGGAAGGTGGGCTGTATGGCATAATATTTTCAGAATTTGCTTTGATCTTTTCTTAATATCTGTTTTATTTTGTCTATTGATGCCATCAAAGGTCTTGTTATTTGTTATTTCTTGGCATTATATTCCACTTCACTCCCTCTGCTTCCCAAATTCTGCCATTCTTCAGGTTCCACCCTTAAATCTCAATTTCACAATCCAGAGTTGGCAAGGCTAGGGGGAGTAAGCTCTAGGCTAGAGCCTCTAGCCCTTTTCCTTGAGTACCTATTAAGTTCAACAACAGAGTTAGTGGAGAAGTTACCTTCCATCACACATTTCAGAGCCAGAGAAAAGGCTGAAGGACAATTTATTCCCCCTTTGTGCTACAAGAGAAGTTGCTCCTGCGACTGGATTTCACTGCAGCACACCTACCAACGTGATGCCTCTTCTTGAGACTTTCCCCCTCTTATAAACAAAAAAAGATGATCTGCTCCTGTGATGGAAATGGGGTGGTAAAAATGAACATGCACGAAAAAAATGTATTAAATTAAATGACAATGATTTTTTAAAAAACACCCTGCATGCTTCCTATTGCCTAGTTCCAAATGCGAGACTGAGAAGAAGAAGGCCCTGGTAGTAATAAGCCTGAGACATTTCTTCACTGATCAATTTTCTTCCCCTCCCTTTTTCCTGGAAAATGAGAAAAGACTGACAGGCTTGGTCAATAAGTACTTATAAATCCACAGACCAATCAAGAGCTCAGGGGTAGCCTTAAAGATAGGTCCCTGCCCAGTAAAATATTGCACTGGCATAAATGGGCTTACATTTAAAGAGGAAGAAAAGCCTTTTGCCCCTGCAGAAAGGGGCTTGACTGCTTGCTGGCTGAATTAGAGACAACACAGAGACGAAACTGGCTGACCACCTGCCACCCCCATGGAGTGCCAGATGCAGACAATAAGGAGCTAGGGTAAGGGGTAGCAGGAGTTGGCTTGAGTGTACAACTCAAGGTTCCTCTTTGCCCGCTTGTGGCAGGAGACCTACAGGTGATTGCATTCCTTGCCTGCTGATGCCTACCTGATCAGTAGGATGCTGGGGGCGTGGGGGGTGGGAATTGTCCTGGGCAATTTTTTTTAAAGGTCTCTGTTAGTTACAGGAAGTTCAAACCATACAGTTTGTGGCTATTTTTAGAGCTACTATTTATCACTTCCAGGTAGCTCTTGGAATCTCCAGGTACTCTATGGTAAGAATTTCATTTTAGTAGTCAAGGCCTTAAACAAAATTATCCTGGGATGCTGCCTCTCCCCACAACCCTCCCTCTAGTTGCCAAGCACCACCTGCAAACCCTACAACCGCATTCACTCAAATATATCACACTCCTCTGCTGGCACAGTACATATTTATCCCATTCTTCCAGGGATTTTAAGGTAATATAAATCATTCGCCCCTCTGTCTTGCTTGTATCCAAGGACATGCAGAAGTTCTCAAAAGCACTTTCAGAAGGAAGGGATAGCCAGCACGTCTAATGGAATAGTAATTCCTGCAACTGTTAGAGCTGAACTGAGGCTATTTAGTTATTGTCTGCAGTGGGAAGGGTGTGTGTATGGCCTACAGAGACTTACAGTAGGACCCTGCCCACCATCCACGCAAGCCCCCCCCCCCCCAGTAAAACTTGGTTTTCTAACACCAGCCATACCCTGTGCTGTCAAGCTGAGCTTCCACCTTCTCCACTCCTGGAAGTCTGGAGGTGGAGTCTCTGCCATGGACAAATTTCCTCAGTGAGTTCCTTAGCAGTCCCAGCCTCTGGCAATGGCTTTTGTTCATGGGCAATCTGGGCTTCTGGCCCAGCAGCTACAGCTGGCTGTATATCTCCTCAGGGTCCTTGAAAATCAGAGGGTTGTGACAGATTTGCCCACCTTAAAGAGTTGGTGTGTATTTTTCAGGCCTAGTAAAACAGGCCTTGGCAACAGCCAGAGTGAGAGTCAGTGAACAGCACGCTTCATATAAGGAAGGACCTACCTCATTGGCCGGTGGAAGGCGCAGAGGCCTTTTGCCACAGGTAGAGGGAGCCATAATGCTGTTAATATAAAAGCAGGGAGAGCCTGTTAGGGAAGTTTTTTGGAATTTAATGCTGTGAAGCAGAGAGAGTTCTGTCGCAGCTTGTGTTCTGTCAGGAGACAGACTGCTCTATTTAGGCTGAGGAGGCTTGATAGAGTGTGTGGAAGGCCCTGAGTTTTGGTGGAGTGTGACCCGCCAGTCAGTGGCTTGACAGCTTAGCTGTCCAGACCTAGTGTCTGTCCAACGCCAGTTCAAGACCCAGTCTGGGAAAGTCCAGTCCATAAGGGGCAGTTAGGCCTTAACAGGGGACTGATGGGGAAGGTGGCTAGTGTGTGCCAGACTTAGACTTGGATGGTGTATGAAGGGTGTGTGGGTCAGAGAGAATCTAGTGTCTGTGAGTTAACAACTAAAAGGTGAAACCTCTGTGTAGGAAAGCTTAAGGAATTGAAACCTCTTTGTGTGAAAGCATAAGTATTTGGAACTTGTGTATGAGAAAGCCAGTACCTCTTTAAGAGAAAGAGGGTAGTGGCCACCAGCAAGTGACCAAGTTTAGTGAAACTGACTAAATAACCTCTCAAGAAATAAGCTCTTTACTTTCTGTAGCCAACAAGCGTTTAAACCTCTCTAAACAACTGAGAAGCCTTCATTTTTGTTCAAATAAACTTTAAAATCTGTTTCACGTTATCATAAGTGCCAGTCTACTTTCTGTGTGCTTACCAAGGGGTGGTGTCAGTCTGCAGTTAAGCCAAAACCCTCTCTGACAGAGTTTCCCTCCATTTTTGTCAGAGGCTCTGTTGATTATTCCTTCAGTCAAAGGGGAGTGTAGACGTGGGGGTGTTTGGTGGGCCAGTGACCAGTACATAATATTGGTGGCCCAAGGCTCGGCAGTAAACAGTGACCTGTGACAGGTTTAAAATAATATTTTTGGTGACAGCAATTTTGAAAGTGGCCTGTCGCCTTAAGGGTCCAGAGTCTTCAGGGTGTCCCGGAGATTTGATTCTTTAGGGACAGGCACCATCTCATCCTTATCCTGCAAGGAGGGCTCATCAGGTCCAACCGTCACAACAACCTTTTGAGGTAGATTAGTAAGCTTCAGGGAAAACTAAGGATTTAAGCGTGGTCTCCCAGGAGCAGCAGTGGCGTAGTGGTTAAGAGCAGGTGCATTCTAATCTGGAAGAACCAGGTTTGATTCTCCGCTCTGCTGCCTGAGCTGTGGAGGCTTATCTGGGGAATTCAGATTAGCCTGTGGACTCCCACACATGCCAGCTGGGTGACCTTGGGCTCGTCACAGCTTTTCAGAGCTCTCTCAGCCCCACCCACCTCATAGGGTGTTTGTTGTGAGGGGGGAAGGGCAAGGAGATTGTAAGCCCCTTTGAGTCTCCTTACAGGAGAGAAAGGGGGGATATAAATCCAAACTCTTCTTCTTCTTCTTCTTAGTCTGACACACTGACCATTGCACCATATCGGCTATTAGCTACAATGATCTAATCCAGATTGCTATTCAGATATAGCAATCATGCACGAAAACTATGGCTAATGCACCACCTGTGATGCATTGCCATTCATCTAAACTTATATCTGCCTCAGAATATAGATTTCTGGCCAAAATAATGCTATTTGGGATGAGCACCCTTGATCTCTTTTGTCCTATATCCTGGCTAAATAAATCTGCACAAAACAACTTTTAAAAAGTGTGCTTGCCTAGTGCTATCCTTTGTTTTCTGTCGAGGTATCTGATCCCACAGCCCTTACCATTCCTATTCTACAGAGTGATATTGTGTGTGTGCCTTTTGTCCTCTCACACTACAGCCTCCTCATCCTTTTCCACTAGCATGCAGCTTAAGGTTAAATGAAAACTCAAGGCCAAGTATAATAAAAAGGGGAAACCCAAGAGATAAAGTTAATGGCCCACTGCACTGATATAGATCCAGTTCCCACAGCTCTCCCCAGTCTCTGTGAAATGAACCAGAGCTCCAGCTGCCAGCCTGGTATTGCTCCTGCCCTTCTGCTTTGAGTTTGAAGAGCAACAGGGTGTTCGCTAATAAAACACCTTTCCTTAAAGAACAATATCTTTTCAACCCTGCCAGCAAGTTATAGAAAGCTAACATCAGAAAGAAAGAGTGCTCTCTGAGTCATCACCTTCATTGGAGGAGCGGCCAATTTTTATACAACAACAAGAGATGAGCATCAGGAACAAGTGTCACACACAGAGATGCTCAACTCAATAAAATGTGCTGCTGTCAAATCCCAGTCTATACAAACTCTTCCCCTATTATGCAGTCGGTAAGATCATTCTGGAGTGAGTCACAGACAGTGGGATGGAAGAATTAGGAGGTAGTGCTGGCTGCTGTCAAATCATAACACATTTGTTTGTGAAGCCTAGCCCTACAAGAGATCTGGATCCAGCTATTAAAAGAACCAGGCACCAGCATACAAGTTATCCCTGTTTCTCATTCTGTCTAGGCTATGGAAACATTATGTTATGCAAGAATTGAAAAACTTGGCCCTTTTCATCTTCCCTTTTTAGCAGGTTTGACTGTAATTCAGAGATGTGTTGTGATTTTCCTCATGTTGCAGAAATGCCTTCAAAGAAATAGCAACTGCAGCTTCTAATCTTCTGCAGCACCATTTGTTCCATGCTGTTCTGCATGGTAGTAACCACAGAGAACTCATTTCATACTTTGTTTTTCTGCACTTACAGCAAAAAAAAAATTTCTGGAAAAAAAAACATAGTCCAATCAGATTCTCACACCTGTATCATTCTGCAAAGAAGTGTGGAGAGTTACAGCAAAAAAACCTGGTACAATGATTCTGTGATGGACTTATTCTTAAAAGCAGTTCAGGAGCTACCTGAGGCTGCTATAGGGTCAACATGGGAATCCACCTTGTTAAAAAAAGAAGTCTTGCTTGACCCTTCTAAACTTCAAATCTACAAGATGTGTCTCCAGCATATCTTTCGGTTCTGTTGAGAACTACATTCTGTAATCCCTTAGGGCCAAACTATATGTTACATTTTACACACATTCCCAGTTGAAACCAGCAGTCATATTGCAGCTATGAGTCACCGGCGGGGGAAGGGGGCATTATGTAAAAGCATCACAAAAGCCCAGTTTAGATCACTACTACAATATCAAGGGATGAAGTGCTCCAGCATCATTCCTCCCCCCCCACCCAACACACACACTTCCTAGACAGAGCCAATATGGCCTGGGGGTGTTGGTGGGCCATTGATTTGACCAGTTCTGGCCATTCTTCCTTACTACCCCTATATTAGGTTTTCTTTTCACCTATATCTAGGGATGGAATGGGAAATTAAAATGTCCCAAGAACAAGGAGGGCTGAGTGGCCCTTGTAGCACTGTGAGCCAGCACTGTAAGGGACCCTTAGCTACAATGGGAGTATCAGCACACCAGTTTCCTGCTCCCATTCTGCTGCCACTGATATTGTTCATCACTGCTGCTGAAAGGTCTGAGCCAAGAAACTCCTGCAAAGGTGACAGAGACACTGGGATTTGATTCTGCTTGATCCTGCCCATTCCTCCAAGACAATGGCCTGCCAGGACCTGTTTCAATAAGTTAAATGGTCTGCCTATAAGGCACCAGTTCTTTCTCTCTTTTCCTGTATTCATTTATTTAAAATATTTTATACCTCACATTTTGGTTTGGCTGAAGGTAGCTTTCAATTCCAAAGATTAAAGAACATTCAAAATACAGTGAACCAGTTGCGGATCTACGAGGGGGAAGTGTGTGTGTGTGTGCCGTGCACCAGGCGCACACCTGGGGGGGCACAAAAAATTACCTCCAGGCCCCTTCCCCCACGGCGCCCCCCACGGCACCTCCAACTCCCCCTGCACTATCTCATTCTTTTCATACCTTATCTTAGCCCTCCTTTCTTTGAGAATCTTTTTCAGGCTGAAAATGCTTCAGCCTCAGTAAAAACGGCCTGAGTAACTACAGTTCCCAGGAGACCTCGGGGCTCACAAGGTCTCCTAGGAAGTATAGTTCCCATCTGGCCGTTTTTACTGAGGACAGGCCTTTTGCAGCCTGAAAAAGTTCTCAAAAAGGAAAGGAACTAAGGTAAGTGTGGGAAGGGGGGGTGCCGGGGGGGCAGAAAATGTAGAATGCGCACCGGGCACAGTTTGGCCCAGCTACACCTCTGCAGTGAATCTGCATTTACCTCTTTCCTTCAAACCCCATTAAAAGCCCTAGCAAATATAATAGCTAAACACCACCTCCTAACAACTTCTAAAAACAGAGAACTCCTTCTCTCTTCAAGAGGCCCATTCCAGAAGTTGGGAAAACAGCAGAAAAGGGATGGACTCCAGTGCATGCCAAGTAGGCCACCTTAAGTAGGAGAAAAAAATAGAAGGAGGCAACTGGAAGAAAATCAGTGGCAAACAAGGACCTATGAGGACAGACAGTCTTTCAGATATTCTTCTATACAGTCTCACCACCCCGTCTTCAAAGAAACCTTGGGCTCTTCCCAAACTGAACCAGCACATAACTGCTTAGTACCTCCTTCACAGTTAGGTTAGCCTTGCCATCCTCTTTCCTCCCTTGTCACACTTTTTGTTTCTTGTGTTCTCTTAAACTGTAGATTGTATGCTCCGGGGCGGGGACTTACCTATTTGGCTCATATTGGTTTTAAAGCACCATGTGCGTTGATGGTTCTATATAAATAATAACCAGTACATCATAATGGCAAGAGAGTGTGCTGTACGTTTACGCCTCTGATGCTCCCAGAGTTACTGAGAGGTCACCTCTGCTTTTGTTCACTTGGTGCCTTCATAAGCAGAGGCAAAATAGCTTCACTTACAACACACACAAACTTCTATGTTTGCATTCACAAATGTCTTCTGTGGCCTTGTAAAAGAACAAATTCTACCCACTAGTTTTTTTTCCTGACTGGTTCCCTGGCAGGGATTTTGCCTGCTTCTTTTAGAATAGCATTTGCCTCTCCTACTTCAACTTCTCCTCTACAGTGACCTGAGTACCCAGCATCCTGTCATCTTTATTCAAATCCTGGAGTGACTAAAAAAAACCCCACGACATTGCTTTGAAATTCAACCTTCTCTCTTTGAAGTTTTAAATTTGTACATTTTAAGAGCAGCGGGTAGTATATCATAACCAAGATTGAGAGTACATAAAACCTGTTCAGCTTCTTCAAAAGGATGAAAATGAGAGGAGCATAATCTAGGAATTAATATACTTTGCGTCATAAGCCACTTATGTGAGTTCTTAGTCATGAAGATTAATATTTCTCTCATATAATTCTGCAAGTGTACAAAACACATATACCTTAGGCTAAACAGCAATACACACAATAACTCCCTATCCTCAGTACATATGAACTCATTGGCTAGCCTACAAAGATCTCAGTCTAAAAGCACAACTGGCTCCATGAAAATAACAAGCCACGTAAAGGTAGTTTCTGTGGACAAAGCATCGTTTTTTGGCCAGTTTATGATCTCAAGGCATCACTCTGGCCCACAATGGCCTCTCACTCACATGGTGAAGTTGCCCTTATTGTACCTGTAAAACAATAACAGTATGTAGAGGTAGTAAGGGTGCAGTAAAGTTGGCTTTGCCATACAACTGGTTGCTATGGGCAACCATACAGGTGCACCAACCATCTGGCACTTGTTTGTCTGCAGCTACCCATCAAGTTAAAGAGCAAAATTATAATGATGTACTAATATTCCTCTTTTAAAATTACAATATGATTGCAAATTGAGAACAATACACTCAAACATGTGACGGGAAAAGTATGTTGTAAATAACTGAGCACCCAGAACTGTTCTAAATTGTATTGTTCAGGTTTTCCATGAGAATGTTCTTACTCTACATTCCCACTGCTTTGACTGTCTTCTGTCCATCCAAACCACTGACATTTTAAACGAAACTGACAAAAGTACTGCTCTTGGCTGTCTCAGTCCTGTCAGTCAAGTGTGGAGTATACTGTGTGGCTTTTTTCAGGGCCAAACAAGATGTGATGGCATCCACAGATCTGACATGTGGCTGATGCCACCATTTTGAAGCTATTTAAAAATGCTATGGGGGGGCGTGATTTTGATCAGGCCACAGCATGCCAGCTGAGGTGCTCTTGTTCCCCCTTCCAGTGACTTTTCAAGTGCTAAAACATCTGTGGGGGATGAGCGTATGCAGTCATTTCAGCACTTGAAAAGTCACAGAATGGACTTTATCAGGATTAGGACCTCATTGCAGTCGCCACAGGTCAAACCCATGGAACCTGTAACATCTAGTTTGGTGCTCATTAGAATACTAAGCCTTGCTGTTTTGATCATTATGATCCCAAAGCTGAGCCTGTGTTTGTGAAGAGTTTTAAACTCGTATGCACAATTAACATTGGCTGTTTCCGCACAGCCAAGGGAGAGAGCCTGCATCGGCATTAATCATGCCGATGCAGGCTCTGGGGCTGTTCAGACAAATGGCCCCATGGGCTACGCAGCTGTTGGAGCAGGCTCCGCACAGCCCCCTTGCCTCCTGCTGGCAGCCGTCGCTCTGCTGTCACTCTGAGGAGGCCAGGGGACACGCCCCCATGGCCAGAGCAACAGCTGCAGCTACAGAGGCCAGGGGGCGTGTCCCCAGGGCTCTTCAGAGTGACAACAGCCAGCAGGAGATAAGGAGGCATTTAGAGCTGGGGAGGGGAATACGCCGGCTTCCACCCACTGCCGTTCGCATGGCAGTGGATGGAAGCCGGCGTTTGCAGAAAAACTCGCTCCCTGAGCGAGTTTTGAAAACACCATTTTGGCAGGAACAGAGCGCCACTGCATCGATTTGGCAGTGGCGCCTGTGCGAAGGGTCCCCTCCCAAACGGTGTTTGACCGGGCTGAAGGCATTGCTTTCTGCCCGTGCTGAAAGGGCCTTTGTTTTTGCACTGCAGTTTGGGGGCATCATGACTCCACAACAAAAAGACAGCACATATGCATGGATCATTATGTTGAATGATGTGTGACTTGCTCCTGCTGACTCTGAGAATACTAATCCAGGCAAGTCAGTAAACTGTGAACATGGTCTGATAGAGGCTAACAGTCAGCTGCCATGCTGAATTCTGTCAGTGTGCAGAGGCAAAACCACTTGAAACCCTGCTGGTTTTAAATTACTAACGAACCAACTATGTGAGCATATGAAGTCCCAGGAGACAATGCTCCTCCCTCTATTCTATTGCTCCACTGATCAAAATTAGAAAACTTCCTAAGGATGCCAGCCTCCAAGTGGGACATGAGGATCCCCTGGAATTACAGTTTATCGTCAGACTACATAAATCAGTTCTCTTGGAGAAAATGGATGATTTGAAGGATGGACTCTATGGCACTGTACCCCATTGAGCTCCCAGTCTTCCCCCAAATTGCCAGGAGCTTCCCAACCTGGATCTGGCAGTCCTGACCCCCCCAATCTTCTGCCAGTGGTCAGGGGGGACTGGAAACACTAAATCTTCCTCCAGACTAAGGAGTGTTTCTCCAATGGAAAGGACACTTCAGTGGGGGAAGGTTTCTTTGACTGTAGGAAGGCTCCCAGAAAGATGGTTTCTGAGAAGAAGACTGGACCCATATGAAAGACTATACTGAAAGGGGAAATGGTTGGAAGAGTCCATTATTCAGGAAATGAAATAGCAAATGTAAATTAGTGTATTTCAGTTCAGAACACTGTCTACAGTTTTGGTTCTTCCTTTTCAAACATGATATACAAGAATTGGTACGTAAAAGGAAAATGATCAAGGCAGTTAGAAATATTTCTTATTATGAAAGGCACTGGAATTAATTGTAAAAAATGATAATCAGAGAACAAATAGCTTCTAACATAATTTACTGTCATCTGTAACATAAGTACTTATTGGTGGGCAGAACATGTCGAAGTCAAACTAAAGAAGCATTACTTTCACACAGTTTACAATTAATCTATGCAATTAACTGCCACATAATACCGTTGCAATCTTAGCCTAAAATGCAATATACAATTAGAACTATTGGTTGCTCCTATCATGATAAACTGTCTTCAGGTACAATTAGCTCTTACTGAATGCCAATAACACAATGAAGTGGATTGATAGAGCTCTCAGGATTTGGGTATGAATCGCCCCACAGAACCTGAGAGTTTAATGTGGTCACATGGGAATCCAGGAATATATTACCAATTGCATGGACCATTGGTCTGCTCTAGCACTGTACTTTCTTAAGAGAATATTTTACTTCTTGGAATTTCACCTTTTGCCTCTGTCAAATGGAGAATTATGGAAACTTACAGATGCTGGTGTGAACCACAATTCATGATATTAATTTTTAATTATGAATTATATGTGCTAATATAGGAAGTGCAAGTGACAAATGCTTTCTGAACTCATGATTAGAAGTCGCCGAGGTCAGCGAAGGAACGCACGGTGACGCTGATTTCATCTGGTGGATTTCAGCAACGGGAGCCAGGTGTCCGGCAGTCCAAGCGACTCTCCTCTGCATGCTGGTTCCTGGCACCTTTATTATGATTCTAGCTGGGCGTAGGAAGGGCGAAACGGGGAATCTCGTGGAGAGCCGGAGAGCCGGGGACTGAGAGATCATCATGTGATGCATGATCTCACCTGGTTGCTACCGCTAGAGAGGAGCATCGCTGCCTGGGCCTAATCCTCACCTGGGGCAAGGCCATTGTCCCTATTGTCCGACACACCCGGTTGTGAGCCAGGTAGTTCATGACCTGTGACTCATCGGGGATGAGGGTAGAGCCAGGCGACCAGAAAGGTCAAGAGGGATACGTGTCGGGCGTTTACTTACGGTGCTGCTGGGTCAGCAGGCATCCCTACATCTCCTTTTTTTACATTTAGAAGGAGGCTTCGAAACAGGGCGATTTAGGGCTGCCTTCCTCCGCCGCTTTGGCCAAGCTGGTCGAAGCTGCTGTGCAACATTAGGATGGTTGCGAAGCGTAAGGGAAAGTCAAGGGGTTTCTTAATAACATGTTACAGGCAATATTAGATATACATTGAATGAAACAAGATCCGACAATGAGGCACACAATCAAGCTTCAATGCAGAGCTGTACAATAGCATTCTCAACCATCTCCGCAGCCAGCTCCAGAGGGCTGACCACCAGTGGGTAGAACGGGCCATGCTTCAGATTAGATACAACATCTTTGCAGCGTTCACGACTTTCATATGAATCAAATGAATTATCAGAAAGATTAAAACAACACATATTATGGGCTATCTCACAACCTTGGTGATGCAATAACAACAAATAATCAATAGCTGCACGATTATCTAAGGTCGCTTGACGAAATTCCTGCTGCTCGAGGCCAGAGCATCCAGGAGCAATGGAGGTAGAGTTGATGGATTCCCTTAGAAGGGCACAGGCCAGCCGCCAATGGTCTTAGTTGCTAAGAAATGCAGTCCGACTCCCACTAGGGAAGTCGCTTAGGAGACTTAACTCCGCTCGAGAGGGCAAACCGCATCGCCCGCAAGAGGGGTCGAGGGCAGGGTGGATGTAAGGGCGGCGGCGCTCGGCTCCTGCGGAGCCTGAGGCAGGACGATGGTGAGGCTTAATTAAGGCAACAGAGAGTCCCGCAGAGAGCCGAGCAGGATGTAGTTGAGTTCTCTCCCGCAAGTCCAGAACCAACCCTTCGAGCAAGATGTTCCTCGCGACATCGGGGAATGTCCTCTGTGCTGCAGTTCCAGTTGGTCAACCGGTGAATGGGCCCGGTCGGTTCCTTTGGTCTCTGGCCAAGCAATTTTGAGATGCAGCGGGGAAGAGGGTGTTGGATTGGTGGATTAAGCCACAGTCTTGGTGATTAGCGGAGAGCCACCGAGGGTTTGGACGACGGTCCCCAGTCAGCTCTCATAGAGCAATCTGATGGATGAGTATTCATAGCGGCTTAAGCCAGACTCGGGCCAGAAGTCTCCAGGGCTTTGGTAAACGGGAGCAGGCAGGAGCTTTAGCAGGCTCCTCGACCCCAGGTACTGGCCCAGGCAGAAGGATCTAAACGCTATAGCTGCAGCAAAATTGCTCCCAGATGCTGGTCTGGTCAAATCTCGCCAGGGTAATTACTGCCACCGCAGGAGGCAGCAGAGCAGGCAAAGGATGGTGGCCGGCCGAGTTGGCAGTGATGATTGCAAAGAGGGCCACAGAGGTTCTCGCCTCGGTGGTTTTACATGAAAGCAGCCTTGAGCTTGGGCTGGCGGTTGCTTCTTGACATTCCCCTGTGCCTGTCCGCTCTTTGACCGCCTGGGCCGGTGGCGGGCGTCTTCAATGAGGCCGCTGGGCGGATCCTCCAGAGAGATTCGCTCCATCTCCTCGAATGGGTCGAGCCCTGGCCATTCCATGGGCTGGCCTGTCATGGCGCCAGCCGATCCACCGGAGATCTGTAGGAAGAGGGATCGAAACACACCCCCCCCCCCCCAGGTTGTGGAGGGGCCGGGTCCTGCCGGGCTTGGAGAGCCGATGCCGGAAGATCAAAAAATCAAGTTTGTTAAATCAGGCTTTGCTTGGGTTTAGTGGTTTGATATAGGACTCATTGGTGGGCTTATTCTTTTGGCAGCTCAAGCGAAGCGGTTGCTTTTAATGCAGCTTTACTGGGGCCGCCCACCTCTTCTTTAAATTGTTTGACAGGAAGTGGGCAGAGGGTAGCGATCCTGATGGTTGCCTGGAAGCCAATATCAGTAAGGCCAAAGCGAAAATCATCCGGCGGGAAGGAGGGCAAGCTGACCCTGGGGAATTGTGGATATGCATGCTTAATTTGCAACACACAAAAGAGGGCTGGCGCTTTGGGTGATGGATGCATCCGGGAGACAAAGTAATCAGGCGACAGGGTAAATTTCACACACAAAAGGGAGGGGTTCTTTGCGGGAAATGTACTTACCGCGGACCTTGGTGGTTAACGCTGAGAGGCTGGAATGGTGCTGAATTTGTAATCTAATTATCTTGGGGATTACGCTCACCGAAACCGGCCTCTATAGCGGCTTCGCCGTTTGGCCTTGGACGGTATTCGATAGTTGCTGTATGCTTTGGTAAACTACAACCCAATACAGGTTTGTGTGTGAACGGTGCTGCAGCATCCCTTTGACTAGAGGTTCGTTCTGGTCAGCCGTAAACCACCCTTAATTCTATACGGGTTGCTCGCTGTTCTGGCAACAGCTGTTACGTCCAACAGGTTTGTCAGGGGCATATGGTATGCAGCCTCCTTTAACTGGGGCCTGTCCTGGCAGTGCTAAGCGTACCAGGATCGGCTCCAGATTTTAATCCAGGAGGCCAGTCAGCCAACTGGCCCTCCCAGCTTCTGCTGGTTGAAAGATAGAGGGAAAAGAAAAAGAGAGAAAAGGGGGGGGTAGTTTCCCGCGAAGTTCGGTGAACGAGTTCGAAGGCGCCAATTAGGGACTCTATGATCTGTGTGATGGGTTTATCCATCCCAGACTAGGGTCAGCTTTTGACCTGGCTCATGAGGTCCCTTCCCCAGAGATTGACATGGATGTCCAGAACGATGGCGTTGACTGTGAGCTGCCGCCGAGCTCCTGGGCTGTGGACCGCGGAGCTGGCTGATGTCTGGCCTCGCTGTTTAAATTCCCCACCCCAGATGTGCGGACAGGTCTCGGGTTGGCCACTGGTCAGGCCACTCCGGGCTGTTCTGATGACGGGTCACATCAGCCGGTGTCCACTCAGGCCCTTGAACAGACACTCCCCTCCACCGTGAGCTCCAGATAATGGCTGGAGCTTCCTGATGGGATGTTTCCAACCGCTGGCGATGATGCAGTATTGCCGCGCCTGATGTACGCCGGGCTCGTGGCCTTTATTGTGTCGGCAGCAGGCAGCCGCGATGTAGCAGGAGGATCAGCTGCCGCGAGCTGGTCCCGGGCTGGGCAGTCTTCATGGATGTTTGTCCAGACTTGGAGATGGATGAGTCCCTGGTGCTGGAGTCAATGACTCCAGGGATGATGAACAATCCCTCGCTCAGCTTAAGCGGAGGCCTTTGGCAGCACCAGCCCAATGGTCCCGAGGGACGGGGTCGCCATATTGGGTTGGGGCGACGAGGACCTCGTGGGGGAACTTAAAGGAGATTGGCTGGGTGCACATGAGCCAGATGCCAACGCAGAGGGGGGGTGGTTTGGGTGTGGGTCTTGCGTTTGGGCCTGCTTCTAGCACTTCCCTTCCCCTGGTCCTGGCTACGTGGAGAGAGATTCGGCGCGAAGCAGCTTTCCCGACGGGCAGTCGCTTCTCCAGTGGAAAGCCTTCTGGCACAGGGGGGTATCGGGTTTTAAGCGCCTCGGGGCCTCACTTTGGGGAGGACCCTCCTCCATCGGGTTGTGGTGGCCCCCCCGCTGGCTGCCTACACTCCCCTTCGAAGGTCCTGACCTGCCTAATTAAAGCAATCACCTGGGGCTGTCCCCCTGGCGGAGGAGTGCTGGCGGCAAGGAGGCTAGCTTGGTGGGCGGAGGATCCGGCTGTCCTGGCAAGCCTTAAGCATGTCGGCCAGTTCAGGATCTTTTGCCTAGCTCCATGATTGCCCTGCACGGCACTCTCAGTGCGGGAGTAGCGCTTTGGCGAAGCGATGAGGAGCTCGCTTTGGGCCTCGCTATCTGCGCCCTGCCTCTTAAGCCTCCTGGAGCCTGCTCCACAAAATCATGCGAGGGCTCTTGGGGGGGTTTCATCGGATGGTGGAGAAACTTCATTGGCTGGCCAGCATTAGGGATCTCTTTGATGAACGCCTTTGTGGTAATTATCCAGAGGCTTAATTTCATAAGGTGATTCTGGCAGGACAATCTGATCGCTGGGGCTACGGCTAAGGCATCGGTCGTGAAAGCAGTTTCTGAGGTAGTGGCTACCTGCCAATGCCCCTGAAGCAATACACCGCTGATGAACTCGCCTTCCCAGATCACACCATTGTGCAGGGCTCTAAAGTTACGCGAAGCAGGTGGTCTTCCAGTCATCCGAACCATTAGGGTGATTCCCCGGCACTGCTTCCAGCATGCCTCTCACATAGGGTTGGTGATTCTTATGTCCCGCGATCGCTTTAAGCGGAGCTCGGTGAGGATATTATAGCTCAACGGGCGTACCGCATAAACCCGCCAATCAATACCATCCTCCCCTCGGTATCCGTGAAGTGAACGGGCATAAAGCTTTGTGAATATCGGGTATCATCTTCGGCTCATTAGGTTTCTATGGTCGCGGTTAATACTTCCATGCAGGGTTTTGAAACCCGCCTACCATTACTGGCATTTAACGGAGGTGCTATGGCTTCAGAAAATGAAGGCGGAGCAGGTGGAAGCAATGGTGCCGAGAATTTGAAGGGGCAGGGGAGCATTGGGGGCAGAAGGAGTGACAGGCATTCACTTAGAGGATAGAGAAAATCTCCGGGTGAACTTGAAGTTGAAAGATCGAAAGGAGGGCTACGCCTACAGCAAGGAGCCATAGGTCTGCAGGCCGATGGCTACATGCTAACATTGTTCTCCATCGCCAGTAGCAGCTGCATTAACCGGGCGCTACGAGGCTCTGTGCGAAGAGTGCCTCGATGTTCTCCCAATCCTTAAGATTCAATGTCCCTCCTCGGGTACCATGGACATTGAGCTCAATCCTCGACCAATTTGGCGCAGCTCCCTCTTCATTACGGACCCTGTCACCTGCTGCATTAACGCTTTGAGCTTCCGCTAACGGCTTGTCATAAGCCCCGCTTCGCAAAGCCCCTATACTCAACGGGTGTCTCACGACGAGAGAGTGTCCTAGGACTCGAAGTCCCTGATGCTACCGATCCAGCCGGATCGGTGATACCGAAAATGGTGGTCCCTGGATACCGATCCAGCTGACTGGCACCGCTGCCCTTTCCCCAGGCGCATCGCGGAGCAGGGTGGAGGTTCGGAGATTCCTCGGTTTCGCACCAGCTTGTAGTCGCCGCCGTCAGGCCGCCGCAAGAACGCAGACGCAGACGCTGCGATTTCCTTATCTGGTGGAGAGCCACCAGCAACGGAAGTTTCGGTAAGTCCAGAAATTCTCCGCTTTACTCTCCCGTATGCTGGTTCCCGGCACCTTTATTGCGATTCTAGCGGGCGGTAGAAGGGCTGAACGTGGGAATTCGAGAGCGGAGAGCGTGGACTGAGAGATCATCATGTGATGCATGATCTCACCTGGCTGCCACGCGCGGAGAGGAGCACGGCCGCCTGGGCCTAATCCTCACCTGGGGCAAGGCCATTGTCCCTTTGTCCGGGACACCCGGTGGTTGTGAGCCAGGTAGTTCATGACTCCGTGACTCACCGGGGATGAGAGGGGTAGTGAGCCGTGCGCACCAGAGCACGCGAGGAAGCACCGGTGTGCCGGCGCTCTACTTATGGTGCTGCTGGGTCAGCAGTGCATCCCTACAATGCATATCAGGAACATCTGAAGAGGAGATCCATAAATCAGGAGTACATGCATCTTCCCATGGGGGAAAAAACACATGACTTCTGCCATCAGACATTAATTATATAAGAAAATATGTAATATGTGACTTGCTTGTGCTATCTGTAGTCATGTATATCAGCAATAACTCTACAACCTTAAGGTCATCAATGTCTCACACCATTTCTTGAGGTCCTCATGAATAGGCTAGAAGCTTCTCACTTCCTAGAATAATGTGGAATCATGGATTGACAACTAATGAATTTTGTAACAATCTGTGTGTGGTGGCATATACAAACTGTAAATGACAACAAAACATGGGGGAAAATGTTAGCATTGCAGAACAGCTGCAGCAGGCCTGAAGTGCAAAAGTCAGACAGCAGTTTTTCAAAACAAATATACTTGATATGCTTTTAATATATTGTATGAGACTGACATATAAGATAACAGAAAAACTAAGGTGCGCAATTTTTTCTAATTAACTGATGATATTGTTTCTTGACGTCATAAATTGTCCCATCATTCACAATATTCATATTTTCATGCCTTAAACTGTCTGATGACTGGTACCTGGCACCATCCAAAATGTTAAATTTCTGGGCCTACTATAGGAAACCAGACAGACCATCTGTCTGCCTACATGACATATTATTGAAGTGGCAACACAGCCAAGTATGTGATCCAAGTAGTAACATTTACCAGTGGAGATGGCTGTCATTGCTTTTTGCAGGAGTAAGAGATTTGTTATCAAGACAAATTGAAAGGTTTATTCTGTCAATCAGTTAAATTATTGGATTTCAGTTTTTGTACACTGATACCAGTCCTGAATTGGATGGGTTTTGGCTCAGTGGTTGAGCATCTGCCTTATATGCAGGTCTTAGACATTTTCAGTAGCCAGCATTTCCAGTTTAAAAATTAAGGTGAGAAGAAAGAACTCTTCTTGAGACTAGACAATACTTGCCTTGATAGACTAGTCTGACTCGGTATAGGACTGTACCATGTTTAGGAGTTCTGGATCCACTGAAGGAGCTTTTTTTTCCACTGAAGGAGAATATTTGGAGGTGATTATATCCATAAGCCTTCCTTTTTGCTGGAGCTTCCTTCCTGGCATCAAAGGTCCATTAGTCATAGGTTAATTAGGCATCAAATGTTCATTAGTATCAAAGGTTCTTTGATTTGTCTTCTGTGATAAGATAAAAAATTGTGTGTAAAATGCCCTCAAGTCACCCAGATGACCAGTCACAGGGGTTTCAAGGTAAGAGATGAACACTAGGTGGTTTGCCAGTGACTGTCTTTAGTGGCTCTGGCCGTTCTGGGTGTTCTCTCATCCAACTACTAACCAGGGCCAACTCTGCTTAGCTTCTGAGATCTGATGAGATTGGCTAGCCTGAGCCATCCAGGTTAGGTCAATAAACAATTACAACCCTTTCTAAGATTTTTGTAAATATTTGAAAGTATCAGTCGAGATGAAGAATCAATAATGTAGGTGGCAGTGCAGACTGTAGTGATGATCAAAACTATAATGATAAAAAGCAGAGTTTCCATGTAATATGGTAGCAAATCTGGATGCAAACAAATTCAGCTTGATCTGGAGGAAAACCTTTCCAAATAACAAGCCTAACCTTCCTTCCCCCATCAACGTTCCCTGTAAGCCACATTGCTGTGTCGCTGGGCAGATAGAATACTGGTGCCGTGCAGCTCGGGTGGCCACTGGCAGGGGGATCTCCCACAGGCAGTGAGCAGAGATAAGGAACTTCCACACAGTTCCCTAACATGGTTGGAGGAACCATTGCCCTCCTTCCCCCAGACATGAATTTAGGTTTGCATAACTTCTGAATGCAGGCTTTTACATTTGGTTTAAATTGTCTGATATGCAGAAGGTGCTGAACAATTTCCCACTAAGTCCCCACACAGTCTCTGAGGAGAGATACGGCAGAAGTAGCTCGAGCGTTATGAACAAACTTGATGTAAACTGAATAAGCAAAGTCTTTTATATCTATAAAACATGAAACCAGAAGGAAAAAATAAAGTGTAATCGAGAGCTCAGTTGAATCCAGGACACGTCTCTGTGGCTTTGGCAAAGCCATAACATCAACCCGCAAACTGAAAAGCAGTTTTCAAGCAGGATGCTCCATATTGTACTGCAATATACTGGCTGCTGCTTGTTTGAAATGTTTCAGTATTTCCACCCACATATCCCCTAAACTATTCCAGAGCATTTTAGAAGAGACGACTAAGCGCTCCTGTTTAGCATCATAAACTCTACCACAGCATGGCAAAGTTATCTTATGTCTGTGCACAGATGTTGCAATGAGATTAGGCAATTATGCTCTTCATGGTAGATTTGATCATAGCCACGTTTGTGTCTAGATTCAGCTGTTCCAAATGAATTGATCAAAAATGTTCTTCTAGGGTTTATAATAATCAGCTGAAAGCAAAGCATATTTCTTAAAGTGGATGCTACTGTTTAACTGTTTTGTTTCAGTGTTGCAAGACCTTAATATTTTTTAAAGGAACTAGATGTTTTTTAACCCTGTATCTGATTCACGGCTCTGTCTTTATCATATACCATCTACAAGTATGGCATGATGGGTAATATGAATTGGCCTTCGTCAGTTATTTGCTTTCAGCTTAATATTGTCTTAAAAGTTGTTAATTATCAATGTATTGTCGAGGGCTTTCATGACTGGAATCAATTGGCTGTTGTGAGTTTTCTGGGCTGTGTGGCTATGGTCTGGTAGTCTTTGCTCCTAACATTTTGCCCGCATCTACAGCAGGCATCTTCAGAGGCATATCATAGTTAGGCAGGTTTTTCTCCATGTTGATTATCACTTAGAATAAAAAATTATGGAGTTGGAAAAGACCACAAGGGCCATCCAGCTTACCCCCTATGCAGGAACACACAATCAAAGCACTCCCAACAGATGGTCATCCAGCCTCTGCTTAAAATCTTAGTGGCAACTAGACATACCACTGGTGAAAGTGCCACCAAAGTTTGAATTTAGACTGATGCCTCTAAACACACAAGCAGTCACCCCACTGATATCTGAGTGCTAGATGTTGGGAAGGGGGTGGGTGGGAGTGCAAGTTTTTTGTAATAAATGTGATTTTGGACTTCTTAGAATGCTGCCCAAATTCTGTATGTTGTTCACATTAGTCACAATATAGGAAAATGTGCATGAACACACTTTGTTCCTGTGATCAACATATGCCTCACTCCTCCTTCCACCCTTCTTGCATGAACCATGATTTTGGATTCTGGGTTTGAAACAAACTCTGGCTCTCCATGGCAATACAAATGCTTTTACCCTGCTGAAACAGAATTTATCTACTCACAACCTGAGATTCTAAACCACAGTTTAATTTAAGTTCGGAGTCCCAGTTTGTGGGAAGTAAACAAACTCCAGTTAACCAAAGTGCCCATATTTGTATGTCACAGGAAACAGTTTGTTTCACACCAGGATTCCTGAACTGTATTTTACCTGAGAAGGGAGGGGGAAGGAATGAGTCACAAACATGAGCATCGCAATAAACAATGTTCATATACATCTCAGTTTACTGCCAGCCAATTGTAAACTGGAAGGTTACTGGTTTATATCTTATCAGTGTTGTGAACTCACTAATGAGCCTTCAGAAAAACAGTCCTACAGCCTCAGCACTCACAGTTCCAGTATCAGGATAATAATATCAGTTTATTTTAAAGGATGTAGTACTGGCAAGTCTCTCTATGCATTCTAAGTTTCCTAATAAAGTAATCTTAGACACAAAAATTACAATGTTCTTTTGTCAAATGCTGAAGCAGGGGTATCATTTATTCACAAATATCTAATAGGAGAGCTGTTATTTCCCTAAACAGAGTGCCTAAGAGTCTCCTTCACCAGCAATCTGTGTTTTATTTTTGAATTTCTTCCTTCCAAGTCTGAAGAGACTGACAGAGTCCATTCCATAATACAATTCAAAGAAATAGAGGCGTAATAAATTTAGGTGTGAAGAAGAAGGGATCTGACAGACATTGCAAAGGTAAATTTAATAATGGGTGATGTATCTTCATTGCGATCAACATTATTCAGATGGCTCTATATTATAGCATCATGTTTCCCCTGGTGACTTGCTTCTGAGCACACAGCAGTATTGTTAGCTTTATGATGTTTTGGCTGCTGTTGCTTTTATTGTAAATTTGTCGTCGTAGCCTACCAGTAATCCCAACTTACTCATTCAGCAGTTCCTAGATTTGTTCTTTTACTAGATTGGATGGGGCAGGGAAAAGAAGCAGGAGCATTTTGAAAATGTGAGAAATCATCTCTGTTTCATGACTTTTAACTCATTTCCTTTATTCTCTTAAGGGATAAATTATTTATACCATGCCCTAATGTATTATATTTATTTTATGCCCAGACCTTTGCTGGTTGAAACAGACCAAGTCTGCATTGTTCTGTTACCAGCGGAAGTAATGACAGGCCAGCAAGTTGTAATTTGAGAACCTTGCTGATAAGCTTAAAAATATGTTCTGATCATTCTAGCTGGTATGTGTATCCATTTTGTTGATAATGCAGTAAACATCATTTCCTTTTGTGCTTCTCTTGTCTAAACCATGCAGGGGAGAAAGGTTAGGGGTATCTTGGCCCAGCAGTAAGATTAGTGCTAAGATTTGGTTCCTCATTGGTTGCGAGTATTAAATCTGGGCGTGACCAGAGCCTTAACATGAGTTAAGTACCTAAATCTGTTGTGATGGTTAAGAAGAAGAGTTTGGACTTATACCCCACCTTTCTCTCCTGTAAGGAGACTCAAGGTGGCTTACAAACTCCTTTCCCTTCCTCTCCCCACAACAGACGCCCTTGTGAGGTAGGTGGGGCTGAGAGAGTTCAGAAAAACTGTGACTAGCCCAAGGTCACCCAGCAGGCAATGTAGGAGTGTAGAAACACATCTGGTTCACCAGATAAGCCTCTGTCACTCAGGTGGAGAGTGTGGAAACAAACCCGGTTCTCCAGATTAGAATCCATCTGCTCTTAACCACTACACCACTCTGTCAATATCATCTGAGAGACTCAAGTTCAAATCCCCACTCTGCCTTGGAAGCTTACTGAGTGACCACGGGCTAGTCATACACTCTCAGCCTAACCTACCTCGCAGGATAGCATCAAAGAGAGGACTGAAGAACAGTGTGAGCCACAGGTCCTACTGGGAAGAAAACTGAGGTATAACTAAATGAATAAATCATACTTGGCTGTTTACTCTTCCCTGTGGCCATGAGTGATCCAGCTCAGTGGATTCAAGAGGAGCCTGGGAGGTAGAATTGGGCTTTGGGAGCAAGTGTTAATCAATAAAAAAATTTCCATACAGGTAACTGAAATGATAGTTTTACTGTAATTTTTACCAGATTTCTTGTAAAGAAATCTTCCACACGTCAGTAAATGACAGGTCAGCGTTAAGACCCAGAATAGTGTGATTGTTAGATCATCAGGGTCCCAGGTTTGAATTTCTCTTGACTCTGCCCTCAAGCTCCACCTCCAGTCAGGTGGAGTTCGAGGGCAGAGTGAACAGTATAAAACTGGAGCCAGGCAGCTCAGAGGCTCAATTTGATCATAGCCTCGGTGAGGCTTGGGTTGAGCTTTAAACTTCAGGCTGGACCTTGGCCACTTGAAGCCAGCATCAAATGGGCCCTCCCCACTCCCTAACTCCACATGGCATTTGGGAGTGGGGTAAGCCCAGCTGACCCCACTCCCAGCTCCATGAGGAGCTTGGGGGTAGAAGCAGCCTTACTGCACCCCTGCTTCAAACTCTGGGAGTCCAGGGAAGGGGTGCAGTGGGCATGCAGCTGAGGGGACAGTGCCCAGGAGTGCTGGGTGCCCCTGTACAGTGACGCTCCTAAACTCCACCCTTCTGGAAGCTACAAGCCTGCTGTATCTTTTAAAAGGACAAAAATAACATCTTCATAACATATGGAGAGTAGGAGGTAGAAGAGGCCAAGTGAGCAGGGTCAGATTCACCTAGCAAAAGTTTATCCCCTTCAAGGTCCCCTAGGACTAGCTGCTGGTTTGGATCTGATGGAGGAGTCTGTTGCTGTGCATGAAATTGACAATCATGGTACAGAAGAATACAATCATGGTACAGAAGAATACATTCAGAAGAATACATTCTCTGGAATGGTAAAGTGTTGTCAGGCCTTCTATCCTTTCAGGACAGGCTCTGGGCTACAAGGCTCCAAAGGCAGAAAGGAATCGAGTCTGAGTTTTGCTTTATCTGGCAATACGATGAAAATGGTGAAATGGGTATCTTTCTCATTTATGTAGACCATACTGATTATTTCAGGGCAGTTTTCAAAAGGTTCATTTCTTTCAAGGAACCTTAAGGTACATAACTAATAACTAAATAGAGAAAGATTAAGAACCTTTAATTTACATATTAAAGGAATTTGAAGCAAAAGGATTCCCATTTTACCTTTTGAAATAGGAAGCTCAGAAGCAGTTAATGTCACCAGTCTAATTACAATGTTTCCAAAGGGCTATAATTTCAGCTCCAATTTGTATATCTCTGGCAGCATCTGTCTGATCAGAATGGCAGTTGTGATTATTGTTTCAAATATATGCAAGTATAAAACACAGTCTGTGCAGATGCTATTCCAAGTGCAAAGCCCAAAAGGTTAGCACCACAATAACAGAAATCATTTGCAGCGGAGGATTCTGCCAAAGGTGAGAAATGTTAAATGAAATGACTTCCACCATTCGATTTTTTTTTTAAATTAACAGGTGGGTCATTTTACCATTTTATTAGCAGCTGCTTTTATCTATTACATTTAATTAACCAAAATGTAATGGAAGTCTTTTAGTGCTGCATATTATGCTTCGAAAACGCGTAATGGAGGGGTTCAGAACGATAATATTTTTCGGCTTAGGACCAAGTATACCTCCTAAGCCTCTTAAATTTGCATTTTGATGACTTTCTTGACTTCTTCACTTCTTCATTTGGTTTGAATGGAGAACTTTCCTCTCAGAGGCTGGGTCTTATTCGCTTCCATATCGTGTCCTCCCTCTTCCCTTCCCGTCACTCTGCTGCTCTCCCATTTTCTCTCCCGCTCCTAATTTCCTTCAGTGTTTCTTTATGGATGCTTATTACAACTCGTTAATGAGATCTCTCCCAGGATGAACACAAGAACTGGGGAAAGAAGGAGATGGATGATTAGAGCAAGAAGAGAAAGAAACAGCTGAGTGTTGCTGCTAATTTTTAATTACTTTCCATCTCCAGTTGTACCATTTTTGGTGCTTCAGCAGGGCTGTACAATCACAGCAAATCCAGGGCCACAGGGTGTAATGCAAGCTGATTTTTCTTTGTTTTCTCTAATTAGGCTTCTCTTTCTTCTCTCACTGCAGGACGCCTGTTCTTTAGTTAATGGTAAAATGGCAAAGAATGCAATCCTAAATAGGCCATTTGGAAGGAAGCCTCACTGAAATTAATGGAACTGATTTGCAACAGAACACATGTTTAGGGGTCAAGCCTGCAAGAAGGCGAGGACGCTGTTGCAATTTCCCTGGCCTAACAGAAATCACCACTTTGCTGCATTTCAGATCACTCATCTCTGCTGTACAATCTCACGTGATTCAGAGAGCCCTCTCTTATTGGACCAAGTCCAAGGAGAAATTGGGAATGCACTGCTCATTTATGTTTGTTATGACCAAAGCAATTGTTATCTTGTCATTGTTATAACATCAGAAGCCCTGATGCTTTTCTTAACCACCGCTTGTATCTTTCTCATCTCGTGTCACCTTTTCCCTGAATAACCCTCACTCTCCATCCTGATTTCAATCTCTCTAGGACTGGGGTTTTTTTTCTGCCTTGGGGATGTGACCTAATTTCAAGATTGGGATTTTCTTCTTTCAAAAATGATGTGGGGCCCAATTCTGATAATAAACAACAACCCATGAAGACAAAAATCCAACCCAATGAACAAGCTAGGAACCAACAAGGTTAGGAGCCAAGAAGAAAATAAAATAAATTATATAATCAACATTTATTGCACAGTGCACACCATCAATAGAATTTTTTATGACTGTGTGCACTGTGCAGTACATGTTGATTATACAATTTATTTTGTTTTCTACTTGGTTCCTAACCTCGTTGGTTCCTAGGCCAATTCTGAAAGCCATCCTGATGGCACTTCAGCTGGACAGAGATCCAGGCGATCTTTCCCTGGCAGTGGAGTCTGGAAAATAATGGGTGGGGGAGAGAGATAAGTGCCCCAGCTTGAAAATAATGTGTGGGGAAGGGAGTCCCAGCACCGGTAGAGGTGAGGGGTGGTGCCTGCTGGATGATGAGGAAGCAGTCAGGGTGGAGAAGGGGCATCTCCATTACCAGCAAGCATTGCCCCTCACCTTTGATGCTGCTGCAGCTCCTGTTTTCAAGCCTCCATGGGGGAAGACTTTCCAGAAGAGGTGTTGTTAGACTGGTTTTCAGGATCAGCACCACAGCACATTCTTGAAAGAAGAAAAATTCAGCCTTAAAATGGCAGAATATCCTTGTGGTGGACCTGGGGACAATGTCATGTCTAGTTGAGCCCTCAATCTAACCCATCTTCAATATGGTATCAGAAAAAGGGTGACTAAAAATGCTCTAAATAGATAAGTGAAACCTCAGTACACTCTTTCATTGTGATCCAGGGAAGAAAATGTTGTGCACTGAAAGAAGCTTCCCTTTCTGCATGAAGAACTGCTGGTGTAAATTGCACAAATTTCAGATACCATCTAAATGCACATTTGATGTCATCTATCTGGATTACATTGTATCATGCATGCATTTGAAAGTGCCTATGCAAGTCACATTCTGGTCCAACCAGTTATGCATGTGACTAGAATTGGGTTGGTATGTTTATTCCAGTCTGCAACAGCTACTCAAATAGTTTAATTTTTCTTGTTTCGTTGCAAACAATCTTTAATTTTGTTCAGGGCTCACCCCTAAAAGCTCAAATTACAATAGAATATTCCTAAGCATGTGCAAACTGTCTGTCTCTTGTACAAACTTTAATACACATATCTGAGACTGAGGGGTAGTATTAGGGAGAGGGAAGAGTTGAAACTGTTCACTAAATTTCAAAAACAGTAGCCAAAGGTACCTTTCTCTTTTGACGGTTTCGCAACAAAACATTTATATATTCATTTACATTGCTTCTCTTGCTTTTTCGATTGTTATGAGATGTTGTCACATAACCAACACTGACTGACTATTGAGCATTAAGTCACCGTACTGTGACTGGCTGGGATCACACATGTGACTGATCCAGGAAATACTGTTCTCATTCTCAGTTGGCTGAAATTGTCCTCAGAGATGTTACTAAGGCTCATTCCGCACATGCAGAATCATGCACTTTTAAACTGCTTTCAATGCTCTTTGAAGCTGTGCGGAATGGCAAAATCCACTTTAAAACAGTTGTAAAAGTGGTTTGAAAGCGCATTATTTTGCGTGTGCGGAAGGGGCCTCTGTGTTTAAATGGAATCTTCATTTCTTCTGTTTTCTGTTAACTGGCCACTAGAATCTGTCATGGGGTGGGGGGAGAGAAGTCATTTTCAGCTGACCTAATGCATACAACATCAGTAAGAAAGTTCTGAATCATGAGGCAGGTGGAGTCCCTACTGCTAAGAATTAGTCATTTTTTTCCAAGAACATTATTCAAGGATTTCATTCTGAATCTGTTTGTTCAGTCGTACTGATGGTGGATAAGTCCTAAGGCATGGCTTGTTACTGATTTAAGGCTCACCCTGATCTTTCAGAACTCAGCTGCTTATTATTCAATAAGCTGCAGAATCCCTTTTAAGACCCAAAACTTACTGAGAAAGTGGTTTGTTCCCTGGACCTCACTATAGTGAGATGTTCTTTTCCAATTCTCTCTCTTTGTATGTATGTGTGCATGCTTATAAGCAACAAGGGAGCCCAAGGTCTTGCAATTTGCAAGCAGACCATTAAGTGGACCCCAGATTTCCAGAATAATTATACAGAAAGTGTCTGGTCTGGGTAGTAATAACCCCGTCGTAGCTCCTGGGCTGTGAGATGTATGGTAATCACGCACACGATACTAATAGCTGACCTTTCCATGCTGGAAAGTTTCTGCAAATGAGCAAAGAAAATATTCTTGGCTGAAATAATTATGTCAGATACGACAGAGTTCTTCCTTGTGCTGCTGCACACTTCAGTGCATTTCTATCTGTCAGGGCCTCCCATGCTGCAAAGCCAATGATTTATGCAGCTTGCCAAGGAGTGCACTGTAGCATCACTTTCACTCCTCGGGGACTAAAGCACATTCTTCACCCAGGAAGTCTCACTCTCTTCCCATGCCCTTATGTGGTCCACTAGTAGCTCTGACAACATGTATCATGTCAGTTCAAGGGATGAAAGAATTTCAGGGACACAGAAAAAGGAAATATATTCACACGTGCCCATAGGCGCGCGCGCACAAATGTTTGAAATGTGTCTTTCTCCATCTTTCCCTCTCTTGGTGCTGTTTTGATCATGCAAAAAAAAAAACCTGTTCTGAAAAGAAACACAGACTATTATCTTAATACACCTTTCCCTTTCACTTCTTCCTTTGTTGCCACAATTGCAGGAATGTTTTTTTTAAAGAAACCCTCAGATTTATTCAATTCTTAACATTCTGCCTGTTCAGTCTGAAATGTTTCAATACACCCCTAAGAGTAAGATCTCCTTGAAGGAGCAGCAGTGGCGTAGTGGTTTAGAGCAGGTCTACTCTAATCTGGAGGAACCGGGTTTGATTTCCTGCTCTGCTGCTTGAGCTGTGGAGGCTTATCTGGGGAATTCAAATTAGCCTGTGCACTCCCACACACACCAGCTGGGTGACCTTGGGCTAGTCACAGTTCTTCTGAGCTCTCTCAGCCCCACCTACCTCATAGGGTGTTTATTGTGAGGGGAGAAGGGAATGGAGTTTGTAAGCCCCTTTGAGTCTCCTTACAGGAGAGAAAGAGGGGATATAAATCCAACTCTTCTTCTTCTTCTTCTTCTTCTTCTTCTTCTTCTTCTTCTTCTTCTTCTTCTTCTCGAGTTAGAAATGACACAGAGGAATAACTAGCTAGATTCACTTCAATCGGTCACTTCAGTATAACAACAGAAACCATTAGTCCATCAAGCCTTTTACGGGTTGACCATACCTGGATTCCATTAGTCTTGTTCACAAGTTATAGTAAATGTACATACATTCAATGTATGGTGTATATCATACAAACATTAAATGATTCTCATGTGCATCTGAATGTGTTATTTAAACCCCACATTCATCCAGGCACTAGTGCCCGGTTTCATTTGTAAAGTGAATGTTCCTTACAAACAGATGTATACACATAGATGCAGGATGTATGTATGTTCACTACCACGTGAACAGGATTTTTGTGCTGTTCTATACATGTTTGAAAACTCCACCAGGGGTCCCTTTAGGCCAGATGTGACTTGATGGCAACCCCTCAAACACGCCCATAAATGTGCATATTGTACATGCATCTGTACTGTGCCACTTGCATGCTGGGAGGAATGACCTTGGCCCTTGCTGGTGGGCTTGATCTTGCCTCAAAATGCTATGACAGACAAGTCATGTATCCACAGTACCTTCTGTCTTTTCACAATCACAGATATGGACACTCCATTAAATTCACCGAGAATAGAAAGCTGTAACACGTAATACTAAATCGTATCACCTCCAGGTTTCCTAGAATTTTAATTTAGGAGGATCTGAGTCTTAATGCTTTTAGTTGCACATGTTATGAAGGATATAATACACTGAATGTCAATATCTCTAGCTACTGTTTGCTGATTTTCCTCACCTTTTCCTTGGAAGCTTCAGTTTAGCTGATTTTAATAGTTTAAAGGAATGACTACTCGTGGGTAAATGTGAAGGACCATTTGAATCTTTCCAGCATTTATTTATTTGCATACTTATATCCTTTATACCCCACCTTTCTCTCCAATAGGCCCTGAAGCAGCTCATATAAGCTCTAATGGCTACCCTATTCACAATAGTTTAGGGATGATAGGGCAGAGATTTTGAAGCTGTACTCCAGGGTAACTTGAAGTTTCTAGGACATGTGTCAGGAGATTGCTGATGGTGGTGACCAATTTGTTTGAGTGACAAGTTGTTCAGTCTTTCTGGTCTTCTGCAGACACACATTGGGGAGGGTCTGTTACTTTTTGGATGGTTTAAAATTGTATACGTAAGCTACCTTGAGGCATGGGGGAAAGTGGAACAGAATCATTTAAATTTATATGTATAAATTTGTGTGAATATTTATTCCAAGGTGCAGTCTCAGCAATGAAAAGCTTAATACATTTTTCTGGCGCTGAATTCAAACCAAGAATGATCCTCAGAATATTCTGATCCAGGGATTATGAAATAATAGTTCTCCCATAAAAGCTCATACTGGAATAAATGTAATTAGTCCTTAAAGTGCCACTGGCCTTCTCTTTTGTTTTGCTACGATATACTAACAAGGCTACTCCATGGATGCATCAATATTGCAGACTTGCCAGTGGCTGAAAAGTCTTGTTAAACAATTTGAGGAATCTGCGTCTCTAGGTCTGCTGACGTGCGTGGTTTTAAGCTCATCATTTGATTTGTACTATTTCACTATGCTACCTCAACTAAGAGATAGTAGTAGTAGCTCCATGGGCCACGATCAACCTGTAACTCTATTATTTTAACAGACATTGCAAAAGAGTGAACAAAATGAACCTGCATATGTTGCATCTTTTGTGTGGAATTGAAAACAAGATAAGGAAGAGTTCAATGGGCCCCAAGGACTGCCTCACCTAAAACACCTCAAGAATGTTGAAGCCTTCTTGCTTTTGTTTGGATAGCACTGTAGATAATACATACATAGCATTTATTGGCATATACATTAATCATGAAGTTACATACCTAAATACAATAAAACAACCAACCAAATAAACTTACTTCAAGTCATCAATTATCTCAGCTAAAAATTTTGCAACTGACTCAGAATAATCTGAATTGTCCAGGAGAAATTTTAATTTCTGTTCATCTGTTAGGCCATCACATTGCTTGAGGAGTTGTGCCCAGTCTTTTGCCCTTGTGTGCTCCTTTTTTGAGCAGTAGAACAATGTATGTTCCAATGTTTCTACTTCAGTATTACAAGGACAAAATCTTTCCGATTTGGAAACTCTTCGATATCTGCCAACTAATAAGGCAGAGGAGACTATATCGAAGGTATTGAGACATGTATCCTTTACCTCCAACTAAAAGCTGATTTAGTGGAGAGCAGGTCTTGTTTGCAGCCATTAGAGATTTTTTATAATCCCATTCCAGCAGTCTATCTTTTAACAAGCTATTGGGCTCCGTATAAGTAAAGATAAGTAGGTCATCTAGAGAGACACCAATCTCCGTGATTTCTTCAATAATTTTTCCATGACACATTGATGAATTTAATTCAGACAACATCAAGTTAGAGAGGCTTCCAGGTTCAGAGTGGTAGAGAATTTTTAACCAGTGATGTCACTTTTAACACAAACCAGATGTTATGTTACCATGTTGCTTACAATGCAGGGATGCTATTTGGGCAAGAATACTATGGTTAAAAAAAATGACTTCTACCATAGAGTTTTGCCAAAATACCAGAGTGTCCTCTGCTTTGTGGGGATGTGATGATGTAAGTTCACATATGCAACAGAAGTGACCTCATAACATTACAGGTGACACTGTCCTAGGCCTCTCTTTACTCCCACTAAACCTTCACACACACCCCACTGCTGATTGCCAGGGGTATCTGGCAACCCTAGTAGAGCTAAGGGAGGGTGGGCATGATGTCAGCAATATGGCTTTACTGTATAGTTTCCAGGGATTGCTAGAGCTACTGTTATACCTTGAAATGACATAGTGATGTTTGCAACATTTCTTATTTTCCCTCTCTCTCATCACCACTTAAAGCAATGGTGGGAAACAAAGTTTGCCAGCAGGAGACTTGGCCACCTAGATCAGGGGTCCTCAAACTTTAAAAACAGGGGGCCCGTTCACTGTCCCTCAGACCATTGGAGGGCCGGACTATTAAAAAAAACCCTATGAACAAATTCCTATGCACACTGCACATATTTTATTTTGAAGTAAAAAAACAAAACGGGAACAAATACAATATTTAAAATAAAGAACAAGTAAAGTTAAATCAACACACTCTACCAGTATTTCAATGGGAACTATGGGCCTGCTTTTGGCTAATGAGATGGTCAATGTCTGGTTCCATATTTGTCACTGCTAGTCGTAACAAGTGATGCAAGTGTGCATCACTTAGTCTAGATCTGGTTGGAGATTTCAGATGTTTCATTCTGGAAAAAGTCTGTTCACAGACATAAGTGCTGCCAAAGATGGTTGCCATTTTGCCTGATCCAGCCCCCTGCTCTGCAGCGCTGCCATCCCAGGGCTTTGTTGTCCGCCAAGGAGCAGCTGTGGCGTAGGAGGTTAAGAGCTCGTGTATCTAATCTGAAGGAACCGGGTTTGATTCTCCGCTCTGCCGCCTGAGCTATGGAGGCTTATCTGGGGAATTCCACACACACCAGTTGGGTGACCTTGGGCTAGTCACAGCTTCTTGGAGCTCTCTCAGCCCCACCTACCTCACAGGGTGTTTGTTGTGAGGGGGGAAGGGCAAGGAGATTGTAAGCCCCTTTGAGTCTCCTATAGGAGAGAAAGGAGGGATATAAATCCAAACTCCTCTTCTTCTTCATGTTGGTGGAAGGCGATGGCTGCTGCAGCCTGGGCGCCTCGGCCATACCCAAAGCTGTACGCCAGCGGAGCCAAGGCAACTGGGTGAGGAGCAGGAAGGGGCGGCTGGGGCAGCTGCTGCTGCTGAGGCGGCTGCTGCTGAGGCGTGCCCACCTCGCTGCTGCTGTTGCTCCAGCTGCCGGGCGGCTCCGGTAGGTTATTGTTCAGCGAAGAGGCACCGCTGCCACCATTGGGGCTCTTCAGGTCAGCCTCAGCCCCTGCGCCCCCGCCATTGCTCTCAGCCCTGTCCTACAGCTCCTTCCCCAGGGGACCGTTGCTCTCCGATGGCAGTGGCTGCTGTTGCTGCTTTTGCTGCTTCTCGCCACCGCTTCGCCCCAGGCCTCCTCCGACGAGCAATTCCGCAGAGGCTCGGCTTTCTTCAGGTCCGACAGGGCCGGACACCCAGGCTAATGGCGGCCACGGCAGGGGCCACCTGAGCAGCCATGATCCCCCCTCCCTCCCTCCCTCCCCACCCAGCCAGCCAGCCAGCCAGCCCCCTCCTCCTTCCTCTGCCTCGGCCAATCGACTCCCCTGCCTGGCCGGCCAGCTGGCACAAGGCCTCACCGCCTGCCGCCTCCTCTTCCTCCTCTGGGCGTTCACTTCCTGGCTCAGGCGGCGGCCTCCTGGCTGCAACTGTGGCTAATTCCTCCCATGGCCACCGGGCCGACGAAGTGGGCGGGCGGAGAGGGGCACGAAAAGCGAGCTGGGACAGCCGCGCGCAGGACCTGGCCCCACTCTTTCGCCTGCCTCTCTCACTCAGTTGCAGCCGGCAAAGAAAGGGAGGAGGAGGAGGAGGAGGAGGAAAGGGGGAGGGGGCAGGAAGGGGCTCTCCTGGGGTGGGAGAGGAAGGAAAGGGGGAGAGAGAAGGGGGAGATCCACTTCTGCCCAGCAGGCCAGATAAATGTTTTATCTGGGGCCGCATTTGGGCCGCATTTGGCCCGCGGGCCGTAGTTTGGGGACCCCTGACCTAGATAATAGAGAAAACTAATCCATGATTTTTAGAAGAGGAAGAAGAGTTTGGATTTATATCCCCCCCTTTCTCTCCTGTAAGGAGACTCAAAGAGGTTTACAATCTCCTTGCCCTTCCCCCCTCACAACAAACACCCCGTGAGGTAGGTGGGGCTGAGAGAGCTCTGTAGAGCTGTGACTAGCCCAAGGTCACCCAGCTGGCATGTGTGGGAGTGCACAGGTTAATTGAATTCCCCAGATAAGCCTCCACAACTCAAGTGGCAGAGTGGGGAATCAAACCTGGTTCCTCCAGATTCTGCTCTTAACCACTACGCCTGCTCTTAACCACTACACCACTGCTGCTCCTTCAAGGAGATCTTACTTTTAGGGGTGTATTGAAACATTTCAGACTGAATAGGCAGAATGCTCCTATAAATAATGTTTCTAACTCCAGCTTAGGAAATTCTTTGAAATTTAGAAGTAATGTCTGCTCAAGGGGCTTCAGTTTCTCTGTGGTATACCATAGATCCCACCTTCCAAAGATGCCATTTTTCTCAGAGATCAGATATAATTCTGGATAACTCCAGGCCCCATCTGCAGGTTGACAACCCTATGTGTATACATAAGAACATAAGAACTAGCCTGCTGGATCACACCAGAGTCCATCTAGTCCAGCATTCTGCTACTCGCAGTGGCCCACCAGGTGCCTTTGGGAGCTCACATGCAGGATGTGAAAGCAATGGCCTTCTGCTGCTGCTGCTCCTGAGCACCTGGTCTGCTAAGGCATTTGCAATCTGAGATCAAGGGGAGGGATCCAAGATTGGTAGCCATAGATTGACTTCTCCTCCATAAAATCTGCTAAGTCCAAGCCCTTAAAGCTAGCTATCCAGGTTAGTGGCCATCACCACCTCCTGTGGCAGCATATTCCAAACACCAATCACACGTTGCATGAAGAAGTGTTTCCTTTTATTAGTCCTTATTCTTCCCCCAGCATTTTCAATGAATGCCCCTGGTTTCCTAGTATATTTGTGAGAAAGAGAGGAAAAATTTCTCTCTGTCAACATTTTCTACCCCATGCATACAATTTTATAGACTTCAATCATATCCCCCCCTCAGACGCCTCCTCTCCAAACTTAAAGAGGTCCCAAAGCGCCTGCAAAGCCTCTCCTTATAAGCAAGGAAGGTGCTCCAATCCTTCAAATCCTATCCCTTTCATTGTCGCTTTCTCTGCACTTTTTTCTATAGGTCTCTTCGGGATATCCTTTTTGGAGATGTGACGACTCAGAACTGAACACAGTACTCCAAGTGTGGTCAGCATTACACTGCTTTATATAAGGGCATGACGAATCCTTTTGCAGTTTTATTATCAACTCCTCTTTCCTAATTATCCCTGTAGCATAGAGTTTGCCTTTTCACAGCTGCCATGCATTGAGTTGACATTCCCATGGAACTATCAACTAAGACACCCAAATCCCTTTCCTGGTCTGTGACTGATAGCACTGACCCCTGTAGTGTGTATGTGAAGTTTGGATTTTTTGCCCTATGTGCATCACTTTACATTTTGCTACATTGAACTGCATTTGCCATTTCTTAGCCCACTCATCTAATTTATCAAGGTTCGCTTGGAGCTCTTCGCAATCCTTTGTGGTTCTCACCACCCTACATAATTTGGTATCATCTGCAAACTTGGCCACAACACTACCCACCCCTACTTCCAGGTCATTTATGATACAATAGCAAATAGTCTCATATACGGTATAAATACTGTAGTAACTGCATATGTATCTGCTTGAATATATGGTGAGAGCCTAGAGTACTATTCAAGATGGGTCATTACTCCTGGCCAATGCAATTTTCTTCCTGGAAGACTCTGCCAGATGTAATTGCTATTGCATTGTAACTACTCTTTGCAAATTGATTCAGTAAACACACATCCTCTTCTAACAGCATGAATTGTATTTGAGTGCTTCTTGCAAAGCTTGCTTTAACCTAAAGTTCTTAGTAACAATAGCAGCAGCAACATTCAATATTACCCTCACAGTGCAATCCTAAACAGTGTTACAACCTGAAGTCAATGGCTTTAGGAAGACACAACTCTGATTAGGTTTGCACTATCAAGTACTATCTTGGGTTAGCTACCATTACTATAAACTGTGACAATGATGTAGTGATGGGGCAGCCCTCATGCCAATTCAAAGCACTTATTGCCTATTTATCAGCCCGCAGAGTTCAGTAGGTGAGATACTGAACATAAGGGTGTGTCAGATGATTTAAACAATGCCAACAGCTGTCTGTACGAGCTGTCATGATAAAAACATAAGTTTACAATGTGGGTTAGGTTTCTCTCTTGATTGTTCCACTGAAATCACTGAAACAAGGCTACAGACACAAATATAATATTTGGATAGAGATGGAGCAGAAGGTGGATGGCTGACCCGTTTCCAGCAGATCAACCAGTACCTGGCTGTTTGCTGGGGTTCTCAGAGGAAAAGAAGAATGCTGGACTAGGCAGGCTTTGGATTTAACCCAGCCAAGCATTTTTTAAAATGTTCTTTAGACAGGGATCATCCTTGCTTTACACAGAATATAGTGCTGTGTTTTGACGTTTTGGGATTCTACTAAAATAAATACAAGTGACATACAAAACTGGGCAGCCAATCCCTGAACTGGGATACCACTGGTTTACTGCAATGCAAGTGTCTGCAAGCAAGCCATTGTGTTTTACTTATGAATGGGCATCCTATGGAAAACTTTTGCATAATGCAGCCCACACCCAGACCTGGATAGTCCATGCTAGACTGATCTTGGAAGCAAAACATGTTGATTCTGGATAGTACTTGGATGGGAGACATTCAAGGATACCAGATTCATGACATGCAGGCAAAGGCAAACCACCTCTGTACATCTCTTGCCCTGAAAACCTCACCAGGGGTTGCCACAAGTCAGATGTGACTTGATGGCAAACAAACAAACAAATAAATGCAGCCCACAATCTTTGTTGTTGCAGCAGGCTAAGCTGTGCCCTCTTTTCTAATAGCTGTACCCAATAAAGAGTGAGATTCAGTGTTTATACTTTAAAATTTTGTTGCTGTTGATAGAAATTTTAGTAGACCTGAGGACTTTTCTAATTAAGAATTACAAACAGTTGTAAAGCCTGACTGAACAACTTTTAAAGAGCTGATCCACACATATGCATGTCAGTCCCTGCACTGCACAGTTAAACCAAGCTTCACAGAGTAATTTCCAAAGTAAGAGCCTTCATATCATCTGATGTCAACATTTTAAACCAAATTGCTTGATTTTTAAACATTTATATATCATCACTTTGCATTAATATCTGTGGGATCTCCCAACATAATAAAGTAAATACATAAAACAATAGATCAGACCTTATTAACAAAAACATTAGGAACACAGCAGCACCAGCAGCAACCAGAAAAGAGCAGACAATAACACTCCAGGATTGAGGGACAGACCTTCAAAAGAGGGGTTATTTCTGCAGGGAATTGATTTGGTGTGAGGAAAATATGCAGCCCCCCCCTCCCTCCACCATGTTCATGGCTGCTTGAGCCTGAGAACCAGAGGAAAAAGCTAAGGCCGTTTCCGCACAGAGGTGGAAACGGCTAGGTCGGCACATTTCGCGCCGACCCAACGACACTGGGACCGTCCGCACGGACGGTCCCAGAAAGGACCGGGGAGACGGCGCCGCTGGGCGCCGTCGCCCAGTCGCCTTACCTGCTCTCCGGCCCTCCGGCACGTTGCCGGGGCCTGGGGACACGCCTCCCCTGCCCTGTGCGCCTGCCTTCCGGGTCGCAGAGAAGGGGGGCATGTCCCCAGGCCCCGGCAACGCGCCGGAGAGCCGGAGAGCAGGTAAGGGAAGCAAGGGGGGGGAAGCGCCGCGAAGCTGCTGCCGTTCGCACGGCAGCGGCTTCCAGCCAGCATTTCCCCAACAAGAGCGCTGCCCAGCGCTCTGGGAAAATGCCGGTGTGGGGACGGGCGGGCGGCGCAAGGGTGGCGTGGCTGCAATGCAGCTGCGCCCCCTGTCGCGTTAATGGCGGCGTCTGGGATAAAGGCGTTTTTGCCGTCCCCAGGCCCGCCATGGTTCTATCCGCCCCTGCAGGCGGCGAAACGGCTCCTAAGAGGAGGCTTCCCTCGAGGTGTGCTCAGGGGGTTTCACCCCCTAGCCTAGCAGTTCTTCTTTCCTTCCTGTCTGTAGGAAATGTATGTTCTTTACTGTTATAGAATTGCAAGCATAAGGCAGGCAACAAGTTGAGGAGAGGAGGGGGGGAAGCTCACCAGCAATGTCATTCTCTGGTGACACAACGATGGTCATGTCAGAAATGACACCAGAGTGTCAAGATGTTGTTAATTGTCCCTATACCACCCTCATTTTTTCCCCATCTCTAGCTGGAAATCGCAATCCCAGTAGATGTGGGGGGTTGTGGAAGCCAGAGGCGTATCTAGGGAAAATGTAGTCCAGTGCAAAATCTGAGTTTTCTGCCTTCCCCCACCCCAACCAAACAACATGGGGCATGGGGTGATTTTCCGCCCCCCCCCCATGTGACCAAATAGATGCAGCCCGGGGACATTTGTCCCCATATGTTCTCCTGGTCAATACGCCCCTGGTGGAAGCCCAATGTCCTTCTGCTGGCTAAGGTCATCTGGGTTTATATGGAACTGGCTGGCTATGAGGCAAATCCTTCCAACTTGTTTCTCCGCATTCCCCCTGCTTGTCATCTAAGAAACACATAGCCTTTGTGCCTGAACAGAGTGCAACCCCCTTCCAAATCCTCTGGGCTGCAAACATTGGCATTAATCAAGGTGTGTAAAGCCTCACAATTCCATACTTAGAATCTAAAGATGGTCAGCAGTAAAGCCAGCCCCCCTCCCCCCTGAAAGGTTTTTCTAAATAAGACTTGTCACCAGTGAGAAGGCCCTGTCTCTAGGGGTCATTGACCTCATTTCTCTAGGCATAATGCAAGAAAAAAGATCAGCAAGAATGAACACAATATCCATGTGGGAATATAAGGGAGCAAGGAGTCCTTCACCTTCACTTACAGCTTTAAAAATGGGAAACCAGAACCTTGTAATGGACATGAAACCAATATGCAACCAGTGATCAGGAAAGGTCTGGTATAATATGCTGCCACATGCAATAAACAAATTTTCTGATGTACTGTGGATCAACTGAAGTTTCCAATTGGTTCTCAAATAAAGATCATGTGGAATGTTTGCCACAGCTGAGTTATGGCAACTCCTTATAGTTTTCAAAGCAAGTGATCAAGCATGGATGATTTGCCATTGCCTTCCTCTGCAAAATTGTCCTTGGCAATCTCCCATCTGAGTACCAACCCAGTTTAGTTTCTGAGATCTAATGCCATTAGATCACTATGGCCAGATATCACTTTTTGAGACTGCAGCAGGCAAACCAGCCAAACCTGGTTGAAAGCACTATGGACATTTGGACCTCCAATTTTATGCTTAGTTAATAGCAGCATCCCTCAGCTGTTAGTGTGCTGCTTTAAGGGGAAGAATTATCCCATCCAAAAAGGACAGCAACCGAGGTCCATGATCAAAACCGCCATCATCCAAAAATAAGTCATGCTGATGAAACATGAATATACAAAATTCCCTTCAGCTGAGTTCAACAGAAAAGCCTGTCCAATCACTTTATAAAAACATGTGAAGATAGTTCTTATGGTATTACATCATTGATTGATCCAATTCACTACTGCCTACTCTGATTTGTAACAGTTCTCAAGCAGAGAAGGATCTTTCCCAACACCCATTAACTAAGATCCTATAGCTAAAATGCCAGGGATTGAACATGGGAATTTCTGCATTCAAAGCCTAAGCACTACTGTAACACCTTGGCAAGTCTTCAAGTGGATGTCTTTTCTAGAAACTTCCACTGAGATCATATGTGGGAGTCTTCTGGGCAGTCTGTGCTCTACCAAGCTGTAGAAAATTATGTATTGACTCTCATCTCAATATGTTAGCTGTCTCCACTGAAAAGATATTTCTGTCCGGCCATCAAGCAGTGAGCATTTAGACTTTTAACCATTTACTAAGTAATGGTACCATATTAAGAGTTTCACCTTTCTAAACTCATTGATTTGACTAGACTTAGAAGGGTCACATTCTGTTGAGGATGGCATTGACAGGCAACTATGGGAGCAATCCTAAGCAAATCTGCTCAGAAATAAGTCCCATTTTAGTCAATGTGGCTTTCTCCCAGAAAAGTATTTTTAAGTTTACCACCTAATTTTTTCAATCCCTTTTATTAGCTCAGAGAATTAAGATTTCTTCCTGACTAAAACACGTAACAAATAATGTAACAGCGAAGAAAGCCATTTATAGTGATTTAATGTTATTGACAGTTAATTTATGGTAAAAGAAAATTATATTACCGTAAGTTGATCTTTGTTCCAAGCCATGCACAGACAGCATCGGCTAATAAATAATCTTTGTGTTAAGACTGAAGATATCATTGGGTTGCTAATTACGACTATCCACAAATAAAGAGCAAGTGTCTGAATGTCAATAGTTCACTGGATTAAGCAGTAACCTTTCCCTTCTAGGAGCAAGACACACTCTTCATAACAGTGTACCTTGAAAGGGAAAATAATTTGCATGCAGTGACCTTATCACAGCCCCTTGATTCCCACCAGAAGTATATATTAATGAGCCGTGCAGACCTTCTAGGAAAGGCAGATTTCAAATACTGAGTAATAGAAGCAAACTTAGTCATGTGTTCACACAACACAATATTCAGGAAGGAAAATATAAATTTTTAAATAAAAATATTGCTGCTATGCTTTTTATAGTGTTTTATTTGCAGGATATTTTGAAATTACAGGTGTTTGTGAAGTTTGTCACTATCACTTCTCACTTGAAAATATGAAAGATGCAGCAGATTTATTCCAGAGTAAAAGCCACTAAGAAGAAGAAGAGTTGGATTTATATCCCCCCTTTCTCTTCTGTAGGAGACTCAAAGGGGCTTACAATCTCCTTTCCCTTCCCCCTCACAATAAACACCCTGTGAGATAGGTGGGGCTGAGAGAGCTCCTAGAGTTGTGACTAGCTCAAGGTCACCCAGCTGGCATGTGTTGGAGCGTATAGGCTAATCTGAATTCCCCAGATAAGCCTCCACAGCTCAGGCGGCAGAGCAGGGAATCAAACCCAGTTCCTCCAGATTATACACCTGCTCTTAACCACTATGCCACTGCTGCTCCTAAGGTCAACAGCTTACTCCAAAGTATGTGTGTATGGGATTGAAGCCTCATGAATTGCCTGAGGAATGATAATTGTGAAGGTGGGACTTGAAACTTGAGAATCTCAGATCCATGTCCACTTGTTTATTGCAAACAAATTCAGGAATGTAGAGGGAAGGCGTAAGAGATGGGCTATAGAACGAGACACAACTTTATGAAAGCCAGAAATTCTTTTCTTTGATTATTAAACTACCATCCCTCCAGTGCAATTAATCCTGCCTTTTGGAATGTTGTCAGTGGAGACTCAGGCTTGCTTTTCCCCTAATACTGGAATATTCTACATGGCCTGAAACCCTGGAAAAGTCACAAACAATATGTGTCGGGGAGAACTGGTTGACACACACACACACATTCCTCAATCAGTGAACTCTGGTTATGGAAGGTGGGAAAACTCCAAGGGGCTTCAGATCTTTGTCTACCTAAGCTGTCCCTATGAGAACCTTGTCTAGGGAAGACCCTTTCACCCAAATTTAATGTCTCAGTGGCTGATCAATGTACTGCATCTAACTATTTAGCCACAAACCCACACTGATCCTGCTTGTTGTGATATACCATTACTAGTAGTGACATGGTGTTAGGTCTCGAACCTTAAGCCAATAAACAGACTCTGTATAGTTGATCAGTAGCATTTATTGAGAAGCATCAGAGCACCAAAGCTTGGCAAAGTCAGTTCTGAAAAACCTGGCTTTTGTCACCCCCTTTACCCCTACAAGTCCCCCCTCTCAAATTCTCAAGAAATTGTGAAAAACAGTCCCCAAAGTTGAGGCGCCCCAAGGTCACTAGCACCTTTTCGGTCCTGGCCCCTACCTGTGGAATATGCTCCCAATTGAGATCAGGGCCGTGTGGGATGGAGGCCTGTAAGATGGAGCTATTCCACAGGGCCTGTAAGATGGAGCTATCCCACCAGGCTTTCCCTGATGGCCAGTTGGGCTAATATCCACTTTCTGGCTTCCCAGGGGGAGGGAAACGTATTAGGTTCTGTAAGTCGCCATCTGGAGTTAGGTCATTTAGCAATTACTATTAACTGTTTTAATATATTTATTATGATTTTATTGTGACTGTTTTAAAATGTTGTTGCCACCCTGAGTCCCTTGGGGAAGGGTGGGGTAAAAATCTAAAAATAAAATAAAATAGTAAGAGAAAGCCACCTGGCTTCCTGCCCCATGAGATAACAGAAATGACTCCGTTTCTCATGGGATCAGGGTGTCAGGGAAAGCCAGGTTATCTACAAAGCATGTGAAGCCATAAAGTAAAGATCAAGGAAAGTATGCCCCAGATGACAGTGGTAACATATAGCAGGCTGGTTACATATATCTTTTACCAGCATTTGATTTACAGCGTTAAGTAGGAATACATCTCCATCCCCTAGATACAATTCCCCTGACAAATGCCCCTAAAAGGATAAGCCTCCCTTCTACCGTGACTTTGGTGGGGGTGAGGTGAGGATCATATTACTTTGCCACATTGAGTCAAAGGGAAGACAAGTCCAGTTTGGCCATCTAAATATGTCTGATTGTTCGGACCTTGTATTATGTGGGAAAGCAGGCAGGGCCAATGTCCATTGCTACAGTGTGAGTTAGGACCTCCAGCTTACTGCTGCAAGTCAAGGTCCCACCTGTCCGGGGCTACTGGCAAAACTGTGCTCCATCTTTTCCCCCCTGACAGCCACCTGCCAATCCATCCTATGTTCCCAAGTTATAACCTGTTCAGGTTAAAGATGATAGGAGATTTGTGACTTCATCCATCATTTCCTAGACCATCTTTGTTCTACAATGCTCCTCTTGGGTCCTAGTGCCTACCAAGTTCTGTCCCCAAGGCACTAGGGGACAGTGCCTTATCCTGAACAGAGTACAGTTAGAGAAAGGATTAGAAGTCAGTTAGACATGTGCTTTTCATATACAGTTCTCCTCAAACAGATTAGAACTACAGTCCAGTTCTGCAGAGTTCCCTTAGGAGTGCAAAAGTGTTTGCATATGCTGAACGAGACATCTCACCACCCTGCTTTTGACACCACTGAGTTGTGAAAAGCTCTGGCCAGATACCAAGAAGGCTGTCTGGGAGGAAAACAATCCCAGTCAAATCCCAGCTGGGTAATTGTGTGTATTCTGTGAGCTGCGGCTTAAGAGTTGTGCAAGACATGCTTGTGGTTTCACAATCCCTTATTTGCAGAGAAGTAGCAGTTCATTGAGAATTTCAGCACTGGCCACAGAGGGCCACAATTATTATTATTATTTCTCTGCAACGTGCATAACTTTCTATTTCAGCTGTGTTTTCTAATCACTTGATTTTGCTGATGAAAAACAAAATTAAAATAGTGTGTGTGTGTGTGGGGGGGGAATGTTGGGAAAACAATAGAATTCAAGATTGCAGGTTCCAGTTGAATCCTATAGTGTTGCATTCATCATAAATCCCCAATCTGCATTTCCATTTGTGTTCTTGGGTTGACCTCTCCTGATCATGCACATTGACACTCACACAGGCACTGAACCTCATATCATGTCATGTCTATGGCGTCCACACAAGAGGCCTTGAAACCGGGACATGTAGCCCTAAGTGAGACTATAATGATAAAATATGGCACATAAAGAAAGCTGTTTAAATGCCCTTATTGCTAGGTACTTAAATGTTCATATAGCCATTGGAAAAAAACTTGGTTGAATGATGTACTGCGATCTCTTACCTGTCTGCTAGAAAGGTTAACTGCAAGATACTGTACAGTTAATACTGTTAACAATGAACATAAAAGGCTGAGTAATTATTCTGCCTGTTATAACAGGCGGCTGCATAATGCTACTCAATTATTATGGGAAGACTTTCTTGCAGGAGCAGAGATTTTACAGGTACTGAATATTTTCCCTTGAATCCTGCTCACATTTAATTGTGTATTAAAAATTTAAATCTGAGAGCCCTACAAGGTTAAAAGGACAAGGTCTAAGAAATACACATGCATAATTTGAGATCTAGATGCTAGGTGCATCCATACACAGGATAGGTACCTCATATCCTGTGTATATACCTGTGTATATACTTCATTGAAATCCACTGAATTTGAACACTTAAGGGTGCATTTATTTTTGGCAGGAACCAAGACACCATGCCTTGCATTCCTGTCCCAAGCAGAACTGCACCTGTCTAAATCCATTGAAGTCAATGGGTTTAGAAGGGTGTAACTCTGCTTATGATTATACTGCCAGTTATACAGTGAAGGAGATATATCAGTTCTACCTACCCAACTATTTCTGATGAGTATTTTCTTGGTCCTGTGGATGCTTACTGAGAAGTAAGCCTGCTGAGTTCAACAGAGCTTTCCCTGAAGCATAGCATAGCAGATTCAGTGACAGCCAGAATTTGGAACTGCAGTATGTTCAAACTTTATATTGCTGCAGGTAATGCAAAAATACTTCTGAGCAATTTTCTTGGTTTTTTATGATCCACTAGCATAAAAAGAACTGGATCTGAAGGTTAATGAAACCTTGAAAGAGATTGTATATTTGTACATGCATGTTTCATATTGAAAAGTTTACTGAGATTTCAAAGGAAAACAAATTAGTCTTTTTTTAAAAAAAAGTTATACATAGAAGACATGATGTATGACATTACTAGCTTTGGGAACCCCCAGGAAAATGCAGAAAGTGTTTCTGATTTAATCAGGTATTCTCGATTTAAACTCTATTTAAAGAATTTGTTTCCTGCATGTCTCCCTAACAGAGCTTAATAAGCTTGGCTAACTTTGACCCCCCCAAAGCACTAACAGGTGAACTGAAAATCACTTTGAAGTCCAAGGCCATTTCCGCTTACTGACCAATGTAACTGACCGGTCTGGGGTAAAAGCAGCTGCCCTGGGCCGCCGTTCGCACAGGCGCCGCTGCTGCAACGCAGCAGCAGCGACCTGGATGCACTTCCCTCCCCAGAAGTGACCTCAGGCAGCCCTAAATAACTAACCAACTTTAAAGGGTTGTTGTTGGGGAGAAAGCATCTTCCAGGCGTAGCCCGGTCGCGAACAGCGCCGCTGGGAGAAAGCATTGTCTCCGTCTCCGCCCCACTCACGAGGTTAATCCACGCCGTGCATTGATAGCCTGCTGGGCGTCGCAGTCCTTCCCTTACACTGTCCTCCGACCTCCAGGGGTCTTGGCTGGGCAGCGTGGGGAAGACTCTAGCCTTAAACGGCAGGCTACAAATGATGAAGGCCGAGAAGCGGCCCGGCTCCATCGCGGAGCATACGTCTGCGACGCCTCCGTTTACATACGTTCATGCGAGCGGTGGCATGCCGCCCCCCCACTCTTGGCGGTGTGAAACATTTCCGTCGGAAGCTTTGACAACAATTAGTGAATGCAAAGCCTCGAAAAACAAACAAAAGAACTTTACTTGTGCATTTCATTGAAATACATTACCGATCAGAATATTTCCTAAGTTACAATTAAAAAAGGATTTCCTTTTATTAGCTTGCTAGCTATTAACAGCAAGCAGCCAATATCAATGTTACCATTCTAGCAGAGAGCAAAAAAAAATCATTTGAAAGGCCAATGAGTGATTTAGTTTACAGGATGTTGAGTTAAATAGTGATACAATATATAAAATCTGCTTTCTTCAGGGCAGTCTGAAACAAGGCAGTTGGGCACTATTCTGAGTATAGTTTCAGCAGCCCAAAGTAGGTGTGCTCACTTTAATGAAAGTTTACATCTCAGTCATTTTTAGTAGTTATCTAAAACACAGCTCCAGAAACCTTGACAGATGGTGTTTTGAAGGAGAATGCCAGGTAGCCGGTGTGAATTTCACATTAGCATTCTCTTCAGCTTTCATAGGAAGCTCACCTTAGTCTTTTTAATATTCACATATGCTCAGCTACAGCTACATTTAAGGGGGGAAACATAGCATAGCATTAGTTACTAAAGCCAATGAGTCATTGGGAACATATTGCTTGGTTTAACTGCAAAGCCAAATATGACTATGTTTCTTGTGTGATTGCCTTTGTTTTTTGTTTTTTTAAAAAAAAAAACAAAATTAGTTCATATCCTTTCATTCCTCACACCCATTTTTTTTCTGTTTCCCCCTCTCTTCTCTAAAATTCACACTGTGTTTCAGTAGATAGTTCCCCCTGCTGGGGAAAGTTCAAATTACATATACATGGCATATCCCTTTGGGGCAATATGTAGATGTATTCCATGAGATAAACAGAAACCAGCAAAATAATCTACACAGAAGCAAAATTAATGCCATTAATATATTATGTTCATGATTAATCTTTGCTCCCCATTATCAACAGAAATTAATCTAATTCTGAACAATTTTCAGAAATGTAAGGTGACCTGAAGATTCCTTGAGTGAGGAAATATCAGGTAAATATTTTACATGTTTAAAAGGCTGTTTGGAACACAATAATAATATTTGGTAGCTTAATTATATATTTTCAATTATTTGTACAGAAAAATCATAGATTGTTTTTATTTTTATTTTTTTTAATCAAGGGTTCCTTTAAATTTGCTTCTAACTTTATGAGGGCCATAATAACATGCACATGTCAAAATTATTTCCTATTTCACCCAATCTTATCATATGTTAACATTAATAATATGCATGTAAACTGGAACAAAGAAGCCCAAGGAAGTTTCCCCATTATAGTGTTTCTGTGACTTAAGTACTGCTAACAGATTTATGATAAGTAACTGAATAGTTATGCAAAGATACTAACTTGCAAAGTTCTCTTTAGCAACTTCCCTGTGAAATAGTTCTCCAGTCTCAACATAAACACACCAAAGGTCATTCACAATTGCTCATTGTTATGATGAACAGGTCCCTTCCTAGTCCACACTGTAGAAAGATGGAGTGAACCTAACAATGCAACTGACGAAGTTAACATGTTTGCTCTGAACTCAAATGGAAGTATTGGTGGATTATAGCTAATTTAACAGATTTTGCTGTTGCTATATAAAACTATGGGCATTTAAAAAAACAAAAACACCAAACTCTAAAGCCTCTCATGAGACAATTACATTTTTTGTGTGTATATAACATTAGGACTCATTGGCTCTACCTGCCAGACAGAAAAAAACAGTGCTTTAGTAATTCAGTTAAAAAAAGAGAGCATTTTGTTATTGAAAAGGAAGCTTGAAAAGGAAACAAAGCCAGCTAATGGAAACGAATCCTATCCATGGAAATGCAGCAATTGGTCTGGCTAGGATCCCGACAGTTGTTTAATATATGGAAACATTCACAACCTTTTTTTTAAAAGGAAGTAGTAAACACTTTGGATGGCCAGAGTTATTTGTAAAGCAATTCCAAAATTGTATTGCAAATGGAACTGGAGATAATCTTGATTCCCCTCCCCCACACCTCTCAAATGTTCCCTATTCTTATCATAACAGCCACCTCCAACAAATGTTTGTAAAATTCATTGTTGCATATTTATTTTCACACAGGAAACTGATCCTGGGAGGAAAGCCTAGTCTGGGTCTGAACACAGACTGTCCTGACTATTGCTTAGGATTTCTGTAGAAACCTGTCAGCTTCTATAGCTTAACCTTGCACTTGAAGAAATGCTGCCAAAAGACAGCCTCCTCTGCTAAGATTTCTATTATGCTCTCACTCGTATAACTGTATGGAGACTAAGGCAATCTGCCCACAGAAAAAATAAAAGACAAAACTCAAATCTCTTTGCTCTTCACTTTCCAACTTGCTTCTGCTGTGCAATCTCTAATGCGATTAAGTCCTTCCTTATCAGCCTCGTCTGTCTCAGTAACCTCTGCCTGAGTGTAGATCCGAGATCATATCAGAGACAGCATCTCTCCCAACGCAACGAGGGTTGTGAATCTGCATGTTTTCTGTGCCCTTAACACGTCTCAGCTTAGTCTCAAGGCAACATGCGAAATTTCAGTCCGCTGTACACAGGCAGGAACCAACTGCCAATTCTTTCCTAAGAGCACAGCAAAGAAAAGGGAGAAGCAATCGCGGTCCCGCATCAGGAGAATCTAAGAAAGTCCTACCTTCTGCCAAAAGGCGCATTGCATGAACAAAGGAGGGATCCAGGCTATCTTTCTCTGCCATCAGCTCGGGTAAATATTTCTCCTCCTCCATAGTATTTTCGGGGGTACTTGGGATCAGCTGCCTGCCCACGATGCTGCTAGAAAAGGACAGTCGCGCGAGGTTCGTCGGGTTAGACAGGTCTGTTTCCCTCGCCTTCTCTCTGGACTTGGGATGTCTCAGTTTCCCACGCGCCTAGTGGCATTAGGCGCAGCACACACCTCTGGTTCCTGTTTCAGGACCTCGGACAGCGCCACCTCCCTCTGAAGGCGCGTGTGTTTGCTCGCTCGCCCGCCAGTATGTGCCTCCCGCCCCACCTCCTCCGCCCGTCACTGAGCTACAGTCTCATACTAGAAGCCTTAACTAGGGAGGTGGGGGGAAGAGGTCTTCCTCCCACCCCCCTTTCCTTCGCATTGGTAAATGTACGCTGGAAGGCGGAGATATTCAGGCCGGCGTTGCAGTGGGATTGGCTCTGACCTCGACTGGCCGGCTGAAAGACAGAAGAGGTGGGCGTGGCCACGACTGTGGGAATGCGGGGAGGGGGAAAGACAAGAAGCGCCTCTCTCTGTCCAGCGTGCTGAAGCGGTTGAAGGGCCCCCAATTATCGGCCGAAACAGCCGCAGACTGGAAGCACGGTGGTAGTCAGAGAGACACGGTATCTGCCCTACTCACCCACCCCCACTCTTAGAATCTGGTCATTCACTGCCATACCTCACCCTTTCCTTCTTAAACGCTGTTAACCCTACCAATAAGGGAAAGTTGTCAGTTCTATGGAGATGTTAATCACTTGACTGTTGATATTTAAAACTTGCAGGTTCTGACCTTCCTCCAGTTTTCTGCTATTGTCATGCCTGATAAATATAACTGATACTCACTGCTTCTTTAATCCATCAATGGACTGCTTCTTTAATCCATCAACTTTCCATCTCCTGTGCAGCTGAATACCTGCAATGAGCGCCCTTTGGACTCTGTCCAAGTGGGTTTTAAGAGTGAACAATATGAAAGGACCAAGGATTGTCAATGCAATTCTATGAAGAGTTACTCCAGTCTCAGCTTATTGAAATTGTTTTTTTAACCAGATGGTTAGAATGAAAAATGTCTAAATGAACAACTGTAGTGCATCTTCTAACAGTGTGTGGAGGAAGCCATAAATTATGTTCTTCCCCCATATTAGAAAAAAGATCGGGTGGGGGTGGGGGAGAGAACAAACGCCTTGTAGCTGAAAAAAAGACAAGAAGGCAAGATTTCACCTTCAAAGTCAGCCTTCTCTTCAGATGAAGACAAAGTACCTGACAGTTCTCAACCGTCTATAGGGCAGCACTAGCACAGCTAAGCAAGTTTGCCTTTGTTTCTTTCTTTAGCCCTGTAGTATTCCTTCAAACTGCATTTTGGAACACTTCTGAGAAGACTCAGTACACCCCTTTCTGAAGCATACATAAACAAATGAGAAGCTCATGGAAACACATTCTGTTCTACCTTGTGGGAATGACAGATCACTCAACATTTCTGAATGGCCATGACAATACTCCAGGTCATAAAGAGATTCTGGCCCATTCTCACTGGACAGAGTGCATATTCCTGTTCAGGTTCCTTACAAGCCTACCCTTGAGAATTCTTTTCAGACATACCCCCCATTATCACCTGAAAGTAACAATATGTTGAAGTTAATCTGAATTTCCTGGAGAACTCTTAACCTGAGGTAACATTCAAATATAGTCAGAAATCTTACTTGTTAATCATTAAAAGATTTGCACAGCCATCCTAAGCAGAGCCTTCTAAGTCAACTGAAATAATCTGCTTGGATTGGCATTGTTATTTTTTAAAATTTCCAGCCACAGAAACATACCAGAACCAAAGCAGTGTGTGAACCCCAATATTTCTATAACTTGAAACCTTGTTGATTAAAATTTAACTTCACTGACTTAAATAGCCCCCACCAGTGAAATAACAAACATGTCAGTCACTTAATAAACCAATGTTATCTGAAGCTCTAGTTAGAATAAAGGTTGGGGTGGTTGTCAAAAAGTCAAACTGCATTATGAAGTTGCTAGAGGAACTTAAGGGAAAGGCACATCCTCAGACTGTGTAAGTGCTGGCTTACTTCATAAAGGTAAAAGTCAGTGTTTCTTTTGGATCGGAACACTGGGCTTTAAATTTCAGTTTAGTCAGCTAGCCACTGTTTCTTAGCATTAATTTTTGTCTGTACAGTTGAAGTGTGGGAATGAATTACCATGTCCCAACTCACTAGTTTTCTGTTGGGAAGAGAAATTTAACAGGTAATTACTGAACACTGTGTAGAATAGGTATTACAGATAATAGCAATGTTAAAAAAGTTTACCTGGTGCAAGAATATGTGATGGAAAATACTTTCTGATCAATGGATGATTTAAACACAAATACGATGTGTGTGTTTTAAAAAGTACCGGTAAATACATTATTATAATATTTGTGTCAGTAAAAAGTATCCTAACATACACACACACTTGTGTGTGTGTTTGTGTGTGTGTACTAAAGGTGAGAGGGATGACTGAATCTGAAGCTTCATTCTGCTAGCTGGAGAAATATTCTTTGCTTCTTACTCTTTGTTGCTGCCCTTGCATCAACCACAAACCTCCTCCTGAGACCTGGGGCACTCTCAAAGACATCAGTGCTTCATCTCAATTGGAAAATTAAGCCAAAATCATGGAACTCTTCCCCCTTTGCATGACTAGAAGTGCCTTTTGTTCATGCAGAGGAACTATAACATCTAGGCCATTCTGTATGAGAGTGTGTTTTTGGCTAGAAATTTAGATAAAACCTATGGTATATCTGCTGTAGAAATGTCATTTGCTTAGGTGCTTTAATTCTGTGATTTAGGAATGTTGATGGCTTTAAAAGTACTATCCTTGATGAAACAACCAAAATGGTAAAAGGTCTGGAATCCATGCCCTACGAAGAGAGGCTTAGGGAGCTGGGGATGTTTAGTCTAGAAGGTCTAGAGAAGCAAAGGTTGGGGGGGGGGCATGATAGCTATGTTTAAATATTTGAAGGGATGCCTTGTCGAAGAGGGAGCAAGCTTGTTTTCAACTGCCTCAGAGACTAGGACACAGAGTAATGGATTCAAGGTGCAGGAAAAGAGATTCCACCTAAACATTAGGAAGAACTTTCTGACTGTCAGGACTATTTGACAGTGGAATTCACTGCCTTGGAGAGTTGTACAGTCTCCTTCTTTGGAGGTTTTTAAACAGAGGCTGTATAAATACATGTCGGGAGTGCTTTGATTGTGTGTTCCTGCATGGTAGGGGGTTGGGGTCTCTTCCAGCTCTATGATTCTATGGCCCCTTCCGCACACGCAAAATAATGCATTTTCAAACCACTTTCACAACTGTTTGCAAGTGGATTTTGCCATTCTGCACAGCTTCAAGGAGCATTGAAAGCAGTTTGAAGGTGCATTATTCTGCATGTGCGGAATGAGCCAATGATTCTAAGCTAGCCCAGCCATTTCTGAGCCAAACTACAATTCCCACCTTTTTTTCTAGCCAAACATCATTTGTGGTCTGCATCTCCCTAGCAATGCAAAGAACTAAATGTGAACTTTTCTCACAATATGTGATGTCTTTAGTATGGACTTTGGGTATCTTAGAAAAAATAGCATGTTCAAGTACTCTGAGAACATGGAATTTAGAAGAATTCATGATGGGAATGGAGGAATACATGTTCTCTTTACTTACCATCAAAGGCATCAACACTAAAATGGCTGCTACTGAATAAAAAGAAACAGAGGGAGGAGTTGTTCTCTGGCTCAAATTAAAATCCAAACTGAAAAACAACTCATGAAGCAGTCAAGATTGTCTTCAAGCTGAAAATGAATATTCCATGTCATTGCCATGTCATCTTTGGAACCAAGAAACAGGTGACATAACAAGAAGAGATAAATAATTCAGTTCCCATTATCTGGTCACTCAGAAATGTTTCCCCATCTCCTGCTTTTATATAAAAAGCAGGTATACATATGAATAAAAATATGTGTCGGCCCCATCATGTCCAGCTTGGTCCTTATTTACACAGAAATGCAATGGAGATTTTACCATTGTGTCTTTAGAATTTATATTAGCTGTTGATACTCCTGAAAATATTTGATTGCAGTAAAAAGGCCATTTAGATTCAATGGTGCAAAATAATTTTGCTTTAAGATATTGTATGTGGGAAACATATGTTACATATTGCCATCTCATCTCCGAGGAACCAAGATATGTTTATGAAAAGAACAACATACCAAAAGAGAAACATTATTCAAACTGAGGCAAAAGCTAAGAAGTGAAAGTAATGGGATAGAATTACAAATGGGAAATTGCAGACTCATTCTTGGAAAATATATCCCTGTAGCAATATATGTTATGTTTTTGAATAGCCTCTTGTGGTGATGGTTAAAAGCTCTGCCATGAAGAGAGAAAACATATGATAAAGAACAATTCAGTGTGGTCAAGATAAAAGCATAAGATAATATGAATTAGAATAATAGATTTTTTAAAAAATCTGTGATAGTTTCTCTTGATTTCTCCTTTTTCAGGTAAAGGGATTCATGTTGATAGCCTTTTGTAACAAAGTAGAAGATAATAATAAATAAGAAAACTGGGGTATGATTGACTTTGAGTACCAATTAAACTAACAGGGTAAGTAGAGCTCACCCTTTCAAGTCCATTGACTGCAGTAGACTTAGAAGAATATAACTCTGGTTAGGAATATGATGCTTTTTTGGTTTTGGTTTTAAATTTCTCCCTCAGAGCAGAGTAGAGGAGTAGCAGATCTATCGGTATTTCACAAAATGCTGAATTTAGAAACAAGAACATACTACTAAAATTTGGGATACAGACACAATATATTTTTCACAAGGAAGTAATTTGTACTAATTTTTGTATTTTCAAAATACTTTTTCTATGTGCCACACAAATGTTCAGTATTTTTGTCCTCTTTGCTTAGGTTTTTTTTATCTTCATTGTGTGACATTACTGCAATTATCTACAGAACTCATAGTTTTCATTTTCTGCTGAGAAACAGACTGAGGAGGACTCAGATAAGGATCTATTTTATTGCTAGATCAATACTAAGTTCTGGTTTAAGATGTTATATAGGAGAAATCTCTGGAGCATTTGGCGAATGGCAAACATCTCTCAAAATCAGTTTTTCTCAGGTAAGGGCCAAACAGAACGTTAATATCTAAGATATGTCTTAAAACCTGCTTTCTATTTAAGGTGTTAACTGGCTGGAGAGAAATGTCTTGTCCCTTTAATAGAGGTTTGGAATGTTATTTATTTAAAACATTTTTATACTGCCAGTCATCCAGTTAGGGTCCCCAAGGCAGCACATACAAAAGCATTGAAACATTTGAACAAATAAAAACAACCTTTTTTGGTGGCATAAGTCTGTGCCATTGAAGGGGGGCTTTTCCAAGTCCAAAACTCCTTTGGGAGCCAATTAAATTCAGCTATGACCCTGGGAACAACCGCCCTCCATGCCAGTGAGGTCCCTTGCAATACAGAATCAATGGTATTGGGGAAAACTTCCAGGTTCTGGTACATGATGCTCTGCCACCAAGGTAAGTCAGTCCAGAGGAGGGCAGCTAAACTGGTAAAAGGTCTGCAGTCCACACCCTATGGGGAGAGGCTTAGGGAACTGGCGATGTTTAGTATGGAGAAGAGAAAGTTAAGGGATGACATGATAGCTATGTTTAAATATTTGAAGGAATGTCATGTTGAAGATGGACCAAGCTTGTTTTCTGCTGCTCCAGGGACAAGAACAATTAGTAATGGATTCAAAGTACAGGAAAAGAGATTTCACCTAAACATTAGGAAGAACTTCCTGACAGTAAGGGCTGTTCAACAGTGGAATACACTGCCTCAGAGGGTGGTAGGATCTCATTCTTTGGAGGTTTTTAAAGAAAGGCTGGATGGCTGTCTGTCAGGAATGCTTTGATCGTGTGTTCCTGAATGGCACGGGGTTGGATGTGATGGTCCTTGTGGTCTCTTCCAACTCTGTGATTCTAAGTCCCTCTGTGGCTGCATCCATGCCACTTTGTGCAGGCTGATGACACTAGTGTCAGCGCAACTGTTCTGCTGTTTCTGATACAGCTGCAGCCCCTCCCCCGTGGATTGCACAGTTAACATTATAATTCAATAATAACTAAGCTTGAGCAATACTGAAAAAAAAGGTAAAATTCAGATCCAGCTGTATTTGGCTATAAAATTATCATTAAGGCCCGAAAAGCCTGAATATCTGATTTAATAAACCTGAATATTTTTGGATTTTCCGGAAAAATCAGAAAAAATTCAGGTCTGTTTCAATTTTTAGGTTTTTTTGTGTCTTTATAATTTTTTACCTGCATTTTTAAGCTCGTGGCACCAAGCTTTCAGGGTATCTTCAGTAGACTCTCCTGATGATACCAGCCAGATTTGGTGAAATTTAGTTCAGGGGTCCAATTTTATGGACCTCCCAAAAGGGTGCTCCCATTTCCCATTGTTTCCAATGGGAGCTGACAGGAGAGGGGCCATAAAATTGCACCCCTTGAACCAAACATTACCAAACGTGGCTGGTATCATCAAGAAAGTCTCCTAAGGACACCCTGCAAGTTTGGTGCTGCTATCTTTAAAATGCACCCATGATAGGCACACCAAGAAATTTTCCCAGATTCTCCTTTTGAACTGACCTGGCTCCATTCCATTCCATTCCATTCCAGCCAATGGGATATTTCTGGGTGTGTACAAGCAGGTTTCACATTTTTCATGGTAGAGGCACCAAACTTTCAGGGTGGCTTCAGGAGACCCTCCTGGTAAAAGCACCCAGGTTTGGTGAACTTTGTTTCAGGGGGCATTGGGAGATGGGCCCTACTCCTTTGAGGGTAGCCCTGTACTAACTTCTTCATAATGTCCAGAATAAAACATCTTCTGGCTTTTCAGCACAGCCTTCTCTCTCAGTCATCCTTTTAACATTTTCATTTTCTGGTAGTTTTTGCTCCTGACATTTAGCCCACATCTATGGTTGGCATCTTCAGAGGCATGTCACGATAAGATGTAATTCAGGAAGTCATTCAGGAGGGGAAAATCATACTCAGAGACAATCACTCCAAAGAACAAGCACAGTCATCCCTAGGCTGGCAAAACAGTTTCTGGAAAAACAGATCTCACAAAGCTTCCTGGCCCCTCAGGATGCTCTAGAGTAGACCTTCCTCCACAGCAGCCAGCAGGAAAAGCCTGATTAAAAGAGATGTGGCTCAAATATGTAGCCTCCTTGCCTTGCCTCTTGATTGGCTGCTCTTGCTACCAACAGCTGAATCAAGTTTCATGTCTCTTTTACATCCATGACTCGGGCCAACTGTTCTCTTTCAATAATGCCTGAAATTGCACTTCAGCTCACATTGTTGGCTTCAGCACATGGAGTCTCATCATTGAGTTTTATTGCCGTAATCTTCAGAACAGGGGAGTTAAAGTGAGCCCGAATGTGCAAATTTATGGGATTTTAGCATCATCTAACTATAAAAGATTATTTAATTTATTGGTATCCTACAAAATTAGTTGGCTGTTATAAATCAAACCCTTGTTTCGTGTGTGAGATTTATAAACTTGGAATGGTAGCAAAATATGTCCATTTGATTGTTTGTTTCTTCCTGCAACCCTGAATTGTTTTGTAAATTATGTGGCCATTTTACCAGTCCGTGTCACTTCTTGGTGATCAACAAAAATCCCATAAAGAATAAGGGGTAAACACTAAATTGTCACTGCTGCATAGTAGCAATAGTGCTGAATAAGTAGATCTGAGAGACATTTTTTAATCATTTTGGTTGCCCTCTTTTGTACTTTTCCAGCTCTGAAATGTTCTTTTTGAGATATTGTGACCAGGACATTTCAGTTTTTCAGTGACTAAAATCAGTGATTACGTTATTCCAACAGCACTAAAAAGTCCTTGGGCATAATCCAAAGTGAACGTTGCAATGGATTTGTGGTGAGAAATTGGGACAAGCCCAAAGACAGCATCTTCCCAAATGCAGCCTTAGCATTTATTCTCAGAATATCTAGAGTTCTCTCACATTGAGATGGAAAGATTGATTTCCATGAGGGGTGGGGCAAGAAGAAAGTTTGAGATGGAAAAAATAAGGTGAAGCAAAGGCAGCAGAGATTCTGATCTAGGAAGTCAGTGGAAACTGAATAGTGCAGGAATAATGAGAAACAGATCAAAGATGAAAGAGATGAGTGTAGTAATAGGACTCTGCATTACCTTTTGAGAAGAATAGGTATCAGAAGCAGAGAAAACTGATGATGAGTGTCAGCTATGAGTTGTCATCTGAAGAGATAGATACAGGGGAATGAAAGTATTCAGGGCCAAGACAAAGGAACCGTTGATTGAGAACAGAAAAGATTCATGGAGTGGAGCAGAAAAGTATGGAAAAGGAAGCAGAGACCTTAGACAGGTTGACAGACAGGAGTATTTGAATGGCATGGAGGTTAAAAGAGAAATGGAACAGAGAGGGAATAATGTGCAAAAGAGGCCAAAGGAGTCTGAACAATAGTCAGGATGAGAATATTCATATACTTGTAACCAGAGAACACATACCTCTTTGAAAGAACAAAGCTAAACTCATGCCAGAACAATGTGCTACAGAGATGAAGATCAAAGCAAATAGTGAAAAGAGGAAATCAAGAGGGTGAGAAAACACAGGGACTGTCTTCCAGGACAAGGGTAAGGACTTGAGATCAAAGGAAAACGGACTGGTGCATCAAAGTCTAGGAGAAAAGACTGGCAGAGGAAGGGGCGGAGAGATCACAGCTACATGCAGGCAGGCTGACAAGTGTGAGTAAGAGAGACTAGAACGAAAATGGACCACTCTACAACAAGGTGCAGAAAGTAAGAAGTTTTATTTCAGGTCAGAGAGAATGGAGGTCCATCATGGGAGGTCCACTAGTCAGAGGATATGAGCCATACATCTGTAAGGGAAAGAAGACAGACTGGCAGCCCCATCCAAGAACTGGGTGCTCAACCATGGCACCATGGCTATGCCCAACCACTTCCTCCCTCCCAAGAGGCTTCTTGGTGGCATGAGGAGGCTTGAAAAGTGAAAAAGGCAAACCCACAATCAAGAAGCCTCAGTGGGGCTCAATAGATGAACTCCTGGCCATCGGCATAATGGTGTGAATGTCCAGGAGGGAGCCAACTGGCCCCACTCCTGGTTCAGTCCTCTATGCCAGTGGCAGGGGCACTGGGATGCTGGCAATGCATCTGGTGCCATGTTCCAGTGTTGTGTGGGTAGAGGCAGCATCATCCTTACGCTGGTGGAATTGCCCCTTTGCTAGGTTGCCTCAGGGAGGGCAAATCCACTGGTGCCGCTATGCGCTGCTTCCACAGACAGATTTGTCCCTCCCTCTGGATGGGGCTTTAAATTGGGTAGGAAATGTTGTTTCCTAGGGAGTTTGTACAAGACAGAATGATACTTCAGGCATGAACAATCTATTAATTTATTTAAACTATTTAATCCTGCTTTATCTCCTTATACTTAATGCTACTATTTGAAAAGCTAGAAAAACAACATAATACATTAACAAAATAAAAGCAGTGCAGATTACAAACACAGCCAACTTTGTCAAAATGGTCAATAATCTACCAAATGTCCACTGAAGTAAAATTGTCTTACATGTCTTCCTAGAAGCAGCAAGTCAAGAAGCCTGGCCCTAACACAGACAGAGCTCACGACCTAACTTGCTATACAGACATCCTAAGAGACGGCACCACAAAGAAAGGAGCGATGTTAGGGGATGCAGTACATATTGAAAAGATCTCACAGCTGAGAAGAGACGGTCTGAGGAAGGGTTGGTGAGAGGTTAAAAACCAAGAAAAAATGGCAATGTTGCCAGGGCTAGTGATTGCAGAAGAGGAGGTTGAATTAGAGAATTTACAAGAGGAATGGCAGTAGGAGCTCAGAATGATGCTTGCAGGATTTGGTGGTGCAACAGAAAAATGTGGGGTAATGAAGGAAGGGCAGTGATGTGGAAGTAGCTGAGGCTGAAGAGACTGGCTAGGGTCAGTAAATTTATAGGCTGTACTGATTCCTTGCATCGCTTGGGCCTCTTCCACCCATGCAGAACAATGCACTCTCAATCCACTTTCAATGCACTTTGCAGCTGGATTTTACTGTGCAAAATAGCCAAAGCCACTTGCAAACAATTGTGAATGTGGATTGAAAGTGCATTATTTTGCATGTGCAAAAGGGTCCTTGGTCCTTGCTGAAATGGTGCACTGGTGCTACTGCAGCACAACTGGGACTGAACAAGAAGTGCTCTCTGCTTGCAAAGTAGTGCAGGAAGCAAGGTGACTGACCATGCCAATAATGCCCTGGTCCAAGTCCCTTGGCACCAGTTGCAATAACAGGATAAAGGGCAAAAAAGAGGACAACTACAGAATGGATAAGACAGTGGGAGAAAGATTAATCACATATACTCATAAATTGCTTCCATTTGGTTCAAAGGAGCTAACTTCCAGAAATGTTGCTCTAGAATTGCAGCTAAATGACCCGAGCCAAAGCCTGCTCCATTGCCTCCATGAGGGCTTCTCGGCAGCACAGGGAGGCTAAAAACAACAAAAAGCCTCCCCGCTGTTAAGAACCCTCTAGTGGGCTTTTGGGTGACCTGAGTCCAACACCCCCCCCCCCCCCGCCAGTGCCAGCATTCCAGCAGGCAAAGGCCAGGAGGAAGCCAACTAATGTCAGAGTAGCACTTGTATAGGCTATTTTCCCCCTCAGGGACAGAACAGTCTCCTATCTGTCACAAGGCACTTCACCTCACTTACTGTCTGATGCTGGGGAATGGACCTGGACCACCACACTTCCCTGTGCAGACAAACTGCACAGCTGTGTACCGGGAACACACTTAATACCATTATCCTACGCTGAACATGTACAAGCTACACAGAGGGCACAGAATACACAGAAAGACAGTCTTGTGGAGTCAGACTTCCATTAACATTCTGTTCGAAACTCCCGACCGAGCAAACCAGACATCCAGAAGCCAACAATTGCCATGGAGCTTGTAATAGGGAATGAACAAGAAAGAATGAAGCTAATTGGCATTTCTCTTTTCAAAGGAGGCTGCCTTTTAAAAAATGTTTAAACTGTGACAGGGGCTTACATCCTGGCTATTTCTAAGTATAGTTGGCTGAAAGGTGTTTGTCTCTAAGTACAAAATGTAAAGACATTCTTTAGAAGAAAGGTATTTATCCTGTGTTTTAGCAGACATGTAATCTGGATGGTTGTAAAGGGTCATTCAAGGGGCTACAGCAGGTATTTTCTAATAAACAAAGGTCAATTCCACACAGCATAATAATGTCAGATTACGTCTGTTATTTTTGAATCTGGGTCTATTTTATCCCATTTTTGTCCTTTGCATGGGTGCCCATTTTCCATGAAGGAAACAATCCATTTTCTTTCTGCCCCTTCACACAAATCACCTTTTTTACAATGCAAAGTACAGGTGCAAAGTCCAATTTTTCCTGCATTCTGATTGGCTGTTCCATCACCACAGTCCCCCTTCTGCTCACTCCCACCTTCTGCTAAGGAAACGCTTCCTATTAGTGGAGAATCTACAGCAACACTGGGAGCCCAAGCAGGAATTCCCCCTCCCATTTCTACAGCATGGAAAAAAGTTCAGGGCTTTGAAATCCTTGAGCCACATCAATAACCTGGAAAAATATGGCCATCCCCATAATGTGTGAGATATATAAAAATATTAAAGTCTTTCCAAAAAGGGAGCAAAGCAATATGACTCATCTACATCCAAAGGTGTGTATCTGCATAGCTACCCAAAAACTAAAAAGGAAAGAAAATGGGCCATTGCTCGCAACTGTCCCATTTGTTGTAAATCCATTGCTGTACACATTTGGGTGAAACGGTGTTCACAGTCACTGCAACGGGAGAAAACATTCTTGGGGAATGTTTCTGAAATGGTGGACTATCACACCAGTCAGCAGCTCAGCAGAAACAAAACTGACATGACGAAAGGCAGGAGAATGTGTGGCGGGGCAGGAACAATAAAACTGTTTGTCACCCGTTCCACTCACTTGGTAGTGGGTTCAACCCAGGATGTATTTTAAAAGATCACAATTTTGGTGATTTAAAAAGCCCGGCTTGAGGGAAATATTATGGGCTAATCCCACTTTTGGGAAGGGACCCATGGAAAGTTCTTCTCCAAACCTGGATTTTTCCCTTTGTCAAGCTGTTATAGTTGTACTGTGTGGAATTCACCAACTTAGGAGTTCCAATCATGAGCCTGGACCCTGTGTACAATCAGCATAAAATGTTGAGTGACGAAACTTTTCCCTCCCTCCTTTAGTGCCTTCTGAGACTGGGAAAGTCATTTCAAAGTCATGGGACCCATGCCAAGCAAGTGAGGTGTTTGCTGCACTGAGGAGGGGGAAGGAAGTGAGCTTGCCTTCCTGTCTCATCTGCAGGTTACAATCCAGCCATTTCCCAGCATCTGATATCTTTTGCCATTACAATAATTGACTATGCTGGCACACAGTGGCAGAGCTACCAGGGGAAGGGGGGGCACGTTGCACCGGGGACGCGCCTGGGCAGACGGAAAATCACCCCCGCCCCCCTGCGGCGCCCCCCTCCCCGCTCATCTTAGTGAAACAGTGCAGGCTGAGAAGTGGCCTGTTCCCTTCAGGCTGAAAATGGTCTGGTGTGAATTACACTTCCCCAGGAGACCTTGCGAGCCCCAAGGTCTCATGGGAAGTGTAGTTTCCACCAGGCCATTTTCAACCTAAAGCTGTGACTAGCCCAAGGAGCCCTCTCAGCCCCACCCACCTCACAGGGTGTTTGTTGTGGAGGTTGGGGGGAAGGGAAAGGAGATTGTAAGCCCCTTCAAATCTCCTTAAATCCAAACTCTTCTTCTTCTCTTCTTAGCAGAGACGTATCTAGAAAAAATGGTGCCTGGTGACAAAATCTGAATTTTCCACACACCCCACCCCGCCCTGCTCTGCTCCGCCCCGCCCCGCCTCAGGCACACAGCTCTACCACCTAGAGCCCACACTGGTATTCAGGTCTACTGCCTGGAGCTGGCATGTGTTGGAGTGCACAGGCTAATCTCAGTTTCCCAGATAAGCCTCCACAGCTCAAGTGGCAGAGTGGGAATCAAACCTGGTTCTCCAGATTAGAGTGCACCTGCTCTTAACCACTACACCAAAACTGAGTGGGAGGGATTTCTGAGTTCTGGGTTAACTTCCTTATTATTATAGTGCCTTATTAGTCACAGATGTTCAGCAGCTTTAATGCAATACTGCACAGTGACGCAATTAGCTTTCCATCAGGCCAAGCACAGCAGAAAAGAATCCCCAAGGAACGCTGTTCACTAGCAGCAGGTGTTAATGAGGTTTTAACAAGGCAATATGTCAGGAACACAGCAAAATGCCCATTAGCTAAAGTCCACGGAGGGGGTCTTTAAACATAATATCTGATGACAAAATATTTGAAATAAGTTCGTAAATAGACAGGCATCAACATAAACTCCTTCCATAGTTTCTCTAACATTATACTGTTGAACACAGTGGCATTTCCACAATGAGTTGAAACTCAGAGTGAACCTCTTCATTTCTAGAATTGTGCTAAGAGTTGAGGATATATTTTTATTTAGCACAGTGACTCCCCCCCCCCTCATTACTAGATGACCTTTAGTGGTAAGAGGGGGGGGGCACGTAAGAGGGAGTGTTAGGCTAAGAGGGAATGTTGTAGCAAACACTGGTTCGATGTCAATTCAACAATATTTTAAGAAAAAAGAATAGTTTGCTAGATCTGTGGCTGCAATCACATCTGTCTTTATTTGCATTTTATTTAAATATTCTTATCCTACCTTTCCACTCAGGGCCCTCAAGACAGCAAACAGTTAAAAAAAACCTGTGAAAATCCATACTTAGGGCTGTTTCATAGTGTTACACCATGGTATTGTAAGAGTTCTAATGGAAGAGCCCAGCTGTCCTCCTGTCAGGCTGATGGATTCCACCCGCAAATAGTCTCATTCAATTACTATAAAGAAATGCTTTTTCAGAGGATAGATTTTAGTTCACATAATAGAAGCATTCCAGTACTCATAAACTTTCCCCTTCTTTTTGTCAGAAAGACTCCTTTCCTGGTGGCTTACTCAAGCTTTTGGCAAACGAAACATGCCTGACTCAGCTGGGCAGGCTCCTTCCCTTGTTGCTTATCTCTTAGCCAGCCTCCAACACACAAAGCTATTCCTGCTTATTTCTTTGTACTCAAATCATTTTCTTTTATTGCCTTCGATATACACTCAGACACATCTGCTTACGTACCACATACATAACTTTCCTCTAATAGCTCTCTCTTCTTTTTGTTCATCTCTCCCTACTGCTCTTTATTTGGGTCACTTCAGCAACTCTCCTCTCAAGATAAGGTTCCCTCTTTAAATACAGACAACATGATAGGAGAGCCAGGTTTGCTGCTGAAACTCAAAATACATACAATGGGTGCAGACCTATTTATTTAAATCAGAGTCTCCTGATAATGTGCAGTTTGTTTGAGGGGGGAATGTCTGAAGTTTGGAACATAAAATATGTTATATTGAAAGGAGCCGGCTCTTGCTTGTGATTCTGAAGCCTTTCCCTCCGGGCCTTTTTGCTCAGCAAAGTTCACTCCTGTACAACAGCTCTGCTGAGGAAAAGATGACTGAAGGAACACACTACCCAGAAGTAAGCTGTGGGTAGGGGTAGGTGTTACACATACACACGCCACTACTTGTACACCTCTTTTTCTCTAAAAATAGGCTCTTGCTTATACATGAATGCCACAGACACAGAACTAAACAAACAAGCAGGTCTTCCACCATCATATGTAGCCTGAGGCAGAATTTGAGAGAGAGTGGCAGTCAGTCCTGGCTCCCTGATGAGCATCCCTGAATGATTAACTGTTTGCAAACACCAGTATCCCACATTTGAACTTAAAACTCCTGAAAATGAAGCGCTTCATGTGGTTTTGACTTTCCTGCTGAATACAATTGCATCCAATCTTGAATTCCAAGAGTAAATGGCAAGCATTTTACTATAGGATATTATTTTGACTTGAAATGGAGCTCAAAACCTATTGAACCAATAGGTTTTAAATCAATGGCCACATCACAGAACACTATGGCTAGTTTTTCATAGATTTAGGCTATGATGTGTGTCTTTATGACGGGGTGGTGGTGGCTGATGATTTTTTTTAAAACCTAGATGCTCTTTGTGTGCGCACAGTCTGCTAAGAATCATGGCCAATAGCTGTAGAACAAAACAAAATAGTGATATTCTCATTTTTATTTCTTCTTAAAGGACAATGACTTGGGATACTTGAATAAAATGACAAATCCCTTTATTGTTTGCATGAATACAATTATTTTTTTCCTTTAGGTGCAATATTAACTGAATGCATACATGTTGGTTTGGATGTAAAAATCCACTAAACAGAAAGGAGGCTAAAACAAGGCTACACAGAGACAAACTTAGCAAATCAATTTGCATTATGATGCAAATATTTACTAAAGATTGCAGCAAATTGTGAAAACTGTCTACTAAACAAAGTAAAAATTAATGATAAATAAAAATGAGTTTCCCCAGTGGCGGGATTTCATTCAGCTATATCCAGTGATGAAACGGTTGCATCCAGTTATCGGAGTGCTACCAATTAGCCGGCAATACAGTACAGCTTCAGAGAGCAATCACTAAGCTTCTGGTATCTTTGTGACAATACCATAATCTTTGTAAGTTGTTTGGAGTTGGAAAAAAACCCAGTCTATTAGAAGTGCTTGCTCTCTTTTTAAGCAGCAATTTGGGCTATAGTGAGGTCTCAATATTATTTCAGTACGCGTTCATGTGAGGTATTATGCAAATGACGCAGGTTATATTAGTGTAATGCTGTGGGTTTGGTAATTTGTTTTAGCTGGCTTAAGGGGGGGGGGATCCAAGTTTTTTCATTCAAAGAAAGAATCCTAACCTGCATCCATACCATGATCTCTAGCACAACTGGGGGTATACAATATTTTCACTTGTGTTTCTACATTTTTATTTATGCCTTTATGTTAATGGAGAAGTCAGAGTGCATGATGGAAAAGGTGAGCTCTTGTTTTCCCTTCTGTTGAAAGGAAACTGAGTTATTTGGGGCTTAGAATCATATAGGCTCATTCCGCACATGCAGAATAATGCACTTTCAAACTGCTTTCAGTGCTCTTTGAAGCTGTGTGGAATAGCAAAATCCACTTTCAAACAGTTGTGAAAGTGTATTGTCGAAGGCTTTCACGGCCGGAATCACTTGGGTGCTGTGTGGTTTCCGGGCTGTATGGCCGTGTTCTAGCAGAAAATATTCACGTAAAAGCGTACGTTCTAGGCGGTTATAGATGCGGTGAGCCTGTGGTGTTTTGAAAGTCCTTTTGGCTGCAAGAAATGATGGGATAGTACCTGTGTCTCTGCAGCGTAGAAGAAAGGTTAGAGAACACAGTAAGTGCTTTCCTGAGCCGTAGTTTTTTCCACTTCCGCGGTGTCTTGGAACAATTCTCCCCGTTAGAGATGTTCAACGTATTGTCGGCGCTTTCATCGGCCGAATACTAGTGTTGTGGAGCTGAAGGTATGGCCGTACTCTAGCAGAACACGGCCATACAGCCCGAAACCACAGCACCCAAGTTGTGAAAGTGTATTGTCGAAGGCTTTCACGTCGAACTACTCTTTGGGTGCTGTGTGGTTTCCGGCCAGCGGCCGTTCTAGCAGAAAATATTCACTTAGTGCCGCATTTTCCAGGCGTTATAGATGTGAGCCCGTGGTGTTTGAAAGTCCTTGGCTGCAAGAAATGATGGATAGTACCTGTGTCTCTGCAGCGAGAAGAAAGGTTAGGAGAAATTGCAAGTGTGCTTCTGAGTCAGTAGTTTTTCCACTTCGTGTGTCTTGGAACAATTTCTCCCTCGTGAGATGTTCAATGTATTGTCGGCTTCATCGGCCGGAATATTTATGTTTCGGCTGTATGGCCGTGTTCTAGCAGAACACGGCCATACAGCCCGGAAACCACACAGCACCCAAGTTGTGAAAGTGGTTTGAAAATGCATTATTTTGCGTGTGTGGAAGGGGCCATAGAGTTGGAAGGGGCCATCCAAGCCATCCAGTCCAATGCTCTGCTCAATTCAGGATCAGCCTTGAGCAATAATAAGTGCATTATTCTGCATGTGCCACTGCCTAAAGACTGCAAGTGAGGGGGAGCTCCCCACCTCCCAAGGCTGTTGGTTCCACTGTTGCAGAACTCTTACTGCAATTTTTTTTTGCCTGACTGAGAAAGGGAAGGAGGCGAGGTAAGTAGAGGCAATAAAAACATCACACACCTTTTGTTGGTAAACGTTGCTGGCCACAGCTGATTTATTGATGATAGGCAACAGGAGCAAAGACATGGCAAGTGGAAGGATCCAGAAACTGGGCCACTTGCCAGCAGACCCAATGAATGCCTCAATCCCCAGCACATTTGCTTGGGGGGAGGGACCCTTGGCATGGCTAGTTAATGGAAGGCCATACAGGTGCTGGCCTCTACCTGGCACTCCCCTTGCCACCTAGGGGTGTAATGGGTCTGCCTCTGACCTAGAATCACAGGAAAAGACAATAACGCTAGGAAAAGTTGAAGGCAGCAGGAAAAGAGGAAGACCCAGCATGAGATGGATTGACTCTATGAAGAGAGCCACAACCCTCAGTTTGCAAGGCTATTAACAATAGGACGTTCGGTAGGATATTGATTCATGGGATCGCCATGAATCAGAAGCAGCTTGGTGGCATTTAACCCACACACTGTTAAAATGCTTATCTAACAGTTCCTGGTGAAGATTATGGAGCAATAATGATTCTATGTACAACAAACCTCCCTACTTTTATGGAGCCTGTTCCATATTTATTTGTATAACAAGGAGTCCCCACATGTGTGATATGAAAACTTCAATATTATCAAAGATTCTGGAGTATTTCTGGGGTATGCTATCAGTTCATGAAGGACCCATGGCTGTCACACATGAAATAAAAAAAATTAATATATGTGTCCTGGGACAGCACTTAAGTGCCCCTTCCCTGCTTACCAAGAAGTGAGGCAGCAACATGGGGCAACAGTCAGGAGGCTGGGCGGGGGGAGGAGGAAGTAAGCCAAGAGGCCAAAGTGGCAGGGAACACCACTGGTGCCATTGGGCACACCAAGATATCCCGTCACTGGCTGAGAGGGAAACAGTCTGCCCACAGACCAGGGCAGCCTCAAGAAGGGGACCATCTCCAGGGCCAGTGGGAGAACTGGCAGGAAGTGCAGTTCAGGCAGTGGGCTGTGAGTAAATTTAGGGGAAAGCTTAGCACTGGTGAGTACACTAGAGAAGGTCAGGGACATGGGTAACACTGGGAGCCAAGGAAGGAGGGAAGAGCACAGGAGCAGAGAAGAGGGAGGTGGCTATGGAAGTTTGGGCCAGCTGAAAGGAATTGGGGTGAAGTGGGGAATTGGGAAGACGAGTGAAAAGATAAATGGATTAAATGCCAGATAGCCAAGACGGAAACAGTCTCAAGGATAAGCCAGGAGCAGCTGCACCTGGGAACCTGGGGAGCCAGGACTTCTTCTTTACATAGTCAGCCCCTGTCCTGAGGCTAGGTGAAGACTCCAGGGACCACATAAATAAGGAGCTCAGGCAGCCATGGGGCACCTCAAAAAATGTGAACATATAAAGATTTCTCATATTAAATAAGATTTATCTCACTGGCAGCACGTTGCATCTCTCCAGCAAGGTAAAGTTCTCCTCATTGTCTACTTTCTGAGACTAACTGGAGATTCCTAGGGCTGAACTTGGAAACTTATAGATGCAATCCATGTGTTCCACACTGAGTCATGATCCCTTCTCAAGAATACACACAGAGTTGGATCTAGCCAGCTTTTTCACTAATTTATTTTTCATTGATTCACTAATTGCCCAATTACGTTCCCTGTTATAGCTCCTATCCAACATATGGATTCCATATTCTTCAGCATAGTCTTTTTTGGTGGCCACAGTCCTTCCATCTTCATCAGTAGACCATGCATTACAGGGGAACTGCAAGGATCACTGCTGATTTTCGTTATAATGAAGCATTTGATAAAGCCCAGAATATATTTTGAGAATCTATGCATTAGTACATTATGCACAAAACAGTAGGGTAAAGGCAAGAGACATTATTTTGAAGGAGTGAAATGTCCCATTTTTCAACTTGTCTAGTTTAAACTCTGTGCTGATTGGCAGCAGGTAATAATATAGGTGGCCCAGAGGGGAATGGAGCAGAGGTCTTGTGTTGACCGGTATTGATTTAGTTCCATCTAAGGTTAACAGAAGTAAGCTTCCAAATCTTCAATAAATCAGTTCTATCAAATTTGCTTCAAGCACATTGTAGGGGCCTGAAATATTTTCAGCAAGTTAAACATGTACATTCCAGAATCTCCAGCTTCCAGATGCATGAGGTGATATGACCCCTCATTCTCTCTAAATTGAAGTCCATGTGGTGCTTTCATGGCATATTGATAATGCTGGCTTTTGCAGGCTTTTGGGGGGTTTTTGCTTATTGGTGCCTTTTTTCTTAAAATGCTGCTGAGCTCTGGCTGCGGCCTTTTGTGCACCTCCTAGTTACAGCATGGCTGATAAGCAGTCGATCCTCAATCTTTGATTCATGGTGAGGTTTTTCTGTTTGCACACCCTCCCCCCCCCATTTTTCTTTGTTCCCACTATCCTGGTTTCCCTCCCCTAAAGTGTCCCTCTCAAGCTTGATCTACCATTTTGCCCACCAGCCTGCTTTATTTCTGTGCATTATGGAAAGCTGTCTGGCAGTCTTTATTTAAAAAATTTTTTGGAGCCATTTGGTTTTTCAATGGTTTATTGACCAGGGAGGGAAAATGAGGACTAGTTTTGAGCAGTTTATGATCAGGGGGCAGGGGGCGGGGAGCTGGCACCAGAGGCAGGGTGATCCCACCATGATTGGTCTCGTGTTCCATGTAAAAAGCTGCCCTGCTTCCCCCTCTTCCCCTTTTTAAGTAAATTGTGGTAATAGAAAGGCCTGGGCATATTCTCACAACTAATCGAACCTTGCCAATGTCACTGGGTTCACTGCATCATCAATAGATAGCAGTGAACAAAAAAGTTAAGAGAATTTTTGCTTCATGAATCTCTCCAAAATGCCAGTCTTCACAAAATGAAACACCGGGTGGGGGGGGAGGGGGGTTGAAAAAAATCCAGGGAAATCTTTATGCTTGCTAATCTTTTTTGCTTTCCCTGAGAAGGGTTGTGGGGGGGGGGTCACATTTGCAGAGCATTTGGTAAATGCTGGGATTTTTGGATCTGACCTCTGGGTCAGTTAAGAAGAGGGGAAAGTGAAATTCTAATGTGAAGGGAATGTACGCTAACAGTGAAGGATACCACATGTGTGTAAATGGCCAACATCTCCTTTGATTAGCCAGGCCTCTCTCATTGTTATTACAAACTGGTTTATTGCTGAAACTTAAATTCTCCAACAATAGGTATACAGTGAATGGAAAGGGCCTCCACTGTAGTGATTCAGCTATACTGGGTGACCACTGGTTAATGGGAGCTCAGAAGTTTGTAAACTGAATGTATGACAAACGCGAAGTCTTTTACTTTTCACTTTTTAACTGGAATTGTATTTTATACTATCATGTTATATACCAATAAAGGCTTATTGAAATTGAAAAATTGGTTAATGGGAGCAGTTGAAGCTGTTGAGAAAATATTTAACTGAAGATGTAATTCTTAAAATTCTCAGTTGTCTGAAACGTAGCACACTTTCTTGGATGATGTATTTAACGATTCAGACTGAATTGAAATCTTCAGGCTGAGAATGGGAGTCTTGGAGATATATATGTTAAAAGAAACAGATCTTTACACAGTTATCAAGACTCTCAAGATATTGTGATTCTTCCACCCACCAACTTGGTTGAATCCAGATTAATGTTTTTCCAGATGCCAGGATTTCAACCTATCAAGCATGATTTTCTAGCCTCCTTCTGCTGGAGATTTGGAGGGGTATTTGGGGCTGATGTTTAAAGCAGGCACTGTGGAAAAATTCCAGGGCACAGATTATAGAAAGAAGTAGGCTTTTTCATCCTCATCCCCTTGATTATTAACAATTTGTTTTTTTTAAAAACACAGACGAACAAGATGTGGCGTAGTGGCTCCTCCACATGAGTGCTGGACTTTTATCTGGTGAACTGGATTTGTTTCCCCACTCCTCCACATGAAGCCTGCTGGGTGACCTTGGGCTAGTCACAGTTATCTCAGAACTCTCTCAGTCCCACCTATCTCACAAGGTGTCTGTTGTGTTGGGAGGAAGGGAAAGGAGTTTGTAAGCTACCTTGAGTCTTCTTACAGGACAGAAAGGTGGGATATTAATCAAAAGTCCTCCTCCTCCTCTTCCTCCTCCTTTTCTTAAAAATGATCATTATGTCAGACTCAGACTGGTGAATGGTGACAGCAAGCTCATGATAAGCCATTCTACTCATGGCATTTCTTGTAAACATCTACAGCCTGTTTGACACAAAGACCCCTTTCTACAAACTCTGTTACCAGTATCTAATATGTAATCATTCTTAAGCTGATAGTGTGAGGGGACCACAGTATTATATTGAACTACAGCATCTTTGAATCAAATCAGTTCTTTATTCCTGAGAAAAAATTGACATATACCACTAAAAAGAGGAAACCACTGCAGTTGCAGATGAGAGTAAGAGCATCTGTTTTCCTCAAGGGAATGAGAATCACAGGGCAAGTGGATTGATTTCATGCATCGGACAAACAAGGTATTTAATATGATTACCTTTTAAAGGTGTCTCTTTGAAGGCAACTAGCACAGCATGCACATATACACACAGAGAGACAAATACACGGAAGATAATGTTCTATGGAAGGGGTTTAAAAATATTTTTATATATTTATAAGCGCCACCCTACTCAGCTGAAGTGAAAAAGGCCATTAAGTAAAGCATGTAAAATTGGCCCCAAATTAGCAGCCATTGCGTTTATTTTTGTCACTGATTCCAGTTTTCCATTTTTTTGCTGTCAGTTTCTTTTCAGATTTGTTTGCATGGTATTGGAGTCCAGATGCAACATATATCCTATTTATATGTATAATATGTAATGTTGATTTATTGGCATACAAAGAACATTGAAAAATATTACAGGATAGAATTGGTGCAAGGAAACATAATAGCACAAAGATAAAAATTGTGAGTCTGATTTGACAAGGGAGAGCTAAATCACAATGACATTATGGGGGTTAAAGCAAGGCGGAAAGAACATGGAAATGATCCCCATTGTACTGTGCTCAGAGTGTACAGTTTGGATGTAGAAACTCAGATTTCACATCCTTGCCTGGCTTTGAGACTTGCTTGGAGGCTTTAGGCAAGTCAATATCTCTCCAGCTAACAAGATAATAAATATCCTAGCTATAATGGCCTTCTGTGGTATTAACATTAGAGGATTTCATCCAGGGCACTGAGACATTCTTAAGTCCCCGCTCTTTAACTTTAAAGAAACATAGGGTAGAGTTTATAGCCCTTTCAATGCTAAGTTGGTCTAGTCTTGAAGTTAATCAGATATGTGGGGATCTTATTACAAAAAGTAAGCATGCCTGTCCTGTGGATTTCCAATTACTTTCTGAATTACTTCCTAAGAGTAAGAAATTCTGCCTTGAGAGACCAGCATATTATTATGGCTTCCTTCTTAGGATTTTGCCTCTCTCATTGATAAATTATGTTGTCTGGGATCTAAGCCAATAGTTTCCAGAAGTGAAGAAATCCTTATTGATCTTGATGAGCACAGGGAGCGCTCTCATTTGTTTGACTCCAAGTAGCTATGTTACTTCTGATCACAGTAAGTGTTCTGACTCAATAAGCATCAGAATTTTATCACAATATTCCTTACATAGTAGAACAATAAAAGGATTGGTTGGTGTGGATTTTCCAGGCTGTGTGGCTGTGGTCTGGTAGATCTTGTTCCTAACGTTTTGCCCGCATCTGTGGCTGGCATCTTCAGAGGTGTGTCACAGAGGGAAGACCATTACACACTATCCAGTGAACACAGTGTATCCAGTGAATACCCTAGACATAGTGTGTAACAGACTTCCCTCTGTAATACACCTCTGAAGATGCCAGCCACAGATGCAGGCGAAACATTAGGATCTGGATCCATTAGTCCATGGCCACACAGCCCGGAAAACCCACAACAACCAGTTGAATCTGGCCGTGAAAGCCTTTGACAATACAATAAAAGGATTGTCTATTCATTGTTGTTGGATAAGTAAATTTCATAGGCAACGCTCATTGTTAGGAGCCAACTTAATAAGCAAGGATAAATACCTCTTCTTGAGCAACTACACATCCCATTCTTGTTTTCATCCACCATGTGACAGAAAACTTTCTGGTGCACAGGCAAATGAAGCAATTATTTTAAGCCCATGAATATACCCACTAACAGCCTTGCTCAGGTCTTGCAAACTGAGGGCCATGACTTCCTTGATTGAGTAAATTCATTCCATGCTGAATCTTCCTCTTATCCTGATGCCTCAACCTTTCCTAGCATTATTGTCTTTTGCAATGACCAAAGTACAATAGTCTCAATTTAGTAGTTCTAGCTTCTAGGGAGAGTTCAGGTTTGGTTTGACAGAGAACCCACATATTTGTCTTTTTGTGGTAGATGGTATGCATAAAATTGTCCTCTAGTACCACATTTCAAATAATAAAGGGGGAGAATTCTGTTTCATGAATTAATACCATTCGGTTTATTTGATCTTATGTGTAGAAAGCAGCCACTTTTAAACCTAACTTTGAAAAATATATTAATATACACTAAATTGGATTTATTTAATGAAATTGTAACAAAATACATCCTAATTCTGTATAATTTATCAATGATATTAAAAGATTGTGTGGAGTTTTCACAAGCTAGTTGCATTCAAATGAGGTTCCACAGAATTTCTTAGAAATATATCCAAGAAGGCATTATATGTAAGATTTCATAAGGATTTCTTTGGTTATGACAAAGCACAGATACAATAAAGTGTTCAGAACTTGGAATTTAGTCATCCTTATGTTTTATTATAGGAATCATCACACAAAGGTATGAAAGAAAACTGCCGGCCGGCACAGGAATCTTGTTCCCATTTATAGCAGACTGAACACTAATCAATAGTTTCCTTGTGTGCTTTGACTAACCAAGATGGATTAAAACATGGTGACAGTCTGTCTAGGCAACACAACACAAATGGAGAGCCTGTCTTAATTGGTGACAGGATACATTTCGCAGCATTTCTCTTCACCGGGTCAAATAAGTACATTCCGTTCCAGTTACAGTTGTAAACAAGTGTGATGTAGTGGCTAGTGGCTACACAGATAGACAGGCAAGGCAATCCTAGATGGAGTTACTCTAGTTTGGATTTCAGTGGGTAGGCTGAAGCAACTCTGCCTACAATTGCACTTTTAGTGACACACAATACCATCCTAAGCAGGTCTACCCAGAATCTTACTCAGGTCTATTCAATACAACTCAATCCCAGGAAAGTGTTTTTAGGATTATGCTGCCAGTTCAAATCCCTGTCACATGTCCCCGGACGCATGCTGTCTTGTCACAGGGTGTGTGTGTCTCTATGCCTGGTCTCTCCTGCAGTGCAGCACCCAGAAGGCCCAAAGCCAGTGAGTGTGGAATGGAGAGAGCCACTGGGCGCCCAGGAGAGGCCAGACACAGGGACCCTGCTGATGCCCAGCAGCTCCTGTGGTGCGGTGCCTGGCAGCTCCCTCTGTACCGGGGCCGCACTCACCGGCTTTGGGCCCACCTGGTGCCACACCACAGGAGAGGCCAGATGCAAGGACCTAGCCTGTGCCTGGCAGCTCCTGCGGCATGGAACCCAATGGCTCCCTTCATGCTAGGGCTGCACTTGCCAACTTCAGGCCCGCTGGGCACCGCGCCGCAGGAGAGGCCGGGCACAAGAACTCAACTGGGCCAGGGGCCACCATTTCAGTTCTTGCCCCAGGTGCCACTTTGCTTTGGTCCGCCACTACCTTGAGCCACTCAGATTAATTTATCTAAAAGCATGTTTTAGTGAGCGAAAAATTGTTAGGGAACAATGAGAACCATGGGGGCTCTCTTGAATGCTTTCTAGAAGGACAAGATAAACACATATTCAATATAATAAACATGTCTGTCATCATGCAGCTGCCTCATCAGTGTCCAGCTACCACCACGACCTGCAGTTTTTAAAAGTACCATAGTAAAATAGGGACAGGCATAGTTTATCTGAGTAACTTCAGACTTATTACTGAGATGTTTCTGTGTCAACTTAGCTAATCATACATCCAGTTCTTGTAATCTCTTATTGAATAGATGTCATTGGTTGTGCAGTTGCAAAAAGCAAGCAATTCAATCCATCTGATTTAAACGATGCATCCAACTGCACAGGTGGAAAGAAGGGATGAACTGCAAGTAATTCTAAGCTTTCGAATACAAGACAGTCAGTTGTATGACCTGGCCATGACCTGGGAGATACTCTTGTTCTCTAATAAATGAGGTGATTTCATTCTTGAACTGGGCAAGATGAGACTCAAGCTACAACCACTTAGCCCTATAGCTGGCGGTCAGCATGCAAGTGCAAAGCTGTTCAGCATGGTGCTGTGCCTGAGACAACACTGTCCAGAGAACATCAAGGAAATCCAGCCAGGCACTGGCCAAGCAAAGGCATGAGTGGTTTCTGATTTGGGGCTAAGTTTCAAAGAGGAGCATATGAGTGGAAGAGGCAGACACTTTAACTGTACATGTGCTTCTGCACTTGTCCTTTTAGACATGTGAAAGGGCAAAAAGTAAAAGTTCAAGGTAGTATCATAGGCAAGCTCACCCTTCATGGATGGTTCAGTCAACCTCACATACAAGCTTATTATTTCCCCAACAACTCTGCTCTTCTATCTGCCGCCACAACTTGAAGTGAGAGTGCCAAGATGGAGTTACCTAGGACTCTGAACAACATATCCAGACCAGCTAGTGTCCAGCTTCTACCCTCTTGGAACCCTTCAGTTGCAATCCAATCTATTGTTCTTCAGGAGGAAAAAAATGAATGAAGTCGTGGTTTGGTCTGCCTGGTCTAATTGTTTCTTGGATTGTACTAATGGCTACACATTCTGCATGAGGGAGAGAAAGAGCATATCTGCCTTGCTCAAGTGCCACCCAGCCTATTAGTTACCAGCTAGTCAACATGAACCCTCCCCCCCCCCGCCCACCGCCTGAAAGACTCTTTCCATTGGTGTGGTTGGACTCACATGTATGATTTTAAAAAAATTACCAGTGACTGGTTGACAGCAGTGATGATATGTACGTTGTGTTTATCGCTTTTAATAATATATGTAGTTTCTGCATTTTAAATATAATTTTACTCACCATGTCCTGCTAAATTAGGTTAGTCCAAGGTTGTCCAGTGAGGATCATGGATGAACATAGAATCTGATTTTTTTCCACTTGTAGATTTGTCACTCTAACCATTTCATAACACTATCTTTAATCCTGCAAGTTATGCAGGCTGTGATATAAGTACTTACAGTGTGACTGAAAAGTGATTCCCCCCCTCCAAAGATGCAAAATTAATCTGAGTCAGCAAATCATCAGTTCTGTATGTAGCATGCTATAAATCATTGCTGGAGAAAATATGGACAAGATTAACTACCACAATTTCAAAATGTGTAATGAATGTGAAATTGGGAAAAAAATGATTATTTTAACTAAAGAACAGAAAAGGACATCCACACAGGTGCTCAGTGGAGTTCTCTCAGCACTAACAACAACAGAAAGAGTCGGATCCATCCCATCAATTTGATTATAAATTTAGGATTGGGACTGCACTGTTTGCCCAAACAAGCTGTGGATGTGTGTCTGTGAAAGAAACAATTTTGGCTACGTTCTTAAACACGTACCAACTTGAACCACACAGTGGTCATTTCTGCACGGCAAAATTATACCTGTGTACCACCGTTTTTTTTAACCTGGGTCTATTTTATCCTAATTTCTCCCACCACATGGCTGCCCATTTCTTTCTAAGAGCCGAGTTAGGACCAGGAGGTAATACTCCAGTTTGCTCCGCATGAGCCTGGGTCTTTTGTATTTGCACCGCAAGTGCATCCCCACATGAGCAAACCTCTTGATTGGTCAAAACGGCGAGGTAGAAAGCATAAACCGTTTCTACTCCCGTGGTGTTTGCATGGCAGTGGGGTCACCCCGGGATATTTGAAAAGAATCTCCAATTTGGCTATTTTTGAAAATCCTGGGCTAAGGGAAATATCACGGGGCAACACCAGGGCAGGCCTGCTTTAGCACCGGGAACCATGCTGAAAACTTGCATGGACCGGGATATTTCACTTGCCCATCCCAGGTTATATGGATCGTGAGGAAACAGCCATGTGCAAATTTATTCATGGAAAAAGTCCCAGTACCTTAATTGAAACAAAGGGAATTTTTGCCAGCCTATTTTGCCAGCCAGAATGTTCCCTATAGCATTTTCTAATAAAACCACTGTCATAAATCTTTCATTGTATAATCTGCAACAAATCTGCAACTTTAAATAAGTAGTTGACTCAAGGCAGATCACAGCAATGTTTCAATACAACCTGAATAAAACAAGCAGCTGGAAACTACACATAACATGGATTAAAATAATTTCAGATATCAGAAAACCTTTATCTGTTGGAAGTCCCATCCACTGGCATAGTGAGGGGGCACAAGGGGGCTAGAGCCCTAGGAACCACTTCATGGGGGGTGCATTGTCACCTCTCAACTGCACCCCAGACCCACTTGAGTCTGGAGTGCAGTTAAAGGCTGGCTAATCTCGAACTTCACATGGAGTTTAGGAGAGAGCCAGCTGGCTGGCCCACCTCCAAATTCCACGTGGAGCTTTAGTGCGGGGCCAGATGCCAGCCTTCAGTTCAAAGCTGGCCACAAGCCTCACTGAGGCCAGCAGCAAACTGAGCACACAGTTAGTCCTCCTCTACTTCTATACTGTTGGCTCCACCCCTAAGCTCCACCTCCGATCAATTGGAGCTTGGGGGCGCAGAGCCAATAGTATAAATGTAGAGGAGGACTGGCTGTGTGCTAGTCTGACCGCAGTCAGGCTTGGATCCAGCTCTAAGCTGCAGGCTTCCAGGCTGAAACAGGCCCTTGCTGCTTCCATATGGAAATTAGGCGTGATGGAGGTGAGGGCAGTCAGAGGGCTGGCTGACCCAACTCCCGACCTTCACATGGAGATGGGGCAGGGTGAGCCCTGCTTGCTGGAGCAATGGAACATGATTTGGCTGAGGAAAGGAGAAGAAGTGGGTGCAATTTTAACAAGCTAAGCCCCTCGCTGTATCTAAATAATTTGGTACTGCAGTGCCATCAAAATGTGGAGATGAGGTAGGGTGAGTGCACTGATGGACTGGATGTAAACTGTAGACAACACAGTGCCTAACTTACACTCGTCAGAATTTCAGTTTTGAATTTTATCATAGTCCATGAAGTGTTAGAAAGGGAGAGCTCACATTCTGAGGTCTAACTCCCGATTCCAAAGTCTGGAATTGCAAGAAATTTCAGAGAACCTTTTGGAGTTCCCAGTCTCCACCTGCACATTGTATTTGTGCACCCCCTTCCATACCCCTTGGCAATTTCAAGAAAAAGGCTAAGTTGGGTTGGGGGATGAGATAGATTGTTAAGCTTGGAGTCCTATGGATTTTATGGAGTCTGTATGGAGTCTGTATGGATTTTATGGAGTCTGTATGGATTTTAGGTTTTTAAAAAATAGTTTGTATTATAATATTGGAATTGTCTTAATGTGATAAGCCACCCTGAAGGACAGGGTATAATTATAATTAAACCTCCCTGAGCCCTCTAGGGGAGGGCGGTATATAAGTTCAATAATAAATAAAATAAAATAAAATAAATAAAGTAATAAAATAATACATAAGCAACTGCAACCTAAATAGAAAAAGGAATATCCAGACACATGAAGCTGCCTTACACCAGAACAGGAGGTATGGAAGCATGGCATAGCCTAACTTTGTCAGATCTTGAAATCCAAGTGGGTTCAGTGCTTGGGGGACCACCAAGGAAGACTCCGTAGAGGAAGGCAAAGGCAAATCGCATCTACTTCTCATTTGTGTTGAAAATCCCTTGCTGTGGTTGCCATAAGTCAGTCATTTGATGGCACTTACACGTGTATACCAGATCAAACCACTGACCCACATAAGTCAGTGATTTGTTCTCTGATGTATAAAAGTCACCCGGAGTCTCAAGCAGAGAAAGGTCTCCCCCAGCATGAGCTATCTGAGATGCCAGAGACTGAACCTGGGACCTTTGGCATGCAAAGCAAAAGACCACAACCCTTTTCTGTTCAGAGCAAAACTTTTATTTATTTATTTGTTTGTTTGTTTATTAGATTTTAAGCCGCCCACCCCAAAGGGCTCTGGGCGGTGTACAACAGGCCGGAAACAACATTGAACACAACAGGCCAGGAACAACATTGCACACAATAAATAGATTAAATTAAGTTAAAACAAGTTACAGATTCTGTAAAAATTACAGCATTAATATAGTACAGTACAACAGTATTGCAAAAGTGTGATGCCCGATCCCAAGGCCGGGAGGGGACAGCAGTGCTAAATAGATGTTATAATGGGCGTGCCAATGATGGAATAGCACATGACACAAGGGCATCCTGGGAGGGGAATCCGCGGCTGGCCCCACCAAAGGCCCGGTGGAACAATACCGTTTTACAGGCACTGCGGAATTCACTGAGCTCCCACAGGGCCCACACATCAGATAGAAGAGTGTTCCACCAGGCAGGGGCCAGGGCTGAAAAAGCCCTGGCCCGGGTAGAGGCCAGCCACATCATGGAGGGGGCAGGGACCACCAGTAAATTGACCTCTGCCGATCGCAGAGGCCTGCCTGGGACATATGGGGTGAGACGGTACCTCTGTCAAGAGAAGAGTTGGTTTTTATATCTTGTTTTTCTCTATTATAAGGAGTCTCACAGCAGCTTATAATTGCCTTCCCTCCCTACCTCCACAACAGGCATTTGCCGAAGTAGGTGGGATTGAGAGAGTTCTGAGAAAACTCCAGGTCACCCAGCAGACTTCATGTGAAGGAGTGGAGAAACAAGCCTCGTTCTCCAGATTAGAGTCTGCTGATTATGTGGAAGAGTGAGGAATCAAACCTGGTTCTCCAGATTAGAATCTGCTGCTCTTAACCACTAAACCAGGCTGAGATACCCACAACGGCTGTTGTTTTGATATAGCATCCCTTTATTCTAAAATAAGGACCACCAATGAATACATTTAAAAACCTGACTCTGCAGAGGATGGATTTCAAAACAGGATACATATATTGTAGGTAAAGCAAACATTCAATGCAACAAATGCAGCAAATACCAAACAGAATTTGCTACCATTCGTACAACAAAAAGCTATATATTCAACTTTTCCAGTTAAAAAAAATATACACATCCAGCATATGAGATATAAGACAATGATCAGATTCTATTTCATTGCTCTCTTAAGAAAGACTTGTCTTTTTCCATCTGTTCTATGAGCCTGTTCCCATATAAAAGGCACCCATTATCCATTAACAGGATGAAGAAATACTGAAGGTACATTTCCAGTTATTATTTTGAGTTAAATATTTATAAAGCTGAGCTGTATGATTCTTGACAAGATGTAAATCATTAACCATGCTATCAATAGATTTCTCTCTGAAATACAATTTTATGAAGAAAGGAAGATGAGAAAGCTTAGAAAAATATGTTTATTTTTAAAGCCAACAATTTGGTTATTGAAAAAAAAACCCTCAAGTATGGCCTATGGAGTGAAAGGTTTAATTCAGATGTTTGCATGAGGGAGAATCAACCAACTTGCTAGGGTGGTTTATGAACCTTTGGTAAACATTGAAGCCAAGCCAAACCTCCACAGCACTGGGCAGGTTAGCAGATGAAATTGTCCAGTGTTAACATTCAAAGTTAAGTTGAAACAACCTGCATAGAAAATGGTAGTATGAGGGACTGTTCATTAAATAACAGTGCTGGAGCAGTTTCCCCAGCTGCTGTGGCAATCTCTGGAGAACTAGAATACCTGGAATAAGGTGCATGAGGAGCATTTGAGAAGGGCTCACCTAACTAATGTCAGTCACAGATTCCCATATGTAAAGACTGGATTTGCATAGTGCTGCCACACAGATAATTCCAGGAGATGAATGATTACAATAGCTGAACATCCAATTATGCATAGATCCTCTCATAACATACCCATGGAGAAAAATCTTCAGTTCCATTTATTAATATATGGCAGCGGGTGCTATTGCCTGTTTGACTAATTTTAAGAGCAGATTGCAATCAAGTATTTTTTTCGACCAATGCACTTCAACATTTCCAGCTGCATTCCTGTAGCCAGCTCATTGCATGCACAGTTTTACAAGCAACATTCAAGTGGAAAGCCCAAAATAATGGATGATTCTGCATGACCTGGTACTGCTTTACAAAGCCAGGTAATTCACGTATACAGAACCCAGAGAGAAATTTGAATGAGAACAATTCCCCAAAGGCAGTGTGAATCAAAATACTGTTGCTCACATATGATTCACAGTGAGCTGAATGAAATGCAGAAGCGGGCAACCAAGATGATCAAGGTGTTGGAGCATTTTTCTTATGAATAAAAGCTAAAGAATTTGGGACTTCTTCCTTTAATAAAAAGCCACAACATCCCATGCACATAATTCCCTCAGGATGTGATACTTTCCCCCACTGGGGAATGCATGTGTAGCATTCAGTGCATTTGCAGACTTGGAATGAAGCAAATGACACCTCATGGGGCCATTTCAACTCAAGAAAATAGCACATAAGGGAAGGCAGACGCCCCTCCTCCTGTGCCACAGTCCTGAAGCAAATTGGGTCCTGCCACACTTGGAAACTTTGCTTCTCTTAAATGTTGTTGTTGTTGTTGTTAATTCAATTTCGTATGCGGGGTGCAACATAATCGGCATAAAATATAAATAACAAGAGGAGCGAGTAGGTAACAACAAATAAATAATACCTAATATTAAGAACTCAGCCCCATAAACTCTAAAATATTAATTTAAAACAGCGATTGCTTCATTAAATTGGCATCCCGCAAAACCTGTACTTAAAATCCTCCTAACATGGGGGGGGGGGCACGGTGGGTCCCGAAGATGTGAAGGGACCTTCAAACAGGAGATCAGAGGGGGCATAATTCAGCAACTGGTCTCTCCAAAGGCCCGGTGGAACAACCCAGTCGTACAGGCCCTGCGGAAATCACCGAGGTCCTTCAGGGCCCGGACAGCTGGAGGAAGAGTGTTCCACCAGGCCGGGGCCAGAGCCGTAAAGGCCTAGTCCAAGTGGAGGTCAGTCGCATCATCGAGGAGTCAGGGACTTCCAGTAGATTGGCGGAACGCAGAGGCCAAGTAGGGACATATGGGGTAATGCGGTCCCGAAGGTATGAAGGTCCCAGGCCGTGTAAGGCCTTAAAGGTCAACACCCACACCTTGAAGATGATTCGGAATTTAACTGGGAGCCAATGCAATGTATGGCAGTAATGTGATGAGAATCAGGTTCAGAGAACCCCAACCCAATACACTTAATCTGGTTTGGATTGGGGTAATTTAAAAATTTAAAATTATGCATGGATAGAGAGAACTTCTTTCCCAAAATGCTGGAAGCTATGGACACCCATGATATTGCTGGTCAATGATTCAGACAGGACAAAAGTTTACTTCTTTATTCAATGAGTGGTGACATTGTAGAATTCACTGCCAGAGGATGTAATTATCGTTTCTGTCACAGATGGCTTTAAGAAAGGAATTAGATACATTCATAGAAGACTGGTCCACAAAGGACTACTAGGTAACTAAAGGAACCTCCATTGAGAGGCAGTAAACCTCTGAATATCAGTACTAGGAGGCATCACCAGGAAGGCCTTCTGTGCTTCATTGTTGACTCTCTAGAGCAATTGGTGAATCATTGTGAGAAACAGGATGCTGGACCAGCTGGAAAACTTGTTCAATTCAGAGGGACTTATATTCTTAAATAGAGCCCATTAAAGTGAATAATAGTGATTCACTAAGTACCATATTTATGTGCCTTCTACCCAGTAATAAGCAAATATACCCTGGTTACTAGGACCCACGTTACATAGGGTATGGTGGTAAGATAATGGATAGATTATTGAATATTGTCTAGTAAACCCATCTTTACCCATTTTGACAGGACAGAGGACTAAAATCTATGCAATGGTCAGTATGTTTCTCCCTTTGCTAGAAAAATAAGGCACCATTATTAGCTATAAGAAAATGGGAAAGAATAAATGCAAGTATTGTTATGACCCAGAAAGTTCTAAAACCTTTTCAGTGCAAAAATAAAACCATTCCATTAAATTAATTATACATTAAAAACAAGTCATGCATAACTATGGCATTCACATGGGCTAATTATAAAGATCTAGAAGCTGTTTATTAAAGGTCAGGTTCTATTTCCACCATAAATAGATCATGTGGACTTTGCGTTCACATCCTACATGTGAGCTCCCAAAGGCACCTGGTGGGCCACTGCGAGTAGCAGAGAGCTGGACTAGATGGACTTTGGTCTGATCCAGCTGGCTTGTTCTTATGTTCTTAAGGAAAAAGGCTTTGGGAAATAGGTAGATTTTGGAGAATACAAAAATCCAATTCTGCCATACTGTATTCTTTAAAATATTATTGGCTCTTATGTCAGCCACTATCTTCTTGTTTTGTGAATACGTATGTGCAAGATATTGTTCATTTCTTCCTTTCTTTCCAAGGTATATATCACTGCCACAAGGAATTTTATTCCAAACTCCTTTTTAATTTCTTCCAAAGAACTGGGTCTGAACTTTAAAGCAGTTACAAGGGCATATATGGTCCTGAGAAAGAAACCCCCCTATGTCATTAGAGTAGGAGTCCCTGTTAACTTAAACAAATTAAAACTTTATTTAGATTTTTCTTTCTGTTTAATGGTTACAAGTAATATATCTAATCTCTACAGAGAAGGAAACAACAGGTGGCAATAACTTCTGGATTAGGTGACCAACACTATCTCTTCACATAACTTCCCTCTCTCACTCTGTGCTTCATTTTTCTTTTCCCTTCAGATATTTACTGTGTTTAATTTCTATGGTATGGGTTTCTTTCTCTAATGTAATCTGCCACTCTACATTTTACTATCACAGGCAGTCTCATCCAAAGGGAGGGCTGAAAGGGCCCATGGAAATGGTATGCGGCCGTGATGGCGTATTCACCCTCCCCATGGCATTTGCCCTGGTGGAAGGAGCAGATGCGCAGCTCTGCTGTCACAAAACCCAGAAGTCTATGCTGTCACAAAACCCAGGGCTACTCTGGTGTCCTGCTTGGATGCCAGTGTGCAGGGGGTTAAGGGATGATTGCATGGCGCACCAGCCCTCCAACATATGCTGCCCTTATATCCTTTCAACCTTATGCAACTTTCTCAATGGCAGCAGGTTTCAGGGCTTTTCCTTGCTTCCCACGCCACTGGAAACCCCCTTGGAGGTGGCAGGGCACTGCTGCATTGATGCCATGGTGACTGAAGAATTGAGATGAGGCTGTTTGAGGTATATTTTTCTGCCTTTGCCTTTTGGGTGCCTTGGAATTGAGTAGCCTTTCTGGTATTATGTGATGGTTTCAAGCTATAATCCTAATACTGCCCCACCATAAATTGCAGAATGTCTTTTCCTTTTCAAACCAATCAAACTTAAATTCAAATTCAAATCAAACTTTAAAATGGCACTGGAGAACTGAGGCAGATTCAAGCAAACTAAAAGGAAATTTTATTGAACAAAAGCAGGTAGAATTGTGAAAAAAATGGCAGATGGAAATCAGGCAGGGGTAAGCTATGTATATTTAGTTTATTAGTATATTAGGTTTATCAAGCCTTCTAGGTTTCTCAGTTTCCTAGATGTTATATTTCTTTTGACGTAAGGATTCAAAAAGACTCTGGGTTCTGACATGCTTCTTTCTCTCAGTACACACAGCATCTCCACTGTTTGACACCCATTCCACAGAAATTTCTCTCATGAGGCAATTTCCAGAAGATCACTAATACACCAGACAGGGAATCCTCTTCTGAGTATAATTCCGTTCCTAACAGGCTTAGGAATTCTTCTTCTGTCTCCCAGTATATCCCCCTAACCCTTTATTTATGAACACTGTGGAAAGTCTCTCTGCTATTCCACTTCTACCATGATCAATGAAGAAACTTCCAGTTCTTTTGTCTCTGTATCTCTGCTCTCATCATCCACTGCTATATACCATATTTCAGATCAGATTCACTCTCTGACCGAAATCCTCGCATGATACATTTTCACACCCAGTTAAGGAACTTGATATTAACAAGTAGGAATCCAAATCCAAAAGTTTTCCGTCTTTATTCTCAGACTGACACCTTCTCCTTCTGTTAGTCAACTGGTTGCTCCACCAATCAGAGCATAGGTCTGCTTACCCAATCAGAGTCCTATCCAGTTACTAAGACTTTTTTTCTCTTGCACTCTGTGACTGCACTTCCAAACCTTATTTATCTGTGCAGTCTGTCACATTTAAGGAGCGTTCAGATTTAATTTTTCCATAACATTTTTCCGAATATACCGGGGTACAAGACGACTGGGGGTATAAGACGACCCCCCCACTTTTCCAGTTAAAATATAGATTTCAGCACATACTCGCCATATAAGACTACCCCGTGGCAGAGGCAGCGGCAACACTCTGTGTGGCCTCGGCCTCAGGAGAGGCAGGCCAATCGTTGCAGGGGCAGGACAGAGCCCCGGCGGCAGCGGCACCCCGGATGGCCTTCCTTGGCCTCGGCGGAGGCTGGCTGATTGTCCTGGGGGTGGGACAGAGGACAGAGCAGAGTTACGGCACCCCTCGGGTGAGTTCCTCTCTCCTTGGCCTCTCGGTGGAGGCCGGCCACCATTGTTGAGGACAGGACACGGGCGTCTTCCACCGAGGCTGCCTCGGCTGGCTGGGGAAGAGGAGATGTCCCCTCTTCCCCATCCAGCTCAGAGTGCAGCCTCTGGGCACGAGGAGTGCTCAGCCTGGGCAGTCCCTCGCATTATGGGAAGCTGCTAGCTGGAGCTCCTCTCTTGCAACGGATGAGCTGCCCCTGGCTGGGCTGGGGAAGAGGGGAGATCTCCCCGCCAGTCTTCTTCCCGGCTCTTGAATTTGCTTAAAGGGGTAATTCTCCAAAGATTGCTTTAAAGGGGAAACTTTCCCCTTTAAGCAGTCTTCTTTTGGGAATTGCCCCTTTTAAGCAGAATCAGTAGACATCGCGAGGCTCAGGCTGACTGCCTGAAGGAGCAAACCTGGAGGCAGTCGTTCCTGAGCCGAGGGGGATGTGTGGGGCCTGTGGCGGCGGCGGGCAGGCGGGCAAGAGCCGCACAGTAAGCAGGAAAGAGCCTTGGGCTAGGCGGTGGCAAGTCCGAGCAGGGGATGGGGGTGCCTGGCCTATAAGACGACCCCCGGCTTTTGTTAAGATTTTCCTGCGTTAAAAAGTCGTCTTATAGGCCGGTATATACGGTAATGTGGAGCCTACTTCATGTTCCGATGCGTTATTATGATAAATGTTTTCCCACTCTCTCTCCACATCACTAGCCACTGCATAAGCTTGTGTGCGGGGAGAGCAAGGTATCACTTGATGGCTTTGGAACATGAGGCAATAGCCACCTAACATGTTCTGTGGATCTGATCACTTTCATGTTAAAAAAACAGTTTGAAACAGTTTGAAACTGTGCTTGAAATATCCCAGAGGATATCTTTCTCATGATATCCTGGCTGTGGTGGGACATGTGGGTGAGAACAGTGGTGGGATTCAGCAGGTTCACACCTCTTCGGCAGAACCGGTTGTAAAAATGGTGCTTGTAAACAACCAGTTGTTAAATCATTTGAATCCCACCATCGGAACCGGTTGTTAAATTATTTTAATCCCACCATTGGGTGAGAGGCATAGGATTCCCATTGAGTTTTTAAAATTGGTATTGTTTACCTCATGGAGTTTTTCATGAAACACAGGAAGTTTCAAGAAACTTCCTCTGCCCCGTCACTTCGGTGTATAGCTCTATTTAACTCACAAGGGAAAGAAAGGATAAAGCTAAGAAAAGGGTTATTACTTAAGAGATATTGGAAGAGAAAGTGGGAATGGGCCACGATGAACAGAACAGAGCAAATGGCACAATCCAAAGCAAGCAACAGTACCAGGAAAAGCTAGGGGAACAAAAACATATAAAATGACTTTGAGCTGTGTGGGGAAGGAGAGACAGTATTAAGTATTGGGCTACCATTTAGGGCAGTAAGACCCATATTTCTTATAACATACTAGCGGTACCCGGCCACGCATTGCTGTGGGTTATTGTGGTGAAATGGGAAAGGAACAGTAGCAGCAAATCAATTGCAGAGGCCATCAGTACGTGCTCATGGAAACGCGCAACCTGATACTGTGCGATGTCATTGATGTGTGTGACTGCATTCCTTGGGGGGGGGGGGAAGGCATCCCTCCACACATCTAGGCTGGCTGGTCATGATCCTTTACCTGGGAGTAAGTGTGGTTGGTGGCAATGGGTGTTGCTTCTGAGTAAACCCTCTGAGGGGCGCGAGTCAGCCATTCAAAGTATGTCACAGTTGCTTTACCAAGCTTACTCCTGAGTAATGTGTGCAGCGGAGGCAACCTGGTTTTCTGAGCTGTAACCTCAGTATTCAGGGAATCTAGGCTGTCTGGCCCCTCCCTCCCCTTCCTTGCATGCCACCCCACTCTCTCCCATCCCTCACTTCTCTTCCTTTGCATGCCACCCCTCCCTCCCTTCCCTCCCTCCGCTAGGGTGGGTGGGTCATATCCAGATGCTGGCCCCCCTCCCCTCCCTTGCATGCCACCCCTCACTCTCTCCCCTCCTTCACGACTCTTCCCTTGCATGCCTCCCCCTCCGTCCCTTCCCTCTCCCTCTGTCCAGCTATCTTTTACACTCAATCTTGTTCAATATGGGTGTGGAATATGGATGAGGAAGTAAAGTGGTGGTTGGATGTGAGGGAGGGCAGAGTGAGGAGTGTGAGGATGAGCTGGATGTGTATGAGAGTATGTGTGTTGTGTGGTAGTAGTTGGTGAGGTATGTGTTTCACTTCCACTTGAGTTATTACCTGTGTGCTGTTTTCACTGCTCATGTCTGGCCATCTGCATGAACATTCTAATGGGCATAGCAACCCCTCAGTCCACAGACATGCTGCACGAACATTCTAAGGGTGACAGTTGAACACAACCAGCTTCATTGCCAGGAAAAAGACATTTTACCTGGGCCAGGTGTGAATTTTCAGGTATGTGAACATCTAAAAACACTCTCGCCTGGCTGACTACAGTGGCTGGGAATTTTCAGAGGAGTTGGCCCAGCAGTTCCTTTGTTAGACCATCATGAACAAACTCACGGTTTGCTTTTTATATATATATAGATGGTTCTGTGCCCTTGACCTGGTCATAAAACCAACAGTTTCAATTTAATTAAGAGATTAGGTACCTTTCCAGAGTGATCAAAGAAAATGCAACAAATGTCTCTGAAGCATTTTTTTTAAAAAAAAATTCCTGCATAAGATTGCTGCTATGTTAAGTGGACATAACATTCTGTTTGAAAACACTGACATTCTGGACAACTTGGAAAGTTACTATGTCATACTACACAGGGAAGCCATTGAAATCCATGAACACCAAGAAAACTTCAACAAGAAGAACGAGACACTGAGAATTAACAAAACTTGGCTACCAGCAATTAAAAACACCAGAATCAAAGGCCAAGGGCATGCTAGGTTCATGGACAATGGACTCCACCCAAGCACAGGGTTTGCATTCACTAAGACTGCTGCTGCTGCTGCGGGGAATGCAAATTTGAATCACTCCCTGGACCAAAAACCCCCACCCGCAATACAATACAGTTAACCATACCTTTGCATAGCATGTTCCACCCAAACACTTACTGGTTGATTCCCCACCCTGGGACATGGACAATACATACCCCACTAAAAACGTTCCCTTCTCACTGGACAGTGTGTAACAGACTTCTCTCTGTGATTCATCTCTGAAGATGCCAGCCACAGATGCAGACGAAACGTTAGGAACAAGATCTACCAGACCACGGCCACACAACCCGGAAAACCCACAACAACCAGTTGATAAATAAACATTGCACTGTGAAAGCAATTAGTAGGTCTACTCAGAATGTGTGCTCTGCCATATGGGCACTGGTTTTGCAAAATGCATCCTGAAGGTCTAATTTCTGGAAATAGGTTACACTGGCAGCTGTGGGGCATGATTATGACTCTCCAGTAGATTTGTAATGCCAGTTTCTCTTAAGGTAAAATAAAATTAAATTGAAAAAAAGAGCATGTGGCAACATTTGGATGATATATATTTCTGCAAAGCTCTTATATATTTACTTAAAATTCAGCATGTAGTTAATTCTCATTAGTTTAATAGAAGACCCACCATATGCCTACAATATCTGTCTGAAGAAGAATGATTATATACATACATTTCCAGTTACACAGGATTTGATAGCCTTATTTACAAATGTCATTTATATTTGCTAACAGAAAACACCAAACTTGTTTTCACTTGGTCTGCTAAAGTAGATAGCTAAACATGCTGCACTAACGATATCTAGTAAGGCATTTGTTGGCAACCTCTCCCTCTCCATTCCTCCTATATTGGTTCTTATATGTTTAGCGTTGAAGTAGTTCCATCAGCTTCTGAAACAAGCTTTAAATTTGTGAATAACTTACCCACACTTTTATGGCAGTTCCACTATAAGCCTGAAACAATGGCATGGTATTCATATACACAATGGCTGTTCTGAATAAATGCAAATGATGTTGTTTTCTTGCAGTCATTAAGTAAGGACGGAGGCACTGGAGGATGTTTTAATTTTATGGGGTGGATTATTTCAGTGGGGTTCATAAGCAATGGTCACTTACCTTTTTTCGCTTGAATGGAACATTGCTTTCAGTTGCATTCAGCTGGATGCCTCTCAGTTTTCTCAAAAGATTATTTCGAAATGTAATTGTTTTATACAAAAGAGTGAACATTCCTGTGCTGCCATGGTTTTGTCTGTTACAAATCAATATGAATATACTCTTACAAATCAACCAAGAATATAGATAGCAGATATCTTATACTCCCAGGTGGGTCACAAAACTTGAATTAATCTGTACCTTGGAAGATTAACTTCACACCATGAGCTGCCTGCTTTAAATTAGTATATGAATCAAATACTGTAGTTACTTCTCCTAAATTCTATCTATAGCATGCATGAAATCCAGTCATATGAAACTTATAATGCTATTTGTTAAAAAGAATAGAAAAGAGATCCTTATGTGTTCTACTATTTTGAGAGCAAAAGAAAAGACACGTATTAAACATTAAGCAGAATATATATGGGGAAGACTGAAAGCTCAGACATTTATACGTGCTTTGCATATCTAAAGGTCCAGAATTAGTCTCTGTGATCTCAAGTTTTACAAAAACAGAATCTTAGATGTTTGCAAGCTATGTTTTGGGTTCTGGCTGTGGGAATTTAAGTTCAAGGTGGTTAGAGGAAGGAGGAAAACGACTCAGCAGATATGCAACTGACAAGGATATTTACCAGTCAGCAGAGTTACACACAGATTGTCCCATCAAAAAAGAGTGTAGCGATAAGACTATCTAACCTAGAAATACTTAGGAATTTTTAAATCACTGGTGTTTGGCTGGAAAATGTGTTTCAATTTCACTTCTTTCTCATGATCTTTTTTTTTCAATTTTTGCACTATTTTTATCATACTTTCCCCTCATTAAAATGTATGCATTGTTCAATGTTACCTGCACTGTTATCACTGTTCCATGTTATCATATCCTGCCTTTTTCTCCAGTGGGGGCCCAAAGTGGCTTATATAGTTCCTCATTCTTCCATTTTATCCTAACAATAGCCCTGTGAGGAAGGCTAGCCTGAGAGTGTGTGACCTTGGGCTAGCCCAAGGTCACCTAGCAAGCTTCCATGGCAGAGTGGGGATTTGAACCTGGCTCTTTTAGATTCAAGTATGTTACAGGTGATGAGGAGCTTGCTTTTCATCTGGTAAAGATGGGATCAGGGTTGCACTGAGCCCCAGTACCAGACAATTGATAGTTTATCATGACTTTACTATTCTTTGACATTGTTTTTACTTGTAAATTGACTTGAGTAGGACTCTGGAGATTACATATATAAACTCCCTGAACAAATAAGTGAAATTGGAGAATGGAAAGATAGCCCAGGAACATTAGCTCATCCCTAATCTTCCCGACATGGTTATACCATTCACTGGTGTGATGTTCAGTGGAAATTGGTTCCATATCTTCTCTTGTTTCCTATTTTGTTCTCTATACCACTGGCCATAAGGGCAAGTGTTTTGCTTGCATACAAGGGCAAGCAGCACTGTAGCCCAAAAGGCAATGGGGCAGATGCCACACTTTTTGAACTCCCTCTTCCCAGTGACTGCTATGCCCTCTTAATGGCTTAAGAATCTGTTGTAGAATTTTAATCAGCAAAATGGGAATTCTTGTTGCTTCAACCCTAGGAACAAGAAACACTCCCATGATGGATCCAACATTTGCTGTTGCTATGCATGCAACCATGTCTTATAGTTTACAATTAGCTATATAAGATGGTGAAGTTGATAGAAGACTACCCCAATTATGTCCTATATCTCCATCTTTTCCCTTGAAACAAAGTTCAAAGAATGGCTTTCATATTTTTCCCCTTCTGAAGGCCACCAAATCATTAAGCATTACAAAAAGAAAATTTAGCTGCAAATTATAAGTCTCACATGGATCACTCTGAGACCTCCTAATATTTCTGCTCTACTTAATTTTTATATAATTTATTCATGTGGGGGGTTCCAGCAGATGGAATAAACTTTTTGATTTACTGTCCTTGAAGTATTTCTAATTAGGTACTTCCTAGCAGTAAAGTGTTCACACAAGGAGCTATCATTTTAAAGTATCATGCCATATTAAGCAATTGTAAAATGCATATATTTGGGGTAATTACAAAGCTCATTCTCTTGTTCTCAAGAGATTTTCAAATAGAATAATAATGTTAGAAAATATATTGGTTGGCAGAGCTATTACAGATCCTAATTTGCACCTTTCATGCTCCTTTTCATATTTTATTTACTCTGAAATGTCAACCATAACTAAAGATAGTCCAGAAGGAACGTTAGATATTAGCTGCTTGTCCTTGGAATAAAATCTATTATAATACTAACCTATGTTGTGACACCTCTGAAGAGAAAATAACCAACTTACCCTAAATTTCTTAAGAGTTAAATGACATCAAGCTGTAAGGAGTGTTAAAATGATTGTTTTATATTGCCATGCAAGTCCCGAACTGTTCAGAAAACATGTACACAGACCAGTTAGAGATACTGACAGTGTTCATGTGGCTCATCATGTCCCTTTGTATTACAGTTCCAACACACTTACAGATGTTCCTATTCCTTTCATAATAGATAATGACAGGTATTTCAATAGATGTCCCTCTTTTTCACATATGCAGACAGCATTGATCATCAGACTAGGTGGTAGATTCTGGTACCCATTGCCAGTGCAAGCTCAGAGTTTGATCACTTCAGCCTCTTACTGTGACTGACAAGATTTTTGAAATGTAATGGCAAATGCTGCTGGACCTTTCTCCTCCTCCTCCACAGAGAGATCTGTGCAGGTAAATGTGGAATATGCAGCAGCAAAATAAAATGGGCATATAAAGCAATGTAAAGGCAGTGTACGTCTGCCTGACTTATCTCCACACAATTTGTTTGGAATATGCTGCCACAGGAGGTGGTGATGGCCACTAACCTGGATAGCTTTAAAAGAGGCTTGGACAGATTTATGGAGGAGAAGTCGATCTATGGCTACCAATCTTGATCCTCCTTGATCTGAGATTGCAAATGCCTTAGCAGACCAGGTGCTCACGAGCAGCAGCAGGAGAAGGCCATTGCTTTCACATCCTGCATGTGAGCTCCCAAAGGTGAGCCACTGCGAGTTGCAGAGTGCTGGACTAGATGGACTCTGGTCTGATCCAGCAAGCTCTTTCTTATGTTCTTATGTTCTGATTTACAAGTAGTATTATGACAATATATATGAACCAAAACATTATAAGCTAATTTACAACACTGTCAAAAAAGCAATCCTTTTTAATGTCCATGAAGGAGGCTTGTAATTAGCAGCTCATTTCGGTGGAGAAATATTTCCCCAGTCCTTAAAATCTGTGCTGAAGTGTTCATAGGAACCATAAAGCTTCCCATCAGACCACTGGCCTATTTACTATAATCAACAGGCATAATCTCTTCAAGGTTTTGGCAGAAATCTTTTCCATGTCTGTTACTCAAAATTCTCTTTAACCAGCAGCAGAATAAAGTAAACTAAAAACCCGTTACACAAACATCAATATAAACTTTTAGCCATTACTCGCCTGGCCCAATGCAACCTTCTCCAACTGGTGTTGGCATCAGCTCTCTGAGATTTCAGGAGAGGATCCTGCCCATCCCTTCTAACTGTAATTCTTTTAGCTGGCATTCCAAGGACTAAACTTGGTCCTTGTGAAAATTTGGAATGAATGTTTAGATCAGTACCTCTTACAGATCAAGAACTTCCAGATTACAAAAATTAATTTAAGTTTTGGAGATTCTGATGACTTGGGGGGAGGGGGGGGGAAGCAGAGACCTGATATATGACCATTTATGTGCAGGTGATGATGATATCCAAACATCCACCCACCACCAGGTGCCCATAAATTCAAAAGGTAGAAAACACAACAGGCAGCCCCCCCCCACGTAAAAACACAGTTATTCTCATGTGCATGTTGCAGCAGCAAACCAGAGTATGCCATTTCTCTGCTGCACTGATGTGTTGGCCCAAATGCAGTAGACCTGGACAATGGCACCACCACCTGACAGACTAGCACAATTAGCTAGTTATTCTCATGCCCCCAGCCAGAAAGAAGGGGGTGATATTCAGCTCTCCTTGTGCGCTGGCAACCATCACGAGAGTGTCACTCCAAAGCTATGCTGATGCATTGGTTCAACTGCATGCTATTCTTTTTTTAAAAAACCATGATCAACATCATGGGGAGCAGGTGGGAACCCAGGCTATCAAAAGCCAAATCCTTTGCAGAGAGTACTTATCAAAATCCTAGCACATACTGTTAGCTACACAGTATTTGCTCTGTGGTGTTTGACTATTACTCTTCAGATCCCACGACAAAATATCTCTGGATGTTTATATTAGAACAGGGGAAATACCTCAACCATTCTTCCATTCAAAAGACTTGCCAATGTCTTTGAGATCAGTGTATTTGAAGGCTAAGGGCCTTCTCTGTCTCCAGATGCCTCCCATTCTGGAGCAGCAGTGGTGTAGTGGTTAAGAGCAGGTGTACTCTAATCTGGTGGAACCAGGTTTGATTCCCCACTCTGCCGCTAGAACTGTGGAGGTTTATCTGGGGAATTCAGATTAACCTGTACACTCCAACACATGCCAGCTGGGTGACCTTGGGCTAGTCACAGTTCTTCTGAGCTCTCTCAGCCCCATCTACCTCACAGGGTGTTTGTTGTGAGGGGGGAAGGGCAAGGAATTTGTTAGCCACTTTGAGTCTCCTTGAAGGAGAGAAAAGGGGGAATATAAATCCAACTCTTCTTCTTCTTCTAATTGCTGCCCCACTGCAGATATTAGGGGAAAAGGCGAGGGAAAAGCAGCAAAAGGGTAGTGGGTAATTGCTTTCCTGACACCCCAGGGGAAAAAGTATCAGAATGAAATACTAAAAACCTGCAGGAAGTCATTAGTGCATAAATGGCCATCACCTATTTTTGGTAAAATCATTTTCTTTTACTACTGCTGTACCAACGTTTCAAAAGACTGATAATTCAAAGTATAGAATATCTGCAAGGTTCTTTACCTTAAGAACTACAGTTTGTCTTGGCAATCCTGCCAGGGTCCATAAGAACCCTATAGCAGAGTACAGGAGGAGGTGTAGTTCCTGAGTATTTCATTAATTAAATGTCAGCTAATTAGTATCCTAACATGATTTTTTAAAATCAAGATGGAATTCCAGAACTTCAGAAGATGATTTGCTACTTTGATGTGGGCATTTTACCTGACTAAGAATGAATTCTCAGTGTAACAAGTGTTAAAGTGTTGATTTTTAATTAACCTTAATTTTTAAATAATCATTTGCTGTCTTAGACAACTGTTTGCCGTGATATCAACAGAAACAAACTAGAAATAATTGCTACAAGCACTGATGTCACTATAAATTAGCCATCGGGGTTGTGATATCCCAAATGTTGTGAGCAGGGAGAATTTTAACAGAAATGTAGGTCCAAATATATACAAGATTCACAGGTCTGATTGCAAATTGCATCTCCTCTCACTACTTCTTTCCTCCATCTACAGAGTATATAATGTATATTGAGAATCCATCCATCAGATCGCTTTATATTTAAGAACTTCTGCGGACACAACTAGACATGACAGCGTCCCTGATCCTGACTTGACGATGCCCACCACTATTTCAGTGCCTAGCAATGTGATTTTAAAATGCTGTAGGGACCGATCCTAATTGGGTCCATAGCATGGTGGGATCAGGTGTTCCTGTCCCCCTGCCCTGCAGTGCCTTTTCAAGTGTCAAAACAGCCATGGGGAGGGGAAAGTATTCAGCACTTTAGAAAGTGGAACAGGAAACAAGAGTGGCTGGTCCAGCCATGCTGCATCCAATCAGGATTTGGCCCTCACTGCATTTTTTAATTGCCCCTACTAGGCACTAAAATGGCAGCAGTGTCCCAGGGTCAATCTGGGGGTGTCATCATGTCTAGTTGTGCTCTCTGTCACGGACAGAAGTCATGACAGCTGTTGTTTACCAAATTATAATATAGAAGGGACAGATAGATGGGAAAACATTTGAAAATGAAATCTAGTTCTCATTGAAGTGGTGAATATGTGTGTGGGATGCTCTTTTCCAAACTCCAAAGAGAGGTATGTTCACATGGTCATGGCACCAAAACGTTGGAACTTTCTCCACAGACTTCCCTGTTTCTTTCTGTTGATATCTTCTGCCAGTGAGGGAAGACATTTTTGCTTCACCTGGAATTCTCTCAGTGATCCTTCCTGCCTTGCATTTTAATTGTTTTTATGTTTTGAATGTGCATTTTAGTTTGGGAGACTCTTCTGATGATACCACCGAGGTTTGGTGAAGTTTGGTTCAAGGGGTCCAAAGTTATGGACCCTCAAAGGTGTAGCCCCCATCTCCTATTAACTCCAATTGGAAAAAATGGAGGAGGGGCACCACCTTTGGGAGTCCATAACTCTGGACTCCCTCCGCCAAACCTCACCAAACCTTGGTGATATCATCAGGAGAGTATTTCAAAAACTCTCTGAAATTTTGGTGCTGCTATCCTAAAAACTGTGCCCCCTGCAGGCCAAAAATGTAAAAAAACCCTTCAAAATACAAAAAACCCACAAACAAATCTGCATTTTGCACCCCCCCCCCACATACACACAAGGGGGTGCCTGGGGACATTTGACTCCCCACATCCCTATGGCAGATACACCACTGATTATTTGTGTTTTAATCTGTTAGTCATTTGGGGGATAACATGAGAGCAGAAAGATAGGGTAGAAATCTTGTAAATAAATTTATAAATTTATACATAGTCAAACCATTTTGTGGGGGAAGTTAATCTCTCTCCCACCCCCCAACGGCATCAGTTCACCAACTTCAAACTCTAGACCTGCTTTTTTGTCTCACCATGGGGTTTTTTAATAGGTCCAGGGAAAATATTTTGTTTATGAAAACTGAAAGGGAAACTAAGCTCAACATTGCCCCTTTGTGCTATAGTCCTGATCCAAATTCCCTCCCCTCCCTATAGCTTCTAAAAAACCCGAAGAAGATCCATTCAAACATCTACTTATGCCTCATCTAGTCTGAAACAAGATTGTGGTAGCAAAACTAATATGTATACTTTGAAACATTCCCTGTATCTTAGATCGTTTCTGTACAGTGGCAGAATTATGCCAGTGGAGCCATTGGACCATTCACTTGTTCTCATGCGGGTGGCCCCGAAGCTGCTGTGAGCCGCAGAGGCGGCTCTGCGTGTGTTGTTTACCTTGTCTTCCCTCCAAGGCTCCAGAGGGAGGAAGTGACATGCCCATGCTGCCCTCTCACCCACAGGACCATGTCCCTTCTCCCTCCAGGGCCTCAAAGACAGGGTAAACAACAAACACAAACAGGCAGCGCCTGAAAGTGGTGCTCTCAGGCCGGAGCCCTTTACACAGCCATGTCAGGAAGACGCTAATTTCCCCAAAACATGCTCACGAAGCGTGTTTTAAAAGCAGCATTTTCGAGCCGGGAGGGGGGGGTGAGCACGGCTGCTGCAGTGGCAGCTGTGCGAACAGCACCCCAGGGACGGTGTTTTTACCATTCCTAGGGCATTGTTTTTGCGCCGTGCAGAAACGGCCTTAGTGTAGTATGTGGTGTGACACACCTATTGGCATATCTTTTGAAGTTTTGAATGTATGAGTATGTTCAGGTACTCCTATCAACAAGACTGTCCCTTTCTCATATAATCACATCATAAAATGGCTATGTTTTGAGAACACTTTGATGGCTGTATTCAAATATGACTTTTGTTAAGGGGTCCATTGGTACAAATCATTTATTGTTAAGGGGTCCATCGGTACAAATCATTTATATACTGTGTTACAAATAGCCTTGTTAAAGCTATGATTTACGTACTATAAAATGTCTGCTTTTTGCTATCTGTGAGGCCAGACTTTCTCATAAGAAAGTTCAGTGGCCGAAAACAAGGCCAATTATAGCAACTGTTCTGAGATTATTAAAAAAAATCCTCCCTGTTCTTTGGATGAGATGGACTTTTTGATGAGTTTCAATAAAACACATTTTAAATTGTGTTTTATTATTTAAACTGGTTTATTAGACAAAAACTGCTGAAAACCTCAGACAGCCAAAGTTCATTTAAATAATGATAATCATCATCCAAATAATTTCCCATAACACACCCCCCCCGCCGATCTTCCCTTAAGATAGAATATTTGATAATTATGAGAACAGGGTGTGTGGGGGGGGGGACCAATTGGTCCTGCACAACCTCTCTTCTCTGCTACAACAAAGCTAGAATGACAGCAAATTTAACAATTTAACTTTGAAAGTTAAGTGTCTGAGTAAAAAAGAAACATATCTTTGTCAACCACAATCCTGGAGAGGTGACCACAGAGCCATCAACTGTTATCAGGCAGATGATGAGATTGCAATTGTCTCTACAGGGAGTAACTGAAACCTCTCATTTCTATTCACTACTTCAGCAAAGCTTATAAAACACATTACACTGTTGAGCAAATGACCCTATAGCAAGTTTTCCTTTCCTTGAAGGACAAAAGCAATATTTTCACAGCAAAGGGAACATTTTGTTTTAGAAAAATCCTTTACATTTTCTCTTCGTTTCTGAACCAAAAGACATGACAAAATGTTAAAAGAGACTAGAAACAGAGAAATCATGTCCTTTGTAGGATTATAACATTTGGTAATTGAAATACAATGAAATTGTAATATCAGTAAGGAAAATGATGTTTCGTTCAGATTCATGGGGCAACCTTCATGTGCAGCCATGGCAAAATGGGAGCCCTTTCCCCTCAGTATAGTTCCACACCACTGGGGTGTATGTGTACATGGACAATACAGTTATGGACAATATGGATAACAGGGTTTTCCCATTCAATTTGCATCCTCACACTCTCCAGGTTACCCATGTTAAAAAAAACCATGTTAACATGGTTGTTCCATTTGCATACACACCCCAGAGCAGTCTGGGACTGCTCCTCAGAAAAGTAGCTCCCATACTTCTAAACAGATTCCTCAGGAAAAACAGAAAGGCAGCAATCCTATGCAAGTCTATTCAGTGAGGCTTATTCCCAGAAAAGTGTGTTCAGGATTGCACAGAAAGAGTACTTTTAAGTCATCTCTATATATTACATTATCTGATCTCTCTGATTCTGGCAACATAGCAGATTAAAAAAAAACAGCATTAAATCTCATGTACCCAAAGTTCATGGACATTGGCACATATATGTCAACAGGCATATTTTACAGAGCATATGTTTAATCAATAATCCAAACAAATGTTTATGAATTTAGGAGGGAAGACACTAAGACAGCAAAAGTCTACCCAATCTCCTCAGTTCTTAGAAGCTAAGCAGAGCCAGTACTTGGATGGGAGACCAACAAGGAACAGTCTTAAGAAAGCCATCATAAGTTGGTCCCAACTTGATGACACATATGTTCTTTCTATGGCCCTTTCTGCACACAGAAAGGGCCATGAATCATGCCGGTGGAGGATGAATCATGCTGGTGGAGCATGCCGGTGGAGCATGAATCATGCCGGTGGAGGCTTGGGGACCGTTTGCATGCTAGGGTGCGAGCGGCCCCGACTTTCCGCTCAGCAAGAGAGGGGGTTCCGTATGAAGCCACCTCTGGTCGCCCCCCTCCACTCACTGTCCCATTCAGCGTCGCTCTGGAGGGCTGCAGGGACCCGCAGGGGTTGGAGGGCAGCATGGGAGGGCTGCAGGGACCCTCCAGGGGTCGGGGAGAAGCATGGGTGGGGCTATGCAGCCCTTCAGAGCAACGCTGGACTGGACGGTGAGTGGAGCATCTTCCCCGCTGGTGCTGTTTGCACCACGCCGACAGGAAGACTGTGCTTTGGAAAAACCTTGCTTGTTTAGCGAGGTTAACAGGGGTGACTTCACACTGCTCTAGGGTGGCCTGGATGAACAGCAGGCCATGACGGCATTTTTGCCATCCCTGGGCTGCTGTATTACGCCCGTGCGGAAAGGGCCTATGTGATGGCTTATTAAGAAGCTCACAAACATACTTGGGTTAGGGTGTGTACATGTGTGTGAGGGGAAGATATATTATTCCTAATGATACTGGCATGTAATCCATAACCCTTTTTCCTTTTGCACAGGCACTCAGGCATTACTGTGCATTTATATGGCATTGGCATTTCAAAAAAGTCTCAGCATCTACTTTTACTATTGAGAACTACCCACACAAAATGGAAGCCAAAAAAACAAACAGCCCCCTACTGGAGCAAGCACCATTACCTGAAAGGAAAGTGTGAACATGTTTCCCAAATAATATACCGTTTTGACTCAGCATTGCCTAAAATGTGTTGTTTACAGATCAGCTTATTTGCCAGCCCCACCATAACATGAAAAAAAAAACTATTGCAAAAGAAGCAGTGTTCCTTGGCAATGAGGAGTCTTCCTTTATTCCTACACATGAAGAGTGAGGGCAATAGAAGGATTTCATTGTCATCCTCAGACATTTGGCTACTAGTGTTGTAAAATTATGTTCACTTAGGGCCAAACAATGGCCCATTCCACACAGAGCATTTAAAACATCTTGCAGAAGGTTGTCAATTTCATTTTGTTGCACCAGCCATCAGGGGTGGAGCGAGGGGGAACTGCGCCCGGGGCACGCGTGCACCCCACATCCCACCCTGGAACACCCCCTCCATGTCCCTCCACTCCGTTGGCGCTACGTCACTGCCTGCCATTTTGTGTTGCTGCGGAGATTCTCGGTGCTACTGGCCATTTATTGAAAGTTTCCCATGGAGGCTTCCCCTGCTTGCAGCTCAACCACCTGTAATTTCACTGTATAAAGGCCATGAATAAAGTTAGTTTGGATTTGCAATCCTGCACCCAAGTCATTTTTTTCCTTTTTTTTCCAGTGAGACATCTTGGAAGCTATGACAAGTCAATATGAGAATATGCAATATGTGCATATTTCCCCTACTGACAAAAAAGAAAAAAATATGTAGCAATATATAACTATAACTCTCTCTCTTTATATATATAATATTTATATCACAGCTTCTAGACCATTCAATCACATATAACCATTCACAGGCTTAAAGGTATGGCTACCCAGCCCCCCTTGGTAAATGCTTTTCCCCCAGGTCCCATTTCTTTCCAAAGTGAGTGTGGGATAAAAATCATTAAAAAGTAGAGTTTCCAGAAATTTATTGAGATATCCTTTGCCACTTCTGAGTAGCTGGAAGAATTGCTGGAAACTTTATGGTAAGAACTTCCTGTAAATAGATAAGGACTTTTTTTTTTGTATTTTCTCCTGGAGTGCTGTGTCCTTTCTGCCCAACCCCAACAACCATCTCACCACTGCCTGGCAACCCTGTTTAAAATACACAAAGGGTTTAATTCAACAAAAAGGGACTCAAAATTCAACAAAAAGGGAATCAAAGCAGGACTCCTATATAAAACTCAAATGTAGTCAACACAGGTTGAAGTTGAAACCAAAGAAGTGTTCAGAGTTTTTTTTTTACTGTTTCTCTGAAATTCTCCCACACTCTGTCCACTGCTGGTTGGCTGTCTGTCTTTGGGGTGCTGCTGCCACTTGACGCTCTTGGTGCTGCTCCACTTTCAAGACTCCTTCATAGGCCATTCTGTTCTCTGCAGCAGGACTCAGATGGCTTTTCCTTTTTTTTAAAAAAATAGTTTTTTATTATTTTTTACACAAAAAATAAGAGAGGGGGTGAAAAAATGGAGAGGCTGCTTCTTCAAGCTGAAAGGCAGCCTGCCCTTTCTGATCCTAGATGTTACCAAAACTAGTGGGTGAGAAATGAACCCAAATTAGTTCACCGGTCAAATTAAAGATCTCCAGAGATACTGGGGAGGCAAGAGCTAGAGTCAGTCTGCTCTTATGCCAGCTAATCGCCCCATTCAGTATATCCAGGAGTTGCTGGGAGCTCAGACAGATAGAAGCACCATGCTTCCTGGAAGTCCTGGACTCAGGTGGGCTTCCTCTCTCTCTCTTCTCCCACTGAACTCTCTTTTTTAGGATTGTGCTTTCCCTCAGAACTTTTATGGTTGATTCCCCACTGAGGATTAGATGCGTGCTTGTCACACAAAATATCCAGGTTTCCAGCAGAACTCCCCACTGCACCATCCCGAACATGCTTTCATCCTGTTTCTGGCACTCCCCCCCGCCTTCAGCACATGTTATTTTAGAACCTGCAAGAAAGTAGACCTTTTCAAAAAACACATGGGCAATCTGTAGCGGTGGGGAAGTTGCGGGGGGGAAGGTGAATCCAGATTTGTTTTTCCTACTGCTGGTAGTGATGTGGAGCCTCCCATCCAATGAGAATGCAGTGGGCTGTGTGCGATGTGCGCACAGCCTTTTTAAAAAATTTCACGGACAAGAGATCCACATGGATATGAAGTAATGTAGGGCTGGTTTTGACTGATTGACTGAGCAGAAGGCAATACAAAGCAGTCCTACACGTCGTATCTACGTGGATCTGACTACATAAGGCGCATGGAAACAGGGCTTCGCTTTAATTGCCCGTTTCTTCGTTTCCACATAGCGTCATTCTGCGCATGCTCACAGAGATGTGGATCCGGAAGATTGGCAACAGCCGATCAGGATAGCCCCTGAGCAGATTGTGTGTTCAATCCACCTCAGTGGGGAATCCTTCGTTGCTGCTGCGTTTCTGAGAACAAGGATCGTTTGTGGGGCAGAAGCTGCAGTAGGGATGATGAAACCATGCTGAAAAGGTCCCGGTTCTTCCAAAACCGGTTTGTATCTACGTTCATTTTTTCGGTGGGGAATCGACCTTATGGATCCTTCCCAGAGACAAAATACCTCCTTCCCCCAACTCCAACAGAAGGCCAAACCCATAGGGTTAAACTCATTGTAACAGCTGGGAAAGAGACAGAAAACATAATCTCAAGACATGGCAGTTAAACATGTACTGGGAAGAGTCAAACACACTGCAGTCCCTGGAATGAACTAGGGCTAAGATAAGACTTGGATAAGATTGTTTCTTATGCACAGTTAGGCTGAAGAACCACTGCTATTACAGATGCTGCTGAATTTTTCAACCCTGAGTTCATTAGAAAAGAAAGGGATATAAAGAAGTACCTGATTTACATACAAGATAGGCCGATAAACTTCTTTAATAAACAACTTGATTCGAATTACAAAACTCATTGCTTTCTAAAGTGAATTTTAAATATTTTTAACATCCAGGGGTCAGCTTTTTAAGAGGGCCAATGTTGAAAAAGGGAATTAAAAGTCTGAATCGTTGATTAAAGGGATCAGAAATCTCCCTGGCAAGTAACAGGCATTAAGAGATGGGCCAAATGTCAAGCACGTTAAAGATACATCCTTCATTAACTTTATACAGTAGAATCTGAGACTGCCAATTTAGCACTCAGAGGTGTGAAATAGAAAATAAATTAATGATGGACTGAGGAAAAACGCCAGTTGGTTCCGCTTCTAATCCATTATGCAGTTTTCCTCCTTTGTCAGTCAAGGGTATTTTCATTGGGCTACTCTGGCATTTTGCTGCCCACTTTGTTTTGATGATCATGGTTAAATTGTTTCAGAGGGTAGCCATGTTGGTCTATGGCAGAAGACCTATATTCAAGACAAAGCAGCAATTTAGAGACCTATATTCAAGACAAAGCAGCAATTTAGAGACTAACATGATTTTTGGAGTCACAGCTCTCACTCTCACATACTTCGTTAGATATTTAGCCCTTCATTATGGCTAAATGGAGATTGGAGCAATCATGAACTATTTTTCTTTGCTCTAGTGATGCTGCATGATGCTGGCAGGGGATGATGGGAGCTGTAGTCCATAACATCTGGAGGGCCGTGAGTTTGACACCTATGCTCTAGTGTATCATGAGGCCAGTTTCTATCAATATCATCAGAATCATCAAATGCTTCTATGTTTGCCCAACCACGTTTTCTTTGCTTTACTCAAGAAGGTCAGGAAGGTTCCTACATGCCCATTGTTCTGCAAAATGTGTAAAACGGTACAGTTCAGTAGAGCATTTTTCTAAAGGGAATAGGATCTTAGGGAATAAGTTTTTTAATAAAGAGAATGGGGGTTGTAGTTTGTTGCACTGGTCTTTGTGTAGCTTGCTTTGTTACTTCTGCACTGATTTCTACATTTTGCAATCTAGTTGTTGCATGTTTATGTATTTTGTACACTATTTTTCTTTATTGCATTGTTTTTATTAAAAAACTGTAATCGGCTTTGAGTTTTAGTGCAAATGGTAGACTATAAATAAAGCAAATCAATAACTGAACAATTTCTGCCTTGCAACAATCTGGCCTCTATGTCAGGAACAACTTTGTATTCTTGTTGCTATTCTAGCTAACACTGTAGATTGGTATATTTCAACCTCGGGCTCAGGGAGCTCTTTGTGGCACAGAGTTATTGCAAAGATCCATGAATCCATCTGCCAGAGGCGTAGCTAGGAAATATAGAGCCCAGTGCAAAATCTGAGTTTTGAGCATGCGCCCCTCCCCATGTTTGTGTTTTTTGTATTTTTTAAGTGTTTTTTCAGTTTTTGGCCTGCACAGGACGCAGTTTTTAGGCTAGCAGCACCAAAAAATTCAGGGTATCTTTAGAAGACTCCCCTGATGATACCACCCAGGTTTGGTGAAGTTTGGTTCAGGGAGTCCAAAGTTATGGACCCTCAAAGTGTAGCACCCATCTCCTATTAGCTACTATTGGAAACAATGGGAGATGAGGGCACCCCCTTCGGGAGTTCATAACTTTGGACCCCCTGAACCAAACCTCACCAAACTTGGGTGGTACCATCACGAGAGTCTCCCAAACAATCCCTGAAACATTGGTGCTGCTGGACTAAAAACTGTGCCCCCTGCAGGCCAAAAATTAAAAAACACTAAAATATAAAAAACCAAAAACCTAAATTTTTGCAGGGGGATGCAGGGGCGCCCCCGGTGCAACGTGCACCCCCTGGCCTCCTTGTAGCTTTGACTCTGCCATCTACACACTAAACATTGTCATTTTGATCTTCTTATCAGTGTGTATTTTCTTAATCAATAAATAGTAACAGTACAGCTACTATCGTGTGTGGGTGTATGGGG